>NC_056731.1:231090053-231150990 GCF_019279795.1 Protopterus annectens
TAAGCCTACATGATTTGTGTGTTAGTAAGATGAGCAGCAGCACTTGTTGAATATATATGCTGCTTATCAAACGTACACATTTATCAGCACCTTTTCATGGCCAGCAGAAGTGCTGGAAGCCATGAAAATGTGCAGAGAAGCTCAAGCAACCAAATGCATATGAAAAGAAAACATCGCAAGTGAGCATGAGTGGACAGCTTAAATAAAGTAAGGGCAAGATGACTCAAAGAATTAAGATGTAGGGGACATTAAACAGGGGAATGCACACAGAGTACAATGGTACTACTGCACAAATAATTAAGAAGGGGATAAAAGGGAAAATCTACTGAGAATGCTGTCAGATGTGTTTATGTCACAAAGAGTATTTTCAACATAAATACTTTAATGCTGATGTGATAACAATTAATCCTGTTCGCAATTCTTGACCAGTACACACAAACAAAAACGGACATGCTAACAAAGAATGTGAGAGGAACACAAAGTAACAGTTTAACAAAGGAGAGTAAATATGGTATAAATGGTAATAAAATGCTGAGTTAAGATAAAAGTTAGCAAGGACATTAGATGCATTAGGGGATGTTTGCATAGACTGTAGTTATTGTATATGACATGTATATACAGGGAATATATTTGTGCTGACATTACCACTGTATTCTCCACTTCATTTATAAACACGAATAAATGAACCCTGCAGCTGTTGTGTCATGCACATCAAAGATATACTTGTTGTTGCCACTAGAACCATAGAAAGGGGGTATGTTGTCTTTAAACATGTATTGTGCATTTACATAAATTCATAGATAGGTTCTAGGCTAGCTGCCCTTGTCGGATTAACCAATATCCCTTAAAAGTAAAAATCAAACTCTGCACTTTGTGTATGTGAGTTAAACACCTTAACCATTATGCCAGCACCAAACTCAACATATAAAAGCTAAACATTAATATAATAACACTCAAAATACATAAGTGAAAATTATAACACAGACTTGATGACATTTCATTAGTTTAAGGTCTCCAGTCATAAATGGCATGCATGTTCTACATCGTTATACTGGACATGATCACAAGAAATTGCAGTGAACACTACCAAAACAGCAAGTAAACAACAGATAAATAAAATAAAGTGTCATAACACAGCCCAGTCTCAATTTCTGATGATCTTGTAACATGCCATACCCACACAGTAAAAATGTTATGCAAGTCCTCATGTTATATAAAGATCTACAGTGCAAATAAAAGATTTGCAGTAATATATAAATGTTTGGATGAAGACACACAATACACAGCATTATTACTTGAAAAATAAGTAATGCATGTGAGCAATCAATTACATACTCAATGTGTGCATCTTGCCAGACTTGAACACATACAAGGACAGATATCAGAAAGCTGCATATCAACCACTGGTGCCACAGAAACAAGTCTATGTTTGTTTGATGAAGAACACCCTTGAAGGGCTTACAGCACTTTTCTGTTGTAATGGGTATGGATCCCCTACCTTGGAGCATAAGGCCTTAAAATGAGGCTGTGAAATAACTACTTTCTTTGTCTAAGCAACTCCTGTCTGACACAGTTATCTGATAGACAGCTGTTACCAAATTCATACTCCTGCCAATCAGATGTGAGATTCTAACTATGTTAGGTCATTACATCATAAGATTACATATCTGATACTTAAGCAGCACATACAAGTTCACCACTTTGATACTTGACCTCCTTCCTCTCTAGTTACTCAACTTAGAGAGCTTCAGTATGAATCGCAAGTGCCACAGGAAAGTGTGACTTTTTAAGGGAGAGAGTGCACTTTGGACAGGATGACCTCATCAGTGTGTTGCAGAAAAGTTGTTGGTGTAAAAAGTGTGATGAAGTGCTGATGAAGATGTGTCCAACGTTACATTTTTCTCCTGTGTGGAAGTGGGCACAGTAAATCTGTTGTTGAAAATGTATCTACTGACCCTAGAACCACATACACACACACACACACACACACACACACACACACACACACACACACACACACACACACACACACATGCACCCAAACTCACCAGTGTCAGATTTGAACAACCTACATAACAAGGAACAGTATGAATCGCACGTGCTACAGGAGAAGTCTGACTTTTAAGGGAAAGGAGTGCACTTTTGACAGGATGACCTCATCAATATGTTGCAGAGAAGATGATGGTGTTAAAAGTGGGATAAGGTGCAGAGGGAGCTGTATCCAAAGTTAATGTTTTCTCCAGAGTGGAAATGGACACATCACATTTGTTGTTGAAGCTTTGCTTACCTGACACTAGAACCACACATACACAAGTTCACAACTGTCTGATTTAAACCACTTGCCTAACTAGTTGCATAATATAGAGAACCAAATTCCAAGTTCCACAGGAGAAGTCTGAGTCGAAAGATGTGAAAATGTACATTTATAAGTGTCAATGCATCAAAGTTTTGAAGATCAGCTAGTGTGCATCACCGGCTTTGTGGCAAATAGATGTGTCTGGACAGACCGATGTAACAGCATTGTGCTTGTCCAATGTAATTACATACTGCTCTGATAATATCTCTATACTGTCATTAATGTACATTGCATTACTGTGAGAGACATGCACCTGTTTCACAGTGTGGTGTTTCAAAGACAATTACAATTGTAAAACAGTGGATTAGCAAGCAAGCATTCATGACAGTTCATCCCGGGATGATTACATACAAATATAAACCATTTATTTTGTACTGTCAGTTGCATTGGCTCATGCTTAGAAAATATGCACTGATAATACAAAGACTCTTCTAAAAATATGACAGTGCATTCCTGAATAACTCTGATAGATTATGTGTTAGCAGGATATACATCATTGTAACATATTTGCAAGTGTGATCATTGGAGTAAAGACACAGATTAACAGACTGAAATAACTGAGTCAATATCACTGTGAAATCCAGATACCCTGGTTTCAAAATCCCAATAACAAGTACAGAAATTGTACAACATACTCACATAATTCTTTGCTGTGATTTGTTTAACTCTCTCCCTAAAGTTCACCATTGACAAGCTCATTTTAATTGCAGATGACAAAGTATTTAACACACGCATAGTCATATTTTGAGGTGTTGAACTTAAAATGAAAATTAGCAGTAGTCTGTGGTACTCTGTGCCAACCTTCACACAAACAAGCACTATACACATACAACCATGACTGAATATGATGGAATACAGAACAGATATAAGTTATGGTCATGTTTCAGGAGTCATGATTTACACATTTTCTCATGACAGTTGCAGTTGTTCCCCTCCCCATATGTATGATAAAGATATTAATAAACAGAAGCATTTTATTGCTGGTAGAAACATGGCTCATGGAAACAACATTGAATCAAGGCAGTTTAGTTTATGACACAAAAAGGATGGGAAAAGGGGGATATTTGGAGACAGGGATACACATAGAGCCGTACCAAGAGATTAGATTATTGTTTATTTCTGCACATATTTGTGTTGTGCTATCATGCATTTCTTGACCTATATAAATGTACAAAATCAAATCTATGGCTTTTCCTAATGCCTCTAATTGTCAGTGATTCTCTAAATATTTATTCTCAAGGGTAGGGATGACAACAACAAAAATTAACATGCGGAAATGTGTACATCCTTTGAAACTCTGTACACTACAGAGGTATTACTTTGTACAATACAGTGTTTCTGATATGGTTAAAGATATGTAGGAGTGTGAAAATATGATGAGGACATAAGGAGGATACCGTTCTTTGACAACATATGCAGCAAACACTTACACATGTACTATTAATATATGAAAACATTGAATAAATGTTTGATGTGTCTGGATTCAAACCCTTTACAACGCAAAACAAAAGTGTACAGACAAAAGAATCATCTCAGCTCAACACATAGGAACACAAGTATTCTTAAGTTTAATTGACATATTTGAAGAGACACTAACAACAGATTAAGGCAAGGGAAACATATAGGCATCAGCCTTCATCACAGAAAGGAAAGGAGTAACATCCCATAAGGTGTATATGATATCTATTAGCCTAATACATATGTTACAGAAACTGTGAGATATGAACTATGCTACTGCAGCCAAAATTAAAATTTTCAGCTTTTGTCATAAGCTGTGAAATGACATTTACTGTCATTCCTCATTGATGCATTATGCCAAGTTTCACAAAGCTGAGGACACAAAACAAGAGGCATAGACAGGAGGAGATGGACGTAAGAAGCAAAATAGATTATGGCCAAAGCAGGATAATGGTTTCTCAAAACAATATGTAGGTCAATAGCTATACATAAAATAGTCTAATAAAAACAATTAGTAACAGTCTGACATATTTCTGGATTAGAAACCTTAAAAGTATGCAAAAATCAGTCTATATGTCTGAGCATTATCTCAGCACACCATAAAGGAGCTCCTACTTCACACAGTTTAAATCACACAATTGAAGGGGCAGTGACAACTTACTGTAGACAAAGGTGTGAAGAAACAGACAGAGAGAGACAGAGAGAGACAGAGAGAGATGGAGAGGGAAACATCAAGAGTTTTATTTATGGAACATTTAGCACCATCTTTATGGTGTGTTAGTCTTAGGTGTTACCTCAATATTACTCTGTCATGTTTTGCACAATAAAGTGTTTGCTACAGGGAGCAAAAAGGGGGAGGCGAGTAAAAACAAGATTAAGACATAAACAGAATAAGGGGGGGGGTTAATAAGTCTTCGTATTAGGGATGGCATGTGTTTGCAAATGCTATGTTCATGAAATGTTGTGACTGGAGATGCAGATGTTTGGAGTTAGCAATATAAAATAACATGAAATATTAATTTAACCTACAGCTATGTTCAAACTTTTGACAGTATGGAAAAATATCAATCTACAGACAGGAGAATTAACTCAACATACCACATAGGAGCTTCAGGTTCATTACATTCAGCATCCTAACAACTGTTAAAGTAACTGTTACAAAGTACTGCCTTTACTCTGCATTTATTGTGTATTCCTATAGGGCAGTGGATTTAAGCACATTTACGCAAAGGTAACTGGACTAGTGCAGGCAATAACAAAAACTCACCAGTTTTTGTCATAAGATGTAAAATGGCATTCACATTTAGTCAGCATTGCAGCATGAAGCCAAGCTCTGTGCAAGATCTGAGGACAAAAAAAGTGAAGATTTTTTGATAGGTCATTTATGACCATGTGTGTTGTGTGGGATTCTATTTCTTTGACATGAGTAGATGTGTGAAAAGGGGGTTGGTAGGACAGTGGTGTAGATGGGGGGCAATCAGAGCGTAGGAGACAGGAGAAAGAATACAAGAACTGAAAGGATGGTGGTGGAGAGCACCACAGCTATCCACTGCTTCACAACATAAATGTAGAATTGTGCACAGAATTTCAAGAATTTGAAGAGTCACCACACCAGGGATGGCTAACAACACCACAAGAATGATGTGTAGTCAATTGGACCAAATCATTTGTGTCAAGCTTACACATAGTCAAAGTGGAGGGCTGTGTTTTTTTTTTTTATTTTTTATTTTTTTTGGAGACTGGGGAAATTTGGGGCATCATGATTGGGGATGGGTAGGGTATGCATCCACATCCAGCTTGAGAACAGTGATCATGTAGTCCTCGCCCTCAGAACTGTCATCACTGTTACCTGTGTCAGTGGTCTTGGTCAGTGCTGGATGTGGCATCAATTTGGATATATGATGTAGGACCATTTCTACCCTACTAGTTCTGGCACTGAGACCCTTCTCCATTATGTCTTCCAGCAGCCCTCTCAGCTGCTGATAGATGACAAAATTGCCAGCTCCACTGGTATGCTCCCAGAGGGTACTACTACATCAGCAGCTGGTTCAAAGCTACCTGCAGTAATTAGAGCAAGTAGGACAGGAGCTCTGGAGGCAACAATGATAAGTTGTGACTCAGATGTGCTGGGTATCTGTTCTACCTTTGGTGGTGCAGCCAAAGCCACCTGTGGAGGTATGGTAGGCCAATCTACAGTGGTTAGTCTAGCTTTCTGTGATGATGGTCATTTTGCTTTCAGCAGCATTATATTAAAAAAATTAACATATATTAAAAATACAGACAGATATAGTTAGAGCAAGACAAAAAAGACAATCAATGGCATGTCACATTATTTTACTACTGGAATACATAAACAAGTATTAAAAATAAATATGTACACCTTTGCCACATCTTGATATGATGGAAAAGCATTAATGTGTCACCTAAGTGCCATGTTTAATCATAGCCTCACCTCAGGCTATGCACCTACTGAATGGCGCACAGCGACAGTTATCCCACTCCACAAAGGGGGAGCCACCATGGACCCCGGAAACTACCACCCCATTAGCCTGACGAGCCTGGTCTGCAAGGCTATGGAATGTATCATCATGGAACTTATAAACAATGACATTGGTAATCTCCAAACATTGGACCCCACCCAGTTCGGGTTTGTAAAAGGCAGATCATGTTTCCTAAACCTGACAGACTTCTTTGAAGCAGTCAGCAAAGCCGTAGATGAGGGTAAGGTGGTTCACACAGCCTATGTAGATCTCGCCAAGGCTTTCAACACCTTCCCCCACTCTGGAATTATAGATAAACTCATTAAACTAGGTATAAATCCCTATGTCACAAGATGGGTTTCCAACTGACTCACTGAAAGAACCCACACTGTGAAAGTAGCAGACTCCAAATCCAATTTCAGACCAGTGACAAGTGGAGTACCACAGGGTTCAGTCCTGGGTCCTCTCCTGTTTGGTATCTACTTCTCTGAAGTACAGGCTAACACAGAAGGTCTTTGGCTAATGAAGTTTGCAGATGACTGCAAACTAGGAGCCATAATCAAAACTCCAAAAGATGTGGACATCCTACAAAAGGGCCTCGCTGAGACAGATGCCTGGTGTCAAAGCCATGACCTCAAGCTCAGTGCCAAAAAGTGCATTGTCATCCCTTTTGGTAAAAACTCTGTACCCATGAACTACCACATAGACGGTAGTCTACTTAACACCAAAAGTTTGATAAGAGACCTTGGGACACAGTTGGACAGTAGTCTCTCCTTTGATAATCACATCACCACAGTAGTCAGGAAATCTTTCTACATGGCACACCTCATCACAAAAGCTTTCTCATCCAGGAAAAAAGAGGTCATTGTTCCCCTCTACTCATCACTTATTAGACCCATTATAGAGTGCAATGCCCCTTTTGGTATGTACCTCACAAGACATCTACAACTGGAAAGGCCACAGAAATACCTCACAAAGAGGATTACTGGCCTCAAACAGATGCCCTACACAGACCATCTCAAAATACTGCAGCTTTACTCTGTTGCATATCACCTTCTCAGAGGCGATCTCTGCCTAACAAACAAAGCTATGTCAAACCCAGAGCTGTTGGACATGCTCCACTCAAAGAAATCCCAGTCCGTCTGAGCTACACTCCCTAGGGACCTAAACCTTGTCACCACAATAAACCAAACATGCTGGAGGGATAGATTCCTGTCCCAGAGACTTCCCATACTCGGGAACAAACTACCTATCTATATCAAACAAAGCTGCTCATTAGCACTCTTTAAGAAAAATCTTGATGATTGGATGGGAAATAGGAAATTCATCCCGGGGATCACTTCTGTGGCTCTTCTCAACAGTGACACAGGAAAATAATTTTCTTGGGTGGCAAAAGCCAGGGTACTTTTTGGCTAGGCTTATATAGGCCTTAGAGCCAATAGCCTAGTACCTAGTTATGAACCTATGAACCTATCAACCAAAATGGTATGATATGACAAATAGAAACATTTATTTGACTCTGCCATATATATGCTTTAAAATTTAATAACTGCATTTGCAAGAGTTAAATTGTTAATGTTATGCAGTGTTGCAATTGATATGTTATAAATACCATCCTGGAAAAAAAATCTAATGCCTGTTTCTGGGGACTGAACCCACACACAATAAATCAGGTGATCTTTATTGCCTAATGCAATCACCCAGAGCTATTGGAGCAGACATGTATGCTATATATAAAAGTTTAGGTATGCCTGCTCAAGATGATATACAGTGATGGGCTAAAAATATTTCTCTGCCTTGCATTCAGACCTGACGCATACTTACCTTGTGCCTCTCCGAGGTTAATCTCTTCTGATGCATCTCATGGTTTTATTATATCTCTTCTGCAGATTTGCAGTACAGAAAAGAAAAACAAAAGCTATGAAAGCATAATGACGAACTGTCTTGGCTGGCTAATCAATACTCTGTCATAGAATGTTGGCTGTTCACTATATATACATATATATATATATATATATATATATATATATATATATATATATATATATATATATACAACTGAAGGGTGTTTTTATCTCTGGTTTGACTTTTGTGGATTCCACAACTGAAGGGTATTTGCAGTCTTAAATTTGTCCTCCCATCCTATCAGCTCAGGAGGTCCTCCTTGTGCCATTTCACATCACTGCAGTGGTGATGACATTGCTCTCCGGTGCATGGCAGTAGGTCCTGCGTGTGCCATTTCATATCACTGTAGTGGTGATGACATTGCTCCCTGATGCATGGCAGTAGGTCCTGCTTGTGCCATTTCACATCACTGTAGTGGTGATTACATTGCTCCCCAGTGCATGGCAGTAGGTCCTGCTTGTGCCATTTCACATCACTATAGTGGTGATGACATTGCTCCCCAGTGCATGAGTGTAGGTCCTACTTGTGCCATTTCACATCACTGCAGTGGTGATGACATTGCTCCCTGGTGCATGGCAGTAGGTCCTGCTTGTGCCATCACTGTAGTGGTGATGACATTGCTCCCTGTTGCATGGCAGTAGGTCCTGCCTGTGCCATTTCACATCACTGTAGTGGTGATGACATTGCTCTCTAGTGCATGGAATGCCAGTTGCACTGCAGACAGCCTTGGCTAGACTGTCCTAATTCTCAACCTTCTACTGAGAGCCAGTATAATCCTCCCTTGCAGCAGCCTCTGATTGTAACATTTGACAAGGAGGGCCACAAAAATCTGGGATACCTCATCACCCCATTGCTATGCTCTAAATGGAATACCATCCCTTCCTTTGCCCGACACGCCTGCATAAATCAAGCTAAAAATATATGTCTTAATTGATGCCCATTTCACATCTCATGTGCAACAGCTTGTGCACAAAGACACACTGCTTTGCCAGCTACAATTGTGCAATTGAAAGCACAGCAATGGCTTTGCAGACACATTAGCACTGACTATATCAGAAAGCATGGAAGGTGTTAAATATGGCAGAGAGATTTGTCCATGTGTGATACTCAACATATTGACACATGTTCCAATGTTAAACACTGAAATGTTTTATTGTGTTTGTTATAATCATTGTTGGTTGGATGAAAAATGGTTTCACTTATGACATATATGGCTGCTGGGACTTGTATACTAGTAAGATTGAGTAATATCACCTGGTAATTGAACCCATGATAACAAGATGGATACAATGTTAAAGTTTGCTTGCATACTGTCAGTGCCACATGAGAACACCATTTTTAACACCTTAATTACAGATATACTAATTTAAGAAGGAATGGCGATATACTTAAGAGATACCTGTATGTCCATGACTTTAAGTAGTCATGTGACTGCATTTTTGTGTAAAATGCAATATTTCTGGTTGCAAATACATTTCAGATGCAAGGAGTTGCATGGCCTGAGTAATGCACATTGGGATATGTTACATACAAACTTCACAAGACATACTGTCTTAAATATATACTTACAATATGTGAGGAGTCATAATAATTATAACAAAACCATTATGTCACATCATACCTATGCAAGTGTATTCTAAATTAAATGTCATCATTGCCATGTTTAGCACACTTTACAAACATTATATTGCCCTTGTACAGCAAGCATTAATAACACATTTTCCAGTAAGTATAGTTATGATACTCATTTGTATTTAATGTGACATTCCTGATCAAAATGTTGTGACAAATGGCATTCTGACTCCCTCTCTGTAAAAGTATTTGTAAACTGCATTCAAATCCTACATCATTTATTTACTTTCTCTAAACTCACTATACACACAACTTGTACCATAGAGAATGTTAGATGGAGCTGGTGCCAGGTTAGTTTACACTACAGAAGGAATCCCAAATTACATTTTTCACTTTTTTTCTTTGGCCATGAACCACAGCACACAAATGCAAAAGGCAATTAAAAAATAACTTTTATTATTTGTTGATTTATTTTACATTTCTTTACCGGGAAAGTCTGACTGGACACAGGCCCTTTTTCAGTAAAGGCCTGGGAAGAAAACCTCCATCAATAAGAAATATAAATATTGTAGAAGTTATGAAAATACAAGAAAATTGTAGTAGCATTCACAAGCAGAAGCAGTACAATGTTGAACAATACAGTTCTTTAGAGGTTACATTAACATAACATAATATACAAAAGTATATACATTTAAATAATTAGGAAAAGCAAGTTACAGTAGAACAGAGTGCATCGACTGGAGTAAAATAGTGCCCACTGAGCAAGATGTGGTTGAAAATACTGAGGTTAGAGTTATAAAGGAGAGCTGCAAAAACAGAGCCAGGTGTCTACTAAGTGAGTAGTTAGGAGCTTTTTAAATTGCACTGCGGAGCAGTTAGAGGTAGTAGGAGTTGGCAGTTTATACCATATTTTAGAAATGATGTTTGAGAAGAGAGATTCACCGCTTGAGTTGTTAGCACTGGTGGTTTTTAAGAAGAGTTTATTACTGGAACAGAGGGCTCTAGAAGAGTTGTATGGTTGTATACGATATTTGAGGGCTGCAATTTTATCCGGTTGATGTAGGATTTTGTGGGCAAAGGTTAATTGTTTATAGTGTTGCAGTTGAAGAAGTTCTAGCCATTTTAGTTTGTATAAGAGCTGTACAGTGATGAGACCTGTGTGTGGCATCTGTTGCAAATTTGACAATTTTATTGTAACATTATTCCAGCTTGGTAAGATCAGTTTTACGGAGGTTAGTCAGTACTGGGGAGGCATATAGGAAAATTGATAAGAGGTGTGTACGGGCAATGGTAGCTTTAGTGGTTCTTGTTAAAAAATGTTTGTTTCTATAAAGAAGACCTAGTTTCTTGTGAACTTTCTTAATGATTTGAGCAATATGAATGTCGAATTTCAAATTATTGTCAATTTTGACACCTAGCATTTTAGTGTGTGTTGTTGGGGGTGATAATAGTTTTGCTTTTGGACTGTATGTTGAAAGCCAGGTGAGACGAGTGACATCTTGTGGGATAGAAGAGAAGGAGCTTAGTTTTATTGGAGATTAGAATAAGTTGAGAAGTGGTGAGCCATGTTTCTACAGATAGAAATGACTCTTGGGTTATGGTGTGGAGGTCTTGTAGGGAGGAGGCTGTGCGTATTGGAGTTTAGTCATCTGAATATTGTATCACAGAGGTACGAAGAGTGGAAGTGTGGAGTTGATTGGTGAATAGGAAGAATAGTAGAGGCCCAAGGATGGAGCCTTGTGGGACCCTTAAGCAACTGAGAGAAGAGTGGAGAGGGGGTGTTGCCACTGCATGGCCTGCTGACATCCTGATAGGTAGCTTTGGAACCAGACAATAGAGGAGCTATTAAGTTTTAAAGAGGAAAGCACACTGAAGAGTTTTTTGTGATTTACCATATCAAAGGCTTGGACAAGTCTAGAAATATGGGAGATATGAATTGTCCTTAATTTCTATTGTGGTTCACTATATTAGTAAAGGATATTAGAGCTGTGGTGGTACTGTGATGGGGGATAAATGTGTTGTGTGTTTGATAGTAGTTTGTGTGTTTGAAAGTAGTCCATGAGTTGGGTATAGATGTCTAGGATTTTAGATAAGGGTGATAGGATGGCAATTGGACAATAATTAGTAAGTTTAGTGGAATTACCTCCTTTGTGTTAAGGTATAATATGGTAGATCTTCAGATAGCAGATGCTATACCCTCATGTATTGATCTGTCAATGAGTATCGCTACTGGGTATGCTATTCCTTTTGCTGCAATTTGCAGAAAGTTGGATGGGAGGGTATCTGTGGCAAGGGTGGTTGATTTTAGCTTCTGCAGTAGTTTTGTATGGTATCTACAGACACTGGTTGCAATGTAGATTGGTTGGGGCCATTTTGGAAGGAGTTGCTGTGCTGGGGTGCTACAGGGGCAGAGTTGGAGATGTTTTGTGAACAAACATTATATTGAACTTATATAGCAAACATTAATGATGCATTTTTTCTAGTAAGTATAGTTTTGATATTCATTTTTATTTAATATGACATTCCTAATCAAAATGTTGTGGCAAATGGCATTCTGACTCCCTCTCTGTATTTGATTGTATTGCAAACTAACACAATTAAAGGATACATCTAGCAAGGAACACAGCACTTATAGCATTGACATGACACATTCACCCTTATCACATCTGGTTACCAAATCACAATTAGCCCTTATGTTACTCATTATCAGGATTTCATGTAATGGAAATTGTTCTGAAAGGGGGCACACAGAGAATGACAGGAAGTCATTTTTGGCACAGTATATACAATTACTCATGACATAAAAGTTTACAATATAATGTATTACTGTCATGAATAATTGTGAGATAAAGATAGGTTCTCCAGTATACATGAAGCATTTGTCCACATTACTTATGTCACTGCTTTTGTGTTATCACACTTTACAAAATGTTATGTAACATCCATAGCACATATTGCTATTAATAATGAAAAGAGATGACTTTACCACATATTTGCAACATCAATTCACATGGACTACAGCATTTTATCAGCATTTATCACAGACTTTAGCCAGTTCATTACATATACAACATCGGGTGTCACTATTTTTTGTGAATCCATTCATACAATTTCTGTAAACTGGTTTGAACTCTGCATTATTTGTCCTCTTTCTTTAAGCTCACTTCACTTACACCTTGTGCAGCAGAAATAGCCGACAGTTCAAATTTCTTCACTCAGTACTGTCCAGAGGGCTGACAACCGTGTATTGGTACCAGTCTCAACTAAGCGACATATGGCATTCCAAATTAAATTTGTCATTTTTTACATTAGGAAGTGAACTCTCATTCACCACTTTGAGCTGATACCAGTCAAGAGTGTGCAATGCCAAATAGTATGCAAAGGATACAGTGACATAAAAAAAGAAACTTTATGAAACAAGTAGTTAAAATGTACATTGGTGATAGTTCCTCAACTTTGTTATATTGCAATGTGAAGATATGCTCCTTAAACATTATGACATTTTCACAAAGAGCACTAGCTCTGGATTTGAACCATTAAACCAGGACATCAACAACACATACTTGAGATTATTATCATTATTTGCCACAGACATGGGCATATACTAGGAGAAAGAAAAATTAGATTACATATACTCAGGATATAACATTGTATCAATTCACATTAAAGGTGTGACAGAACCAAGTTCTGAAAGCTGTCCTTTACAATTTGCAGTAGATGTATGGATGAACTGTGTATTGGCTACAATTCAGTTGATATTCCCTCACATAGTATAAAACAAATATATGCAACAGTGCAGTTCTTTTCTTCTTTTAATTTTGTGAGCAACATTTCCTTATCCATGTTTTCTTAATAACAATGCAATTTCATTTGCATTGCTTTTGATATTTGCTTCAATGAGTAATATACTTCCTAAGAATTGTACACAAATGTTTACTCATAGGCACAAAGTGAGGTCATAAACAACTCAGAGAAATGTTAGGAATGCTGCTCTCCTAAGTTAGTCAATGTAATCCCAGATTTTTTGGTAAATTTATTCTGCCTGGCACACCCTCATTAAGTGTATATCAAAGGGGACTGAGTGTAAAAGCTTGATTCTTTCTGCAGTCATACTACTCATTTAAACTTGCAAGACCTTAGCAGGTAACACTTTTTATTTATTTATTTATTTATTTTTTATTTTACATTTGTTAACCGGGCTAGTCTGGCTGGATACATGTCCATTTTCAGCAGAGGCCCGAGGAGAAAAGCTCCACTATAATACTATACTTTTACAGTTTAAAAAGATACAATTAGTAAAAATAGTAAAAATAACAATAACAATCAATCAAACAGTAAACACAAGCAAAGTACTGACAAAAGAAAAGTAAAGTCAAATAGAATGTACAGTATTGCCGGGCTTGTGTGGCTTGATACATGTATATTTTCTACAGAGGGTTGAGGAGGAAAGCTCAATTATCATACTAGAGACTATACAATTTAACAGAAACACTAGAACAGAAGATAATCAAACTTTGGGTCAAAGCAAGATACAATTAAGTATACCGAGTTAGTTGAGAGAGCAGGTAGTGTATAAGTTATCAGTCAGGATTTGTGCAAGGGCATAGCCAGTGATTTTGTAAATGATTTCTAATCTGTTTTTTGAAAAGGTAACACGAGGCTAGGGAGGTCAGTCCAGTGGGAAGTTTGTTCCAATGTGATCCGATAGTGTTTGCAAATAAGGAGTCTCCTGCTTTATTATGAGATTTTATAGTAGCTACTAGGAGCTTGTTGGCTGAACAAAGTGAAGTGAGATTTGTATAAGGTGTGATAAGATTGTTCAGTATGGGTGTGTTGGAGGGTAATGTAGAATTTTAAAAGTGAGGACTAATTGCTGCAGGAGTATAAGATTTGGAAGTTCCAGCCAGTTGAGTTTCTTTAAGTTAAGACAGTGATGAGTACGGAATGGAGAGCCAGTTGCAAATCTGGCAATGCTATGGTAGGCTAAATTAAGTTTCTGAAGGTTAGCTTTAGAAATGTTAATAAAGGAGGAAGAGGCATACAGTAGTGTGGAGATGAGGTGAGTTTGGGCAAGTGATACTCGGGATGTGGCGGTAAGAAAGGGCTTAAGTCTGTAAAGGGCTCCTATCTTTTTATTTACTGTCTTGATAGTTAAATCAATATGATAGTCAAAGTTAAGCTGATTGTCTATGGTGACACCTAGCAGTTTTGTGGAATAGTCAGGTTTGATGATTGTGCCATTGCAGGACACAATGGAAAAAGTGATTGGAATGGATTTACGGGTTGGGGTGAAGAGTAGAAGTTTGTTTTTTTTGGGATTTAGGAGGAGACAGATATGTTGAAACCATTTTTCTGCTGCTGTGAAAACCAATTGGGTAGAGGAGTGGAGTTCTGCAGGGGATGGAGCAGAGCAGATGAGAGTAGAATCATCAGCATATTGTATACAGGTGGATTTAGGGAGGGAAGTGGGTAGGTTATTTATAAATATAGAGAAAAGTAGGGGACCTAAGATGGACCCTTGTGGGATGCCTATAGTAACCGGGAGTTGAGAAGATAGATGGCTGTCCCAAAGGACTGCTTGTTTTCGATTTGTCAAGTATGAATCAAACCACTGTAGTGCTAGTGGGTCAAGTGACAGAGATTCTAAAGTGTGGAGGAGAAGTTGATGGTTGACCATATCAAATGCCTTTGATAGGTCTAAGAATAGTGCAGAGGAGAACAGGTTGTTGTTACGATTTTTGTTTATTGTGTCAGTGAAGGAGAGAAGGGCAGTAGATGTACTGTGGTAGGGCCTAAACCCATGTTGTGAGTCTACAAGTAAGTTGTTACTCAAGAGATGTTGTAAGAGTTGATGGTGTATGCAGCATTCCATTATTTTGGATAGAGGAGATAGAAGGGCAATAGGCCGAAAGTTTGAGAGTTCGTTAGAGTTACCTCCTTTGTGGAGGGGAATGATATGGGAGATTTTCCAACAGGAGGGGATTTTGGATTCAGTTATTGTTCTGTTTATTAAGATGGAGATTGGGTAGGCAAGTTCGGTTGCAGCTAGTTGAAGATATTCAGCTGGTAGTTTGTCGGCCGAAGGGTGCAAGGTTTGAGTTTAGATAGTAATTTGATATAGGTTGTGGAGACAGTATGAAACTTTAGTATGGGGTGCTGTTTAGGGTAGTGGTTTTGGAGGGATAGGGGGGGAGTCATGGTGTTAGCCAGAGAGGCGACTGTTTGAGAGAAGAAGTCATTGAAAGTGTTGGCTATTATGATGGGTTGGCTTTGAGCTAGGCTAGCTGGGGTAGGGGTTTTGGTATTCCCTGGATGGAGTAGTTTGTTTATACCTGACCAAAATTGTTTGGGGTTTTGGTTTTGGTTTTGTTGATATTTAAAGTGATAGTTCTTTTTATCCAGATAGATAAGTTTCTTAGTTGAGTTTCTCAGGTGCTTGAAGTTCTGGTGGTCAGCAGGGTTTTTTGTGGATCTCCATTTAGTCCATAATTTATTTCTAGCTCGCATATTTTGTTTAGTAGTTTTTGAGAGCCATGGGGCAGCCTTGGAGCTAAATCTAATTAAGCGGGGTGGGGCATGATGGTGTAGAATTTGTAGAAAGGTATTGTTGAAATGGGTTACTGCTTCATCTATTGGGAGGTATTTTAGAGTTGACCAGTTATATTCATTGAGTTCACTTTGAAAGGATGCTAGGTTAAAATCTGTTTTGTTGTGTATGGTATGGTAGGTAGCTTGCTTGGTAATGTTATATTTTTGTTTACAGATAAAGGTCAGGAGATGGTCACTGATATTGTCAGGGAGTATTCCTGTTTTATAGGAGAGGGGGTTGTTGTTAATTAGTATCCAATCTAGAATGGTTTGTTTGTGGGTTGATTTGTGTATTCTAGTAGGGGAGTTAATGGTTTGATGAAAGTTAAAGAGATTAACGTGAATGGAGGGTTTGGGAGATATGCAGGAGTTCCAGTCAATATTAAAGTCCCTTCTTCTCAATGCTTGTCCTTGCAGTACTAGGGCATGTGCAAGAATCAAGTCAGTCATCACACCATGTTTACCTGCCCTACACTTAGTACAAATTCTGGAAGTCACGAATAGTAATGAGTTCACACCTTGTTTGCATATCCACAGTACTCGGAGGGCTGAATCTGTAGTATATCAAGGTAATAATGAAGGTGAGGAATTTTTTCATAGTAAGGGAGACTGTTTGGATCAAGAGAACTTGATACTGTTATTTGCTTTCAAACTTGTTTCCATTTTAACAACTGACTTGCTATAAAGGTATGTTACTGTTTTTTACAAAATGTTTTTTTTTTTTACCATCACTGAAGAATTGCATTTTATAACACACCCATTGGTTTACGGTTTGCATTGTCTGTTCCTTGCTGTTGGCATTTACATCTTTCCATTACAAATGTTATCTGACATTTTGGAAAATTTTCTCTGTGAAACTGAACAGTTATTGCAAAATTGGTGTATCACGGGTTTTACATTTGCAGCCAGTCAAATGTGTTAAGCCTGTAATATATACCTGCCTGCCCTTCACACAAGTGGATATCCAGTGAAAATTTTATCCATTTTTATTTGAAAAGTATAAATTATTTTTGTTAATGTGTCAATGTACTACAGCATTACACAACTGTCACCACATGGCATCCTTTATATTTTTTCTGGTGGGGGGTCTGTACTAACTTGTGTGCACCTGCAGGGAGCTTTCTTTACTTTTTAAATTATTTTGGGTATGATGGATGCATATATTCATACATATTTGTTTTGTTAACAATCAGTTATGACTTAATTTTCTTTCTTTTTTTTTGTTCTTTTATGTTTCATCTCATATAAGGTTGTGGTGTTCAATACATTTGTACCCCATAAACTGTGATACAATGACCAATATCATCCAGGTAGTACATCTGTTTGGCTAATTCCAGTTAGACAGAAGCAGTGTGGATAATTCCTCTAGTGACCAGAGCAGGTGATCAAAACTGTAAAAATCCTGTAGGAAGACATAGCCATACCTGTCAGAAAATCAAACAAAGGGCCAGTGACATAATAATGTGCATGGAATGTAGGGCAGCTGCAACTGTCCAGGAATGTATGGCTATGGGTGGTAGCCCTGCTGCCAAGCCTACAATGACTGAAACAGAGGAGTTCCTGTCCAGTGTCAAAGATTCAGACAGCTCCACACAAAATTGTTGATGGTGCTGACATGGAGAACAACTCATTTGTATCTACTGCAAAACTTCTAGGTATGCAATAGAATTAAATAATTCTCATTCACTTCTTTGGTGTCAGACCTGTCCTCCTGTATCCCCCCCCCCCCACCCTGTTCCAGTAATGGTGACTATGCCCTGCCCTTTACACAGCTCCACACTGTTCCAGAAATGCTGGTCATGCCTTGCCCTTTGCACAGTTCATTGTGACTTAGGATTGCATATATGTCTGATGCAGAGTGGATAGCTAAGGCTTGCTCACTCAGAAGCTTGCTTTAATGTTAATGTATTGTAGACAATTTTTTTTATTTATGGTTCCTACTCAATTGTGTATGATTCGTTATGTAACTGTTGGCCCTCATTGTATTTCTGTTAGTATTCTTAGCAATGCAGTCAAAGTAGATATTTAGTTATTGCTTATTGCTGTTCTTGGCAAATGATGCTAACACTAACCTGCTCATTGGTTTATATATAGTGGACAATTGAAATGACTGATGCAGAGTATTGGGCAAAATCCATAGCTGTATATTGAAAACATTAGCCATAAGCTATTACTGACATTACTGTACACCTGAGATATGTTTCATCTTAGGGACATATAAGTATTTGCATGTAAAAGTGATTAGTTATATACCTCTTTTTTCATACAGGTTCCAATCTTACCTTGTTAATACTGCAGCTACAAGATGCATCCTTGGGGGTTATCTCTGTCTGATGCTAATAGAATACAGTCATTACATAGTTAAGTAAAGGTTGTGGGCTTTTACAGGCATCAGTTTTAATATTTGTATGTGCTTAGGATCTTAGGTTTTCACTTAGGTAGAAACTGTATATACTATTGCTTGCCTTCTAGTCAGTGCCATGGCATATTGTGCACACCTATATATATAGGCACCATCTGCAGCTGCCGATTCTCTGTCATACTTCTTATCTGTAACTGATGGAGCTGCAGACACTGCCTGTGTATCTAGAAACTGTGGTCCTGCTCCTTGCTGTCCTTGTTGAAGCTGTTTTCTGATAATTATATTGTGCAACATGGTACAGATTGTATTTGGGCAGAGGTGGCTGGGTTGTTCTGCAGAGCAGTTCCTGATATGTATATACAATAGGACCTTGATTTGAGCAAGCTAATACATATTTTATAATATTCCTAGTTTGAGTGTGAGCATTGTTGCCTCCTTGCTCAGTGGGGTTGTACAAGTTTCTCAAGGGTGTCATGAACCAAGGTTCCAGTGCATAACTTGCATCCCCCACTAGATGCCCTTGTGAAAAGACACCCCTAGAAAACCTGGTGCACAGCTCATAGTTTTGGATATGTGTAAGTCTTGCAAACTGCCTGTGTTACCTGCACAGATATTGTAGATGACTCCTTGAGCATTACAAACAACCTGACTGTTTACAGAGTGATTTTCTTTTCTGGAAATGTACCCCCTTCCATGTTCACTGGATGGGGATTTTATTTCTATGTGTATGCAATCTATGGTACCCAAAACTTCAGGGCAGTATGCTGTTGCATAGAATTCCTGAATGGTTCTTACTGTCTCTTGTGCAGTGCATGGGAAACAGATATGTTCTCTTGGATGTTGTAGTATTGTATTTAGAAAATGATGTAATATTCTAGAAGCTGAGGCCTGTAACATCCCTAATTTATCATTTGTGCTTCTCTGGAAAGTACCTGTAGCTAGTAGATATAATGCTGCATATAACTTTGTTTCCACTGGAATGGGTTTTCTACAAGTTCCCCATGCCAGGAAGGCAGAGGCTGCATACTTCTTTTAGTGTTTCCCCATCCACCAGCTCTTCCTCTACCATTTCTTGTAATGCAGTCCATGATAAGTCAAATGGGGTCTAAACACCCTTCTTCTTCTTGGTTGATGCCTGGCAGTAGCAGCAGCAGCACCTTGAATCAAAGTTTGTTGCATGTACAGGTTAATGATGTCAGCAGCAGTCCCTAACATTTTTTCTAAGTGTAATTGTGGCTGTATTCCAAATATTATAGGATTTTAGGGCAAAAAGGTGCACCGAGTATACATGATTATTATATTGGTTCCTATGTTGCATTGGTTAATTAACATATAATTCAGCTATTTATGCTTTCATTAGCATATTCTACCATATGCCCTTGTTTAGAGGCACTGCACTAAGTGCAGAGCTGTTTAATGAATATGAAATCATGCACTATTATGTGCACAATATGCAAATGATAGCAGCACTAATTTTAGGTGTTCATGAATCCAGACGTACCGCTCAGCTGTCCAGATTTTTGCAGAATGTGCAGACATTTGGTTCATATTTTTTGGTCTGTTCCTCATAAAATGTGTGGTTTTCTAGCAAATCACTGAGGAGTGAGGTCACTAAAAAATTGGAGGTATTTTAGTTTTAGACATCATAACCTTCAGAAAATGCATGCTAACATAATGCCTATTATCCTAGCAACTTTCTAAATTCATAAGAGCAATATTTAAGATTTGTCCCTATTTTTGGGCCTTTATCCTCCCCTTTTTTTAGGCTTTGTCCAGATTTCCTGTGCTTAGAAGTTGTGAGGTATGAATCCAGACCAACATTCTTACATGTTACTGTGAAAAAAGACATATACAGCATAAGGTCCTGCTTAGATGCATTATGTTACTGGCCTGAAAAATGGAGCTGAAGTCTCTGACGTTAGGGAATGTATACTTTCCTAACAACAAACAGAAGAAATTGTGGTTTGTGAAATGGTGACATGAGATACAGGCTTTTAAAAGACACATTCATGAGTTTACAAAAGGTGTGCATACCAAGTGAAACTACTAATGGGCAATTAAAATAATAAATTGATGAAGAGGATATCTATAGAATGAAATATGAGTTAATTAACACAGCAAAAATGAGAAGTAAAGCTAGAATTCTTTATAAATTAATGACTATGAAAAAGAAAGCCATGAAGAAATTGTAAACAAAGCTACTTGGATAGTTAACATTCAAGCTTGAAGCAGAATGGCTATAATCATGAAAGCTACCACTGTCCAACTCTTAATCAGTCTTGTAAAATCAGTGATAGAAATCGATATTTTGTAAAAAAGTGTAAAAGGAAAAACGAGTGTTTTCAAATGAATTTGTATATTGTGGAATAGGAATATAAAAATGAGCTGTGTGTTTGAACTTTGGTAGTGTAAAGAGGCGATACCATGAAATCTGAAAAATACATTGGAAGCAAAGAGAAACAAATGCAAGCTAGTCTGTTGGTAAGATATATTAAGAATTAATGGACAGCAGAAACTACACTTGGGTGCAACAAGCATTATGTTATCAAAAGGTGCTTTTGAATCACTGGATCTGTCTAGCTCTAAATGGAGTGCTATATGTACATTGTTACTTGTTCTGTATACTGTCTAGTACCACTGAATCAAAAACTGCTGACACTTCAGTACAAAAATCATATGTTACACTTAAAAAAGTTCATCCTAGCATTTTTTGGCTAAGTGTTTTGTGATTAGCTTGGAAAGGTAAAAATAATCTACAGTGTAAATGCAATGACAACAGGTGTAAGTACTCAAATGCACAGCCACAAAGATATATTAGATACTGTGCAGAGCCATGTTAATGGAATCCTACATAACTGTGCTAATTTATCCACAGGCTTAAGAAGCTTGTCATGAGAACATTGTATACATATGTTACCTGATGCAGTTTCAGTGATTAATGGTCACAGAACACTACCTGCAGCTGTCAGAAGTTAAGTAGAACAGGAAAGGAAGAGAATAAAGACTTTTCCTGGTATTAATTAACAATCGTGTAGGCACCATACTACACCTGCACAATGTAAGAGTGTTAGAGTGATGAGCAGCAGTGCTAATTGAATATATATGCTGCTCATTGCACCTACATGGTTGTAAGCACCTTTTCCTGGCCCACAAGAGTGGATAGCTTCTGCCTGCTTAGTCACAAGACTGGATTTATTAATATATATTGCAAAACTAAAGTTGTTGATTTCTTTTTCCTACTTATTTGTAAATGGATTACTACTATAATTGTTGAACCACATCATATTTCAGTTAGTGTTGTCATTACTGCAATGGAAGGATTAAATACATCAGTCGTGCTTCTTAGTATAGTGATGGAAATGATAGTATAATTGACCTGTTCAATGTTCTATGGTCAGTGGTCAGTTTAAATGCTTGATGCACACTATTGTTTCTAAAACATAACTGTAGGTTGCAAATGTCTTACACAGAAAATATTACGGACATAACTGACACCTTTAACAAAAGGCTCTGCTTAAGGACATATAAGTATTTGCATATGAGAGTAATCAGTTATATAACCTTTTTTTTACAAGTTTCACACTTACCTTGTTATCACTATTGGTAACAATTGTGTCCTTAGGGGCTACACAGCCATTACATGGTTAATTAAGGGCTGTGGCATCTGTTAGGCATCAGTTTTCCTATGTGTATGTGTGTGGGATCTTAGGCATGACCTAGAAAGTGATTGTGTTTGCACTATCCTTTGCTCTTAGCTAGAGCCAGGGCATACAGTGCACACCTCCTTCTGCTACCACCATTTGCAGCTGGTGGTTCTCCCTCAGAATCCTCATCTGTATCTGCTGCTGCTGGCCCTGCCTATGGTCCTTGAAACTGTAGTCCTGCTCCTTGTTATCCTTGATTGAGCTGTTTCCTGATAATGAGATTCATAACATGGCACAGACTGTAAGTATTTTGATACAGTTGTCGAGGTCTTACTGCAGTCCATTTCCTGATCTGTCAAGACACTGAAACCTTGATGTAAGCAAACCAAATGCATGCTCTATGACATTCCTAGTTTGACCCTCTATGTATCTTTGCTCAATGAGTTAGTGTGGATTTCTCATGGGTGTCATGAGCCAGAGCTCCAGTGCAAAACCTACATTTCTCATTACTGGGATGTCACTCCTAGCAAACCTGAGGTACAGCTCACAAGTGTGCCATATTTGTGAGTCATGGAAACTGCCTGGGTTACCTGCACAGACTTTGTTGATGATCCCTTGGACATTACAGACAACCTGACAATTTATAGAATAGAAACTACTTCTGTTTTTGTACTCCTTCTCTTTTCTGTAGGTGAGGCTTTTATTTCTATGTGTGTGCAATCTATGGCCACTATACTTCAGGGAAGTGTGCTATTGCATAAATTCCTGCATAGTTTTTGCTCTTTCCTGCACTGTAAATGGGAAACAGATATGCTCCTTTGCATTTAAAAAAAACTGCTGCAATATTCTTGAGGATGATTCTTGTGATGTCCCTAATATATTCCCTGTGGGTGTCTGGAAAGTACCAGTATCAAGTATACGTTATGCCAAACATACATTTGTCTCCACTGGGATGGGTTCACCATGATTTCCCTATGGTCTGATGTGGGTGTGGCAGAGGTTGCAAATTTCCTCAAATGTTTTCCTGCCCACCCTATATCTCCCAACAATTTCTGTTTCATGCAGTCCATGATAAGTCAGATGAGGTGTAACCACCATTCATCTTCTTCTTTTTCTTGCCTGGGGTCTGGGAGCAGTAGCAGCAGTAATGGCAGCACCCTGATTTAAAGCCTGTTACACATATAGTGTAATAATAATAGCAGCAACAACCCCTAACATGTTTTTTAGTGTAATTATGCTTGTATTCCAGAGTTTTGATGTACAAGGCCAAACCCTACACTGATTGTACATGATTGTTTTATAGCTTCCTGAATAGCTCCACCATGTTGGGTTAGTTAATTAGCATGTACTATGGGTCCTTATTCTTTAATTAGCATACACATAATGTAGAGACACTAAATGAATACCAAATAGCATGCTATTGTGTTGATTGCGCAACAAGCCAACACAATCGCTATATTTCATGTAGCTATTAATGAATCTGGACCTCTGTGTTACCATTAGGAAGCAATTTAATCCAAAAGAATAGGCGAATACTATAGTCACTGCTGTGAAAAAAAATGATTAAAGGAAAGTATTATCTATTTTTGCATTTAAAGTAGTAGTCTCAACAATGTCAAATGCTATTTATTTTCTCATTAGTCAATGTAAACTAATATTTCTGGAAGATAATAATGGATGAACAAAGCTTTATGTTTTTAGAAACGTAAATGCTTATTATATTCATGTTTGCTATTTTGCTTCCTATTGAAATGTTGGCACTTAAAATGTCAAGTGCTGACACATGGAAAAAAAGAAGATTGAACATGCAGAAGAGCAAATCTTGAACATCACTCCTCTCCTTTAAACTTATTTTTTGTTTGCAGCCCCCCCTCCCCCAACCACTCCAAAATGTTATAACGTATACAAACTCTGAGATCACTATACCTTGAAGAAAAGGGAATATTCCAGGAAATGGCCATCTTGGACTTAATATATGCAAGTCTGTTTTTTCAGCCATTCAGTCTATAAGTTTCAAGACACTCTGTAGTGGTTCCGGACATTTGAAATGGTTGCCTTGGTATTTACTCAGCACCTGGGATACTCTAAAGAACACGTATCCAACTGTACCTGAAGGCTTTGAAGGAGTTATAATTATTACTGATAATCTGTTACTCTGATATCAGACATAAGAACAGTATAAGAGACTGAAAAAGCTGTTGATTATTTAGAGACAGCATAATTTCAAGCTAAAGGAAAACAAATATAAAAACAGTGACAAGTGGAATACATGGGTAATGTCCTAACATCAGAATCTCTTATGGCATTGAAGGCAGTGGTCTTGGAAATATAATCTGGATACAGTAAATGCTGAGATCTGGTAAGAATTCATTGTTTAGTGAGATAATTTGGAAGCTCTGAATGCATATACTTTTCAAATATCTTTACAAGAGAAGATATTATTACAGTAGGGTAAAATAGTTGCCACAGGGTGACAGTCATTTGTGGAGTGGTTCATTCAAGGCACATTTCCATAGTGATAGGACATAATGTTTCTAAATTAATGATTTATGAGAATAGCCATCAAAAGATGACAGTAGCATCATACCCAGGGAAAAAAAGTTGGTAGTCAGCTTGCAGAGCATCTTCTTTAGGAATGATTAAAATCAGTGGAAGAGGGCTGGAAGGGAATCTGGTATTAACTGGTGTCATGTGTAATGTTTTTTTGCAGCCGAGATGAAATGTTTACAAAACTGGTTTGCTACCTCAAGCGGGGAGCCATAAGAAGAAGGGAATTTTTGTCTGACCATTTTGTTTCTGTGTCCTCTTATGTTGCACTATAAGATTTTGAATGGTCTTGGTGTTCCACATTAATGACCTAGACTTAGTTCTTCAACATCTTAATAGGACAGTGGAAATAAGTATTAAGAGAAAAGTATCATTAAGGAAATGAACAGCAGCATCCAGCACAAAATGGAACCGAGGGGCCTAGTAAGTTTCATTAATTGGTTAGCATGAAGATTTATGTATTAAATTATTTATTATTTCTGAAAATGAAAAATAATTTACTTTCTGCTATTGACTGATCCCAGACAGCTAACACTTGGAAATGGTTACTAATATATTCAATAACACTGCAGCTAAAAAAAGATATTTCTTGGGATTGAAGTGAGGATCCAGTCTACTCTGCCCTACTCCTTTGAAACCTTGTTCACCTGACTCATTGAATTTTTCAATTGCATTAAGCCACATAATTATGTGGATGATAGTGGTCATCTACACCGTCAGACCAATTGATCATGAGTTCTGGACTTATCACTGAATAGACAAATTATCCAAGAGAATATTTTAAGGGAAGCACCACGAGAAGATACACGGAGTATGCAGACACATGCCAGAGACATTGACTTGTGCTGGCCTATTTGGTCTTTTCTATAATGGAGTTTCTATAGGTAATTATGGGCAGCTGAGTTTGGGAGAGAGGGACAGACAAAACAGATGACAACAATTTCGTTTGTTCCTAATTTCCCTTTGTGGGAACTATCAGACCTAAGAATTCCATAACTAGAAGAATTACTTTAGGGTTCTTATTGTGATGCTGTATAGCTATGCCTTTGTAATGGCTAAGATATGTAGTTTGTAATGGGTTAGTTACCTGTGTAGTTTAAAGATAATCAACAATGTTTGGTTTAGACAATCCCCAAGATGTAATAAAGCCTACATGGTTGTTTTTCACAGTTGTGCATATTGCAGTGGGTTATGCACATGGGCTTGGAATGTTTCAGATTCAGTAAGCACAGTGTAGAGGCACACATCCTTGCACAAGCCAGGTGAACACTAAGTTATGCTAATTACAGCATAAGCACCTGAACTGCATGCTAATCAACCAATCCAACATGGTGGAGCTATTCAATAAGTTATAAAGCATCCGTGTAGACTCCATGCTGGTTTGTCCTGCGTATTCCAAACCTTTTGGAATACAGCCATGGAAAGGAGTCTACACGGACAGAACCATGTCAACTGCTGCATTTACAAGGTAAGTCTTGAACCTTGAGATCATTGTGTAATAGGAATGAGTGGCATATCCTTGCATCACACTAATAGAACAACATATCCTTGTTTGTGCCATAAAAGTAACTCACCTTTGCCCTCCCAGCATATCCTTGTATCACAGTAATAGAGCAACATATCCTTGTATCACACTAATAGAGCAACATATCCTTGTTTGTGCCATAACAGTCTCACCTTTGCTCCCGCACACAAAAGAACAGTCTGTCCTTGTTTGGTGCGATAACAGTAACTCACCTTTACTCCCCCATCCATAAAAGAATAGTCTATCCTTGTTTGTGCCATAACAGTAACTCACCTTTGCCCCCCCCCAAAAGAAAAAGAATAGGAAAATGACACATTTTGCTAACAAACCATCTCTGAAATTCTAAAAGTTTTATCGAAGAAATGGTCTCTGAAACATTTTTACATGTTTATCCAACAAATTATATTTGCATGTATTGGTAATCATGTATATATCTCCTAAATGGCTTGGCAAACATGCCCATGCCATCAGTATACTTCTAAATTATGCATACAGATAAAAGTGTAAAATCCTTTCCTTCAGAATTTTCTTAAATACATTCCAGCATGTGCAGTATGTAGCTGAACAAATGGAAGCATACCTTCTGAAGTTCAATACTCCTCTGTGCAGATATATCCCAAAGTAATAGAGTATCTTCACTCTTCTCCACATAAACAAGTCTCCTCACCATCAATTTGCCTAGCTATACAGTTGCCTTTATATGGTGTATATTCAAGGCTGTCAGCACAGTGAAGATGCAAATGAAGTGTGTACTCATTAGATTGCTGAATCCCCCAAAATTAGATCCATGTAGGGATGTAAACACAGTGCAGCCACCCCCTCAGTGTTTGGTTTTAATTGATTGCAACTGTGACTGATTAGTGTTTTGAAGAAGGAAAATACAACAGCACTGCAGGCTGCCTTACTTCCAATGGATGTGTCAGGCCACAACTACAAAGTGTTAGATGTAAGGGTGGAAATGTAAGAAAACAACACACAAGTCACATGTTGTGTTCCTTCACATCCAACCTGCCCTTCTTTTTTGGCAACTGCATATGAAATTATTTCAACTTAATGTCCTCACACATTTTAAGGCCAAATTATATAGAATTTATTACACACTGCATGTCTCAGATTACTGCTCATATACATGAAGAATGGCCAACAAACATAAATGTATTACAACGTTGTGTGATCACTAGGTGCACTACATCCAAAACTACTAAATGTACAAATAATACTTGTACAGTTTGATATCACTGTAGATGCTTTTGCAGTTGGCTGTGTGCATATTGACTTAAGTTCCTTGCTGCAAAGCTGTTTGTGTGGCAAAGAGGGATAAGGCACCCATCCTGTGTTCTGAAGGTGCACTTGAGTAAGAGTTCAAATCCAGACCTATGTAGTAATATCTCATGGGTACTAACGTGTGTATGTCATAGATTGCTCTTGCTCATTTCAACTACATCTCCTTTTTTTTTTTTTTTTTTTTTTTTTTTTTTTTTTTGCAGTGTTCACACTAGAATGGGAGATGAGGACAAATGAATGTCAGGTTTGGCTGTGCTTATCTCATTTGTGTGAAGCACTGCACTATGAAAACTGGACAACTGGGCAAACAGGACCCAGACAACCAAAAATAGAAACCAGATAAATTCAATTAATACAACTGGGCATTGCACAAACCTGATAAGTGTCAGTGAGCTGCAGTTAACAGTGAGACCTTAAAAATGATTAGTAAATCAGGGAATGGCATGTAACTAGTCCTATGTTTTTTGGTATTTTATAGAGTTGTATCAAATTGAGCATGCATATCTCAACTGTAAAAGCAACTATGCATGCATTAGTCTGTAGCACAAACCAAAAGTACAATATTAGACTTTAGTCTAAGGTTGTAGGTTCAAACACCACACTTCCCAACTATACAATACTGTTAATTTTTCAATTATGTGTAACTTAAAGGTTTAAAGTAAAAGCTCTATACCAGTGACACACATGCCCTGCTGTAAATTGTAATCTGTATAATTGGAACATGCATATGCACATGTCAAGGAGTAATTGCTGCAATCTGTAGTATAGCATGCATCTGTTAGTAGCTGGTAGTCTTAAAAGTAAAAGTTATCTGTTAACAGGTGGTAGTCCTAAAGGGAAAAGTTAAGATAATAGAGTCAAATAATTGTATTAAAGCCTTGTATGTGACATTTGAAGGTACTAATCGTATCTCTTTTTTCTTTCACCCCAACCCTTATCTCTCTTTATTTTATTTTTATTTTATTTATTTTTATTTTTTGTTGTATTTTATTAAGTGTCATCAAACTGTATCCATGTCTTCCATGTGTACTACATCATTAAATGCTACACAGCATAGCAGAGTAGTCCTGCCCCATAGGATCCACCTGCCCCCCCAGTTACTGGCTCCAGCATTGTTGCCCATCACGTCGGGGAGCCAAACTGGCAGCACCAACTCTGCTGCTCCTGCACTACCTGCCACCTCAGGTAGTCCTGCCCTGGAGGCTGGTCTTGTGGTACCCTCCAGGAGCAGTAGTGGAGATGATGATTTTATCACCCACATCAAGATGGCAGGGATAGTGCCACACTGTTGGTGAATGCCTATGCCAGCTGTAGAGGCTGTTTTCCCTTATTTTACACAGTAGTAGGAGGAAGAGAAGGAGACATCAAGTACTCCAGCCAGTGGTGGAGTGAAGTGACAGTGATGACAGTCCAGTGGTTAGGGACTCGACTCTTACAGTCACCCAGCTTGATGACCATGGGTTCTGGATGTCCCCACCCTCACTCTAATCATGGTGTCCCCCAACATTTTGTGTCCATCACTATTCCTGTCTCTTGTCTGGTTTATATTGTCTTTCTGCAATTGCTTCCTCACCTACCCAACTTACCAGACCCAGACATGCCTACGTCCCTTCCCCAACATTCCTCTCTCGCTTCCAAGAAAAATAAACGGGCACATGTCCCACAAAAAAAAAAAAAATTGTCCCATACATAACTCTCCATTTCGCACACATATCTTCTTGACTCACTTGATTCAGTCCAACTGGCTATACGGTGTCATTGTGTTGTGGTAACCCATCTCTCTGGAGGTAACAGTCCAAATTCAATTAATATTTTTGCACATATGTTCACATTACACTGTTAAACAAATGGATAGCTATGGTTGTTTTCTACCTCACTCCTATACATTTCTGCCCTGCTTTCCATTTGTTCTTATCTCTGCTTGCTTCCCATTTCACCATGGTCGCATCTTCCCCATTTCTTTTCTTTAATGCATTATTGTCTGATGGTAAGCATTGTGCACCAATGTACAGTAACTATGATGTGAAAGTAATTAAAAGTCTACATACAGCTGTATTTGAACCCAATACCATCTGGCCCCAAAAAGGAATGTCTCTCTGCATTAACATGTGCAGAGTCAGTTAAGTAGCAGGTGTATTCCAACAACTCAGTACTACCTGTCAGACTTTGTTCCTATCCCTGCTTGGTTCCCATTTCACCACTTTCCTGTCTACCCCATTTTAACACCTTTAATCTGGTCAAGAAACAGAATTCCACACAACACACATAAGTAACAGAAAAAGCAATGGATCCCTTCACTTTTTTGAGCTCCATGTTTGCAGGGAGGTGTGCATTATGCACCAATGTAGAATGCACAGTAACATTAAGCAGCTGCAAAATGCTGTGGTTTTTGCCATGCAATGCTGCTTAACCCTGCTGCACTATGCTAACACACAGCAACACATCCCATATAAACAATTCATGTTGTTGCATTATCACTGTGTAATGAAAAGTATTTTAGAGTATTAAATAAACCTGTATTCAAACCCAGTACCATTTGGGCCAGTACCATCTGGCCCAAAAAAAGGAATGTATCAGTGCATTAATGTGTGCTACCACACAAGCAGTTAAGCAGCAAGTGTATTTCATATATTCAGTACTAACTGTCAGGCTTTAGCAATGCAGATCATATTTGTGCACTGCTTACCTACACATAAACATGTGTATCTTGCATGCATATGCACTTTGCTAACTGCCATGCAAACCCGTTGCTCACTGTGCTATGGAAATATACATATTATGCTGTATTACTGCTCTTTACTGTCCATTTCCTGTATATGCATGAAATGACATGTGGAGACATTGAAATTAAGAGCCCTGTCTAACAGTGTGTCACATATTTAAAATACATCCATGTGTTTGTACCCCCCAAGCACTGCAACCTGAGGTCCTAGTAGTTTTTCAACACATATGTCAACCACACTACAAAATGTAATATCAAATATTGTGTGCTATGTAATGCATGTCAGTCTAGTAGCATGCAGAACTACAGCTATTGACCCATACACCTAGAAAGCCTTATCTGCAAGGCTAGTGCAAGAATTAGCATGGATCATATCCACAGGGACATAGGTGACCTTCAATACACTTGACCTTACCCATTTTGGTTTTGTGAAAAGGGGTAGATCTTGATTATTGACCCTTTTAGACTGTTTGGATACTGACCCCCAAAGACCTGGATGAGGGATAACAGGATATAATGTCTATTTTGAGTTATCCAAGGCCTTTGACACTATCCCCCATTCATGTCATAGTGAAGATCTCCCATCTGGGAATTAGGTCATGCAGTACTAGATGGATAGCCAACTGGCTCAATGGCAGAATATACACTCTCAAAGTTAGGGACTACACCTCCACCACTAGCCCACTCATCAGTGGAATACCACAGGGATCTGTGCTGCACCTTCAACTGTTTGGAAAATACCTCCCTAAAGCACAGGCAACAGTAGATGGCCTGTGGTTTACCAAGTTTGCACATGACTGTTAACTGGATGCACTCATGTAGAGTCCCCCAATGATGGTAACATATTACAAAAGGGGTTGAAACAGGTGAACAATTGGTGCCAAACTCAAGGACTTAACCTTAAAGCATACAATGACTCAATGTCCCCTTTGTCAATGACATACCCCTGCTAATTATGATATACATAGCATACCGCCAAGTTCAAACACAGTGTTGTGAGACTTGGGAAAAGATGTTGATAGCAATCTACACTTTCATCACTATGTGCCCATAGTGGTGACACACACAATCTATATTACCTGAATCATACATTCGGACATCACATCATACCTCTCAACCACTTAAAACAAGAAATCTGGACAAAGACATAAATAATGGGAGGATGAAGGCCCAAATATAGAAGCTTTTTTTTAAAATGTTGCTCTTACAAACTTAGAAAGTTGACAGAATAACAGCTTTTAAATAAGTATGAATTTTCTGAAGGGTGTGAAGCATGAAACTCAAATGTCTGTCAGTACATTCTGACTTGAATCCTACGCTATTTGCCAATGATTTGTTAGAAAACCACAATTTTATGAGAACCAGACCAAAAAATATGAGACACAAATCTGGACAGTTGAGAGGTATGCATCACATCCAAGACCAGGGTAGGCATACTCTGTAGTACTATAGCGTTATCACACCAATAATGCAGTGCAATGCTCACATTTATCTGTACCTCCCCAGACACCTTCAGTAATTGGAGAAAACACAGGGTTGATCCTGGGAGAATCCCAGGCTTCCAAACATGACATACATGGAAAGACTGACATACCTGTCACTGTACTCTGTATTATACAGGCTGCTGAGAGGTGATCTATGCCTGCCCTGCAGAGCAGTTTCAGACCCAGCCCTTCTGAAATTGATGGACATCTGCAATTCAAATGGGACAAGAATAATTTGCCCCAGGGTTCTCAACCTAGCCTATGACATAAATAGAACATGTTGGGTAGACAGATATATCCCAAATGATTAACACTCCTCTGTAATAGGCTCCCACTGCATGTGAAGCAGTGGTCCTCAATGACCCTGTTCAAGCTCAATCCTGAGTACTGGTTGGGTGATTGTAAAGTCACCACTGGGCTGGCACCTATGTCCATCATGGACAGGGACAGTTGGTGCTGCTCCCAAACTCACTCTGCTAAACACAACCATCCACCTATGCTCAATAAGGGTACTTGTGCTTTTATATAGCTAGGCTTCTAGACACACTAGTGTATTTGGTTAGTGGCCTCTTATGAACCTATGAAGTTATGCCTATACAGAACTCCCAACCTGTTATCCTCCACATGGCCTGCTGATGTCATCTACTATAAAGTGAATTATGAATCACCTAACATCTGAATACCTGCACTTATTTGTCCCACACCTCATTCCCTCTAATACCCTAAAGGGGAAACAGAGAGAAGAATCACCCCATCCAGTGGTGACAATTTTCTGTATATGGTAAGCTACTCCAAAACTCTACCTATTCTGTATGCAAGCCTAGGCCCATGTTCTGACTTTTATCCAACTTAACATCTGCAGTCCTTCTGCACTGCATAACCACATTAACTTTCACTCCACACTCTATTCCCTGGGACCTCTGTCATGCTATTCAGATTTATTTATCCCATAATTTCTGCCTTAGCCTCCATCTTCTTATTTTTATAAGATCCTCTTTACTTTTCTCCATCCATTTGGCACAGCCTATCTCAGTATTTATTTCTCTCATTTCCTTTAACAAATGTTCTGTAGTTTCCATAAAAAAAACATCCCTGCATTATCTTTTCAGTCTCAGCCATATTCAACTTGATCGGGTCCTCATATATCAACCTGCTCAGCACCTTCATGTAAATATATATATATATATATATATATATATATATATATATATATATATTTGCATCCTTTTCCATCTGTATCTTCTCCCCTTCCCCCAGTTTGCAATATGGGTGTATAGATCTTGTAATCTCCTAATCACTTTTGTTTACAGGGTCACAGTTATTTAATAACCACTATACATATTCCCTTGGAGTCATTAACAACCCTGTAGGTTACTGCAGTACGTCAACACAATGAGCAGCATCACTCATTGAATATGCATGCTGCTCATCATGATTACACAATGTCAGGCATCATTCTGGTGTTGTAAGCATAGGCAAACACAGTGTAAACAAAACCCCTTGCCTGTAGGCAAACATATTATGTGAAAGAATCCAGAAGGAAGCAGACTCAGACTGACATGGCACACAATCCACATTTATTAATGAGTGCTTCCGTTTGGTCCAGTACCAAACATTTTCAGATAACACTTAAAACACAAACCATTCAACTAATATACTTTAAAATCATCATGTGGTTGATCACATGATCCCCTTCCATTACTTGTCATGTGATTTGCCTTAATATTACTTTAAATTACCATTAAATAAAATAAAAACATCTAAAAACTGTGTATAAAATGTTATCATATTACTAAAATTATTATGATTAAATATATACATACTTTCCTATTCAGCTAAAACAAGGTTGACACGACCACCAACATGGGACTATGGCCACCTTTTTATTCACTATTCATTTTTAAAATTTGTGTGTCAAAAAGGAAGTTTTTATTTTTAAAATAGTTCTTCATATTCAAAATCTTATTTTCTCGACTGTGGAAATAATTGGAGCTAAAGGTGGATTATATGTACCCAGAACCACAAATTCACTTACATTTTCGTTTTGAAAGATTAATTTAAAATTGACTTTTCTCATAAACAGTTTTAAGTCTACCAATGTGTTCACTATGTCGCCCCTACGAGTAGGGACAAATGACAAGCATTTTGAAAACAGATCTGCTAAATGTGAGTCAATTTCAAAGTCAGAGTAATTGTATATGTTGAAGTCACGCTCAACATTTGTTACTATTTTAACAGTTTTCTCACCTTCCAATTCGGTTCCAGATGTGGTTGATGAAATAGCAAAACTTTCGGCTATTTCTGATGCTGGCATCGGTTCTGGTAATTATATCTCCTGTTGTAACCCCCTACGCGAAAATCCCGGTGGTTATCATTCTGGTAGTTTCTGTTTTTAGAGTATTGGTATTTTCCAGCATTAGAGCTTGCATAGTTTTGTTTCCATTGGAGGCCATTTCTTTGGTTTTGAATATGCTCGCTCCGTCTTAACCCTTCTCCAGGTCCATTTGGGGGTTGTTGAACCACTGCATCATCACTACTTCCAACATCATCGGGAAACCTGTTGCTAGAATTTGAATTGTTTATAATCACGTCACTTCGGTAATTCCACTGTTGTGACAATGGTGGGAGTGGATACTCTGAACCATTGCTATATTCAGTATTGTCTCTTTCCAATTTTTTGTTCTTAATTGCTTTACATTTCGAAATTTGATTATCAATACTACAAAAAATTTGAGAATACTCATATCTGTATCTTGAAAAATTCTGATTACTTTTAATTTGCTTTATCAATAATTTTGATTTCCATTACCAGGGAATCAACCATTAATTGGTAATGCTTTATTAGCATTTGTAGCAGTTCAAGTCCTTGCTTATCGAACAGTTTCATTAAATCTAAATGAAAGGGGGAATTTTTCACTAATCCTGTTGGATAATGCCAAATTCTGAGGCCTTTGGGTACCTGTTGCCTTTTTAAGCATTCTTGGAAATACAAAATTTCTAATTGAAGTTTCTTTAGCTATAAGGATTTATAATCGAGAATGTCTAAATTATTAGCTATCATATCCGTTGAAGAAGAACTTCCTTGATTGCTTGTATTAACTATATTTTCCATTTGCAGTGAAGTTGATGCGTTTAATCATTCACATAAATTAGGTGCATCAGTTACTAAATCATTCCTAGTTTCCATAACTTGTGACACAGTCCATGCATTTCTAACCTGGGAGGTACGATTCTCATTAGTCGGAGATGAAGGCACCCTACATTCATCTCTGTTGTTAACCATCACATTATCCGTTTCATTTGGGCAAACCAATGCTGACAAATGATCAACCTTTTTTGTTAATAAACTGACAAATTGAGTCAATATAAAAAGTTCAGAATCTTGATTTATAGGGGTTTCACTTCCATTAATATTGATATTATTATTAGGTGTACCAATAATGCCTTCTGTAGCCATGCTTCACTAAACCAAACAAACCTAGAAGTACAAAATTTATGAACAAACCACTGAAAGAATCCAGAAGGAAATAGACCCAGACTGACACGGCACACAATCCACGTTTATTAATGAGCTCTTTCTTTTGGTCTAGTACCAAACTTCTTCAGATAACACATAAAACACAAATCATTCAACTAATATACTTTAAAATCATCATGTGGTTGATCACCTGATCCCCTTCCATTACTTGTCATGTGATTTGCCTTAATATTACTTTAAAACATTCCTAGTTCATAAAATTGATATACTATAAAACCTACGATATTTTATACAAAATTTATATTAATAAAACTTAATAAAACATTTGACAGTAAATAATTTCAATACATCAACAACTTCCCTGCCTTAACTATCTATTCAAATTCTTTAATTTTAATATAGATGTTACAGAACAAACGTCCTTTAAACCAGGTAATACATAAGAATGTCAATGTAATTGCCAAAATAATTTGCATGCCTCTAGTTTTAAAGATGCATCCCCCCCTCTTCCTTTTGGATTTGATCAATAATTCTAAACTTGAACCAATGTCCTGAATGGAATTTTACATTATTCGCCAAATCATTATCTAATTTTTCTTTGTAAGTATATAGACATAGGAAGTTGCTTTACTATTTGAGATAAAAAATATGAAACAAAACATAAGTATAATTGTAATTCTAGTGGGGTTGTTTATTTAGTTTCATGTCAACACTGTCCCAGTTTCTATATAGGGAAAACAGATAGGAAACTGAGAGAAAGACTATATGAACACCTCTATGCTATAAAAAAAGAAAAATTAGATAATGCTTTGGCGAATCATGTAAAATCCCATTCAGGACATTGGTTCAAGTTTAGAATTATTGATCAAATCCAAAAGGAAAGGGGGGGTTGCATATAAAAGTGACTTATTCCAGTGTGTCTAACAATGAGGTTAATATAGCCTATAAAAGGATAAACAATGTTTTGGAAGATCTGTATATGGAAGGCCTAAGTGATGAAAAAAACACTTAGATTGTTAAGGTTAGACAAACCAAGAATGCCATCCATATTTGGAATACCCAAGACACACAAAAATGAGAAAGATCCCCCTTTAAGGCCTATAGTGTTGGCAGAAGGGTCTAAGACGCTCCCCTTGGCTAAATATGTAGATAATAAACTTAAACAGTTATGGGTCAAAAGAAAAGCCATTTTAAAAGATTCTTGGGACTTCTTGAAGGAAATTACCCCAGAAATGTTTCATGATGAATTAACCTTCATTACTATAGACGTAAAATATTTATTTTCAAGCATTCCCTACCAGGAAGGAATAGATTTATTTGAAGAAATTTTATTTGAAGATATTGATTTAACCCACAATGAGAAGCTAGTTTGTATTAGTTTAATGGAATTGGTTTTAAAATACAATTTCATTTTTTTCAAAGGTGAATTTTACCAGCAAATACAAGGTGTGGCAATGGGGGCAGCTTCTGACCCAACATATGCCAACCTTGTTCTAGCTAAGTGGGAGTAAAAATATATATTAAATTCCGAGTTTGCTACTAATTGAACAGTCTATAAGAGGTTTTTAGATGACATAGTAATTTTATGGAAATGGATTGGAGAGTTATTTGATGAATTATTGGTTTATATGAAGAATACCACTATTTTTTTGGAATTCACTTACACACTATCCAGGGACTGTTTGCAATATTTAGATGTGGAAATATATAAGGCAGACGGTAAATTTGAGTCCAGGGTATTTAGAAAGTCTACCTTTTGTAACTCGTTTCTTCGTTATAAAAGTGCACATCCCCCACATTGCAAAAGGAACATATTTAAGGGTCAGTATGTCCATGGTAGCCGAATGACTACTTCAAGTTATGATTTTAACAAAGAATGAGGATTGTTAAAATAATTTTACTTGGAAAGGGGTTACCCACTGGACCTGTTGGAGGGGGTTGATGTAGAAGTAATGGCTGGGAGATCTTCCTAATATAGACCCATTCTAGGACAGAATGAAATAATGCACAACCATGCAGGGGAAGAACATGATGTTAATTACAATGGAGCTATGCTATTAGAGTACAATGCTCTTAATGGAGCAACAAAGAGAATTATTAAATCTGAATGGGAAAGGATTGTAACCATTTCAGACTTAGAAAAGCTTCCCAATAGCCCTCTGAAATGTGTATACAAGAACTCACCTAGTTTGAAAAGCATTCCTGAACATGGCGGTAAAAACAAGGCAGAGAACAGGAGGAGAGAGGGGACTTACAAATGCAGCCATTGTTCCCAATGTGCAAGTATAGCTAACACTGACAAACTTTTTATTGAGGCTAGGAATAGGTGGGTATGCAGCCCTGGGTACTTTAATTGTGAAGCCATGGGGTTAGTATATCTTGGTTTGTGTGTTGAGTGCAGATCCTTCTATGTAGGTAAAACCGAACATAGACTAAAGAGAAGGATTTATGAACATAAATATGACATTTTGAACAAAAAGGAGACCAATGCTTTATATAAACACACAAAAGTTTGTTTAAAATCTAACTTTATTTTTTTAGTCTTGGAACAAATACCAAAAGAAATCAGGGGTGGATTATGGGAGGAGAGAATAGAGTTCAAGGAACTTTGGTGGCAAGAAACGCTGGAAGCATCAAGCCCCCATGGTTTAAATGATTTTATATCTATTGTTCCATTATTAAAACTGAGATCTGCCAAACTATAATTTTCATTTAAGACACAGTTCCTAACAAAGCCAGTAGAAGGTACAATAATGTTGTTTTCTACATCACCCTGATTAAGTTACATTGTTTTTATTAACATTTTTATATTTTTATATTATAAGGAAAGTATCTAATGAATTATAAAGTATTTATGTAATAGTATGTGTTTAAGTCAAGTGTTTATTTCTCTATGTAATTTAAGGTTTTATACAACACTGTTTTCCTAAAGGAAGTGAATTTTTTATTTTTTTATTTTACAATGTGATTGGTTTATTCATATATGTGAAGGAATATATAAAGGGTATAATTTTATTCTGGGTCGTCTGATGAAGTCTTTATGAGGAGAGACGAAAATGCTGGTGCTACAAGTGCGTTTATGTGTTTATGCAGTTTGTGGATTGTGCATTAAAACCTTTTTTTAAACAAACCTCGTATTTTCCATTTTCTGAAAGACCTACAAGGTGGATTACATTTATAGTATGCTATCCTTGGCCAGAATTGAAAAACAAGCTATGTAAACCTACTGACTACAAAATAATGTATGAATGAAATGCACAGTGAAAGTCTTAAAAAGGCTGTGAGACCCCACATATGTGAAGTCATTACATCATATGCTTGTGTATGACGTAAAAGGGCTGATAGACATTTCTCCCGCTGCAATTGTACTCAACAGTTACGGATATCAGTCATGAATAATAGCACTATTCGTGCTTTATCAGGGGCTGGGACTTGGTGCTTTTGTTTGTCATGAATAACATTAGCACTCCATAGTATTCCCCTTAGGGTTCTCACTCACCCCCTATACTCACTACTTATCTCCACCTCTCCACCCTTGACACATAACAGCTCCCTCTCCCTTACACCCAGCACACCCTGAGTACACTCATTGCTCTAGCCTCCCCACTCACATATCTGTCTTATCTGCTGCCCTCACTCACAGACTTTCTACCTACTTACTCACATAAACTGACCTACTCCCCCACCCCCATTTACTATATACTTACTCACACAAACTGACATACTCCCCCACCCCCATTTGCATCAACTGGTTAACTTATTTCACTTGTATGTACCTACCATTGTTTGCACTTTCTCTACCCCTAACCCCTATCTTTCTCTCTTCTTATTTTTTTCTAGGATAGCAAACAGTCTCTGCAGTATCCTAATCCTGTGGTGACCCAGCGTGAACATCCTACAATCAATTTCCCCTATGTGGGTATTTCCCCTAAAGAATACCTGGAGATACTTTATGTATGTGTAGCCAAGTGAAATATATATTGTATTTAATACCTGTACTGCTACCCTTGTCCTGGCTGTAAGCTAGCACCTTCTCTGGACCACTCCTTGGTGTCTGCCTCTTTTCTCTGTATCCTCCTCTCTCTCCCTGAATCAATCCACCAGCCCTCTCCAGCTCTCTGACAACAGTGCCTTTCGTCTGCACATATCTTTGTTCCCCCCTCCCTTCATCTGCACTCCTATACTTTGGGTGTCTGGCCCCTAGTTTGGTATTCTAAATTTCTGCTGTACATCACTACTGACCTATCCTGTCTCTTTCTCTCTGCACCTCTGCCTTCCTGCCTTCTTTTTCTCTTACTTTGTCTAACTTCCCTGGCTTTCCTGATTGTTTCTAGTAGCTTAGTTTTCTAGGAGTGCATGCCCCGCTCCATTCGTCCTCACTACGCTCGGGCTCTATTCGCTCCCCTACCCTACTCCCATTCCTACCCACCCCTACATCAATTACACTTATACTCTCCATTCCCTCCCCTTCCTGCCTGCTCAGCCTCTCACAGCACACTTCCTACCAGTACTCCTCCCCCATTATTCACCTCACTTCCATCCCTCCCCTTCCTGCCAGCCCAGCCTCTCACAACACACCTCTTGCCAGAACTCCTCCCCAGCTCACCTCACTTCCTTCCTCCACTTCAGTTTTAGTCCCCATACTAACTCTCTCTCATCCCCCAACAATGCAACTCTTCCTTTCTTTTGCTATTCCTCTACTCTTTTACCTATCAGCCTTAACCTCATTTCACTCACACCACTCATACCTCCCCAACCCACTTAAAGGTTCCCACACCTCTACATCCCACACTAACCTCTTCATTTCTTCCTGCTCAGCTATGTCCCCATCACTTTTTTGTATCTCCTCCTCTACGTTTCACAACTTTAACCTCCTTTCCAATCATACAAATACCTTCAAACCTAAACCTAAACTCATCTTCCTTCACTTAGCTTATACTCCACTCACTCACCTTACAAATAAACTTCTACTCTCTGGTGACATCCACCCTAACCCAGGCCCTCAGTCACTTCATCATTCCTCCAATCCCATCCCTTCTGCTCTCACCCCTAACCATACCCATACTGACTTACAACAAACACCTGCACATAAACATCTGTCCGTATTTTCTATAAATATTCAAAGTCTAACAAACAAGATATCAGAACTATGTTCCTGGATAGCCTATACAAACTCTAATATCCTTGCCTTGTCCGAAACTTGGCTCAAGTCCCACATCACTAACAGTGAAATACTGCCACCAGGTTTCAACATCTATTGTGCTGATAGATCCCCTAAAAAAAGTGGTGGTGTAGCCATACTCTGCTCAGACAGCCTAAACATGTCTCCTATCACTATCCCCATCCCCAATTTCTATTCTGCTGAACTTCTCATCCTAAACTGCCATCTCAACCCACACAAGAAATTTGCTGTCACTTCCATTTACATCCCCCCTGGGAATAATATACCCACCCTAGAAAATATCCTATCCTGGTTTAGTCACAACTTAGACTATGAAACCCTCATTCTTGGTGATGTCAATATAGACTGGTCCAAACTTACTACTGACTCACCACAATGCAGCATCAACTTACATGATTTCCATCAACTAATTACATCCCCCACCTGTTTCAATAAAGACTTATCTTCCAGCTCCACCATTGACTGGATACTCACCAACTCTCTTCTCCTCTACCATAGCCCATGTACCCTACCTGACTCCTTAAGTGATCACCTCCCCATTTCTATCCTTAGACACACCTCCCAGACACATAAACCACACCTATTTAGAGATTGCCATAAGCTCTCTAACTTCAATAACACCCAGTTTAATTCCATGCTATGCAGTATTGATTGGTCCATCCTTAAACACATCCCTCTTGATAATGCTGTCATTAAATTCAATAACATTTTCCTAGATACCCTTAATTCCCTTGCTCCCTCCAGGAAAATCAGAATTAAATCAAACCATGCTCCATGGCTCTCTAAAGATACTAGAGCAGTAATGCATACCAGGGATAGCACCTGGAAATTATGGCTTAAAACCAGGCATACTCCCCATCTACTTAAATACAAAACATTATATAACCTAGTTAAGAAATTGGTCACCAAAACAAGGCCTCTTACTACGACTCTCCTCAACTGGACAACAGGTCAAACCCGCGCAACTTCTGGACTACTCAACAAAATACTTTACCCTGAAAAGCCTTCTTGCCCCTCACCCTACCCCAACAAATCTCATCCTGAAATTGCTACCCTACTCAGCAAACACTTCATTGACACTATCCAAAACCTTACACCCTCAAATACTAATACTGAAACTATTACTACTACCAACAACCCTCATAGCCAGAATCTCTTCTCATTTAAACCTATGTCAGCTTCCTACATCAAATCCCTTCTTCTTAAGCTTAAACCATGCTCTCCCTCTACCAATAACTTACCTCCTACATTTCTCAAACTCACTGCTGAATCTATAGCCTATCCTATATCCATTCTTATTAACAGATCTATACAAGACGCTACAGTTCCTACTATCTGGAAATCCTTCCATACTATCCCACTGCATAAAGGTGGCAACTCCACTGATCCATCTAACTATCGTCCCATTGCTATTCTTTCTCCCATCTCCAAGTTGTTCATAAAATGCATACATTCACAACTTCTCAACCATCTCCTCCAACACAACCTTCTCACTCCCACTCAGCATAGTTTCTGTCTCCACCACAGCACATCCACTGCCCTCCTCTCTTTCACTCATACCATAGCCAATGCCCTTGATAACAATCAGCTAATATCCTGCCTCTTCCTTGACCTTTCCAAAGCCTTTGACACAGTCTCTCTCACCCTATACTACTTTCTAAATTATCTAACCTCAACCTGTCTTCTTTCCCCCTTGCTTGGTTCTCCAGCTATCTCTCAGGTAGGCAGCAATCTGTCAAATGGCTCTCCTCCTGCTCTCCCTTTATATCTGTTCCAACAGGTGTTCCTCAAGGCTCTATCTTGGCTCCCCTTTTATTTAATATCTTTACAAATGAACTATTCACCTCTTGCAGACAATCTTCTCTTATACAATATGCAGATGACTCTACACTCATCTCAATCTCCAATAGTATCACAGACCTTCTCACCCTTACTCAAAACTCCTTTCTATCCACAGAGAAATGGCTATCTGATAATCTGCTTACCCTTAACCCTAAGAAGACCAAGCTCCTGCTCTTTCTCCCTTGCTCTTTTTCCAATCACAAATCTACATTTACCATAACATCCTCTAACAACACAATCATAAAACCTGAACCACACACTAAACTGTTAGGTGTCATTATAGATGATGAGCTCAAATTTAACTTACACTTACTGGAAGGAGTAAAAAAAAAACACACCAGAAACTTGGCTTGCTCTATCGTAACAAAAGATTTCTTACTCCAAATGCTAGATTCACCCTAGCACAGTCCTTCCTCCTGCCTACACTTCTCTACGCAGCTCCAGTACTAACCAATATACAAGCTACTACCATGAACAGACTGCAATAAACTTACCATAAACTTGCAAGATTCATTACTAACTCCCCCTACAACTCCCATCACCGCCTTGCCCTGAACTCATTACAATGGTTTGAATTCCCTCAACTACTGCTACTTTCTCAATTTCAAGCTATTCACTCCATTCTATACAGGCCTCCATCCTGTCCAGCTCTCACTACTCTTGTATATACCTATACCCCTTCTAGAACCCTCCGCACCTCTAACCAACAACTTCTGAATGTAGACCATCCAAAGAAGAACACAGGCAAACTGCAATATAACTGCTCTATAGCCCATACTTGGAACAAACTTCCTCTGAACATCCGCTCCATCATACACCCTGCACACTTTAAAAAGGAACTCAAACATCATCTTCTCAACACTAAATCATGTCTCTGAGAAGAACCTACCTGATATGTACCCTTTATACAAATGGTGCTCCTTTCCTCTGAACTCCTGAAAGCACCTATACCTTCCTACAAAGCCTATGCAATGAATTGTGATTCACTTGTATATCTCTTATTTGATCACTTGTATATAACTTGTTTTTGTGCATAAAACAAAACACATTAGGGGTTCATATACTCATTTCTTTGAGAAAACCCTCTTGCTGTAATTTGAATATGTTTGAGTCATAATTTGTATTAATATGTTATGGAGTTATAATTGGCTATAGTACTTTCTATGTTTTGTTACCTATGTTATCCTAATTGTTTTTGTAATTGGAGCTTTTCTCCTCGGTTCTCCACTGAAAATGGGCTCCTGCCCAGCTGTACCAACCTGGTTAACAAATGTCAAGTAAATAAATAAATAAATAAATAAATAGGATATGCAGTGCTTATAGTCAACAAAGGTGGTGTTTTGAACACCTGACTATGTGACGTCAGAAGTTATATGATATTTTGGAAAGAATGAATGCATCACAGTGCCATTGATACTTCAAGTGCGAGATATTTTGGTCTTTAAAGACATGACATCAGTTTATTGCTGCAAGGGAGATCTGTGCCTGTCGTGTCTTTAAAACAGTGTTGCTATATGTGTATTTCTCATGGAACATTACCTGCAGCTACATATATCCAGACTTAGGAGATGCATAACATAGCCATCACTGTGATGGGAGAATGGCAGTCAAGTACAATCTGTGGATAATCTCAGATATGAACACATGCCTTACTAAGGCACAAGCACACAAGACACAGTCTCATGTCCTCCTACCACAGGAAAAGCCTTAGTAGTTGGCATGGTAAAAAACAAATGCCATCCCATGGCATCACCATTTTCAAATAAATCATTTCTGTGTGAAAAAGGAGTAGAAATCATTGTAAAATGAATCCTCATCCACACATGTACACTGCAGATAGAAGACTGACAACATTGTTACCTACCTGCATACATGTACACTGCAGATAGCTGGCTGACAACATTGTTACCTACCTGCACATTCACAGTCATACTGGCACAAGTGAGTCTAAGGAGTAATGACTGGATTTGAACAGACTACCTAAGATCATAAGGTACAGAACACTGTCTGACTCACATAAGCTATACAAGATGCTCTTTTAGAGTTGCAACAATGCATATTTGAATGGATGACACCACCATTTCTTTGTACGTTGATGTTCTTCTAAAAATGTATGAAAGTAGTTGAAGTGCACAGTAACACTACACAGTTACATGCACTACTAGCCTACTCTATGCAGCACAACAGACAAACACCACCGGCAGCAGTCTGTCATTGCTGGATTCAAATATCTTCCCTCTGTACTTACACAGTCTAGAGGGTGCAGTATTAACAACCAGTGCCACAAAGTAACTCATATGATCATGATGTAAGCATTGTGTTTCCAAAAATGTTTATTATCTGGGGGTAATAAATATCTATAGGGTAATCCTCTGCTGCAAAAATACTCTACTTAAGTGGAATTTTACATAAGGGGTGTTGTTATGGACACAATTGTATATGGCTGTACACAAACTGACATAATTTAACCAATGTTGGATTCAAACCACCTACCTATCTATTTATACAACCTATATAACACAGAATTAGCTCCAACCCCCATAAAATAACTATGAGTTGTAAGGGCACAGTGTGCAACTTTGACATGCTGACCTCATCAGTGGGCTAGGCAGAAGATGTTTGTGGTAAAAGTGGGATAAGAGGATGGGGTTGTGCTCTCCTATGTCAACATTTTCCAGGAAGTAGAAGCCAATACAGCATGATTGTGCAGGTAACTATACATAACTTACATTGAAGCCATGCACATAAGTTCCTTCCTGTGAGATTTGAACCTTTGATCTATCTAGTTATACAATCTAGAAAGCACAGTATTAGTTGTTTGGTACAGCTGGTACTGTTCACCACAGGTTTTGGGACAAATGTATATGTAATGACAGGCAAATGTAACAGAACTGTGAGTGTCCCATGTAATGACATACTTCTCTCCTAAGATTTTATATACTGTCCTTAATGTACTTGCATTACTGTGAGGAATATGTACCGTATCACAGTATGGGATGCCAGTGGCAATTTGTAAACCAGTAGATTATCAATCAAGTATTCCTGTCACTTCATTCTGGAATGATTAAACAGTTGTCTTGTGTCATGCTTGCCCAATGTGATTTGACATTACAAACAGACACTTCTTTAATACAAGAGTGCACTGTAGAATAACAGTGATGGAATATGTGTGAATAGGTAATCCAACATCATAGCACAGTTGCAAGTGTAACCATTGAAGTGCAGACATACAATAACAGGCTGACTCTACTGAGTCAATATCACTTTGAAATTCATATAACTTGTTGTCAAAATTCAATACACACAAATAGACATACAGACATTATGCAACCTAAACAAATTATTTGCTATAATTCTTTTACTCTCTGCCTGAAGCACAGCACTGGCAAACTCAGCTGTGCTGCTGATGGCAAAGTATTTGTGCATGTGTAATCATATCTTGAGGTGATGAACTTAGAATGTGATTTACCAGTAGTCTATGTTTCCCTGTGCCAGCATTCATGCAAAGAAGCATGATGCCCATACAACCAAGTGTGAATCTGATGGAGTACAGGACAGATATGTGTTATGGTCATGTTTCAGGTGTGATTTACACATTTGTCATGACAGTTGCAGTTAGCTGTTCCTTGTATGCATGCTAGAGGTGTAGCATGAGCCAATAATGAGGTAGCAGGCATGTTATTGCTGGTAGAAACATGGCTTATGGAGACAGTTGTGAATCAAATAGGTTTACTGCATGATACAGAAGATGTGGGAAGAGATGGACTATTGGTGACAGGAATAAACAATACAGATATACTAACACATTAGTTCATGTTTGTTTTTTTCTGTACACGAGAGTTATGCTACTGTTTGCTTTATCAGCATAATTATTCATGCAAGATCTACATGAGAGAGGCTTCACAAAAGGGAGCAGCACAGTGATATAGCAGCATGATAATGATGTGGTAAGAAAGGATGTAGCCAACACTTACATCCACAAGAGTCATAACAAACATTCAAAAACAATGTGGCATACACCTGGATTTCAACAATGAGAGTATTTAAAGAAAAATCAACAGACTCGAGTATTATCTTAACGTACCACATGGGAACTGTTGCTTTGCAAAGCTCCCATGTGATAACAGATTGCAGAAAAGGAGAATGCATGTATAACTATTCATTACCCTCGTGACAACTGTAACCTGTAAATTCAACTCTTCAGCTTGTTCAAAAGTATATTAACTTGAATAAACATGGATAAGCACAGGAACATGAAGAACACCACAGTAATGCAGCTTAAGGCAAAACTCACAAGATTTTGTCATAATCTATGTACTTCCCTTTAGCTGCAGCTACAGTTGGTGCTTGGAACCAGACATTGTGCAAACGCAAAGAAAGATAACTAATGACACAGAAGATAGAAGATATATATAGGGTGAGGGGTCCCCTTTACTTTACCAAAACGACACTTCACCGACACGCGGAAGACCGAGACGAAATGACCGACAGGTAAGTTGACCGAAAAGGTGATTTGCCGACAGCCGAAAGACCGACAAGGGTAATGTGTGAGCGCGACTCCGTAAGTGTGCGATAGTGATGGAGTTAGGAGCGGTCAGGTAAGTGTGCGATATTGTGGGATTTTGGGTTAGGGTGTGGGAAAGGTGAATGTGTGGTAGTGTCGGAGTTAGGGTTCGGGTAAGGTAAGTGTGTGATAGTGATGGACTGTAGTTTAGGGACGGGTTACGTGAGTTAGGTTTACAGTGCGGGTAGGGTGAGTCTGCGATAGTGACGGGCTTTATGTTTTAGGGTGGGTTAAGTGAGTTAGGGTTAGGGTGCAGGTAGGTTAAGTGTGCGATAGTGACAGTCTTTAGGTGTAGGGGTGGGTTAAGTGAGTTAGGGTTAGGGTGCGGGTAGGGTAACTGTGCAGTAGTGTCGGACCTTAGGGTTAGGGTTTGGGTTAGGGTTAGTGAATATGTCATTGTGTGTCATGTGTAGTTTATGTTGTTTGTGTCGGTGTAATTGTGTTCGGTTTTGTGAGTTGTCGGTGTTGTGTGGTTTCGGTTATTTGGGGTCGGTGTTTTGTGTGTCGGTGAAGTGTCGTGTCAATAATGTAAAGTAGACCCAGGGTGAGAGGGAGGTAGAAACCAAGCTATTTATAATAGGAGCAGGATATGTTGGCTCATAAGAATATGTAGACAACAGCTACACATAAAATAGTATAGTAGAAACAGTCAATAACACTTAGCTAATGCCTGGATTAGAACCCTTGAAAGTATGAAAAATCTGAGCATTATGTCATCACACTACAAAGGAGCTCCTACTTCAAATACTAAATAACACAACTGAAGGACAGTTACAACTTATTGAATCAGAAGGAGTAAACAGAGAGAGATAGAGACAGGCAGAGAAAGTAATAGTAACAGTATTTTTGTAGGACATGTAGGCCATCTGTTAGGGTGTGTTACTAATACTTATTTCCTCATTATTAACCTGTCATGATCTGTACAATAAAGTGCTTGTTATAGGGAGCTAGAAGGGGTAGGAGAGTGCACCCAACATTAAGACATGAGCAAAATAAGGGTGCCTCATTGTGTATCCCTATTGGGGCTGGAAAGTTTTTGCAAATGATGCCTTACTGCACTGTTTAGGAAAACACTAATACCACAGCCATGAACTAGGAACAAAACAGGAAGGAAGGCAGTGAAGTAAAGCACAGCTCCAAACAGTTTTAAAATGTAGATTTTATTAATAAACCAACGTGTTCTTCAAAATGTGCAAAATTCTGTAAAAAAACAAATAAGTGCTTTCATCCTGGTTAACCCCAAGACTTCATCAGATAAATAAAAAACAGTGCACACCATCTTAAATAGCTTCTCTAAGTCACATGGCCTGCCTTAAAGCCATGTGACTTAGAGAAGAACCATAATCAGCTCATATATCCACCTGAACCATGCAATGGAGAAATAAAACATCTAAAAAGTGCCGGGGTCCACCTAGTACCTCCTAATAGCTCGATAAATCCAGATCTAGTTAGAGATGGAACAGGACACAAAACTACATCCCTTAACAATGAGGCTTGACTTGTCTTTCAAGTACTTTTTTCTTCAATAAACTAGTAATATTACAATTATTTTTCAAACCCGGAGATTTAAAAGCATCAAAACAGTTGCCATTAATTCAAACATTAATTTAACTAAAAGGATAATGATAGGTAAACCTATTTTTTATCTTCAAAAGACAGCAACGGTACACTGAAGCATGACTCGAATTACCATCCAATAAAATCAAAACCACATTTATTTTCAGGTAAGCGCTTTCACCACAAATCATGGCTTCATCAGACCATATGCAAACAGAGACTCATGAACAGCCAAACAAATTTATATATGCATCACCTCCCACTCATTAAATTCAAATATTTATTTTAGCAAATCATTCTACTACATAAACGCTCCCTACTTAATGAGCATCATTAATAATTACGTTATACAGTTCAAAACAACAACAATCAAATTGTCAGACTGCTTTCTCATGTATAGAATTGCAATAATAAAAATTTACCATAAAACTAAGTTATATAAGCAATCAGGCACTCATTTCACATTTAAATTGCAAGTCGCACAGCTTTCTCACATATGCATTATTAAAAACTAGCATAATCGAGTATATCACTATAATTTAGTTCTAGATCAACTCATACAAGTTTTACTATTGTATCAAAGTCCTTTGAAAGAAGGACTTCATATAACTGGAATAACATTATCCCCGGGATTCATGAAGCTTGCACCAGATGCAGGGGTAGCATCGGCATTCTAACACCAAATATGGCCGCTGAGCGATTCAGGTATGAGCTGTTTCCACGTGCACTACCTGCGTACGCTACGCCCGCACAACTCCTGAGTCTTGTATGCTAATTACCCCATGTGCAGCAGTGTAGCATGCAAATGAATGTACGTAGTGATTCAGGAAGTGGTGCAGGCATAGTGTAAGCATGCAGAAATGTAAACTGTAGAAAATGGTTTACATTTTTGCAAACATAAAATCGGAGCCATGACAGCCGACCAAACACATGTATTATAATGTTACTATTTCCAATGGTGAAATATATAGCCATTGGCATAAAAACGTACAAAATATAAAATTAACATTTAATATATATAGTCGCACTATTGTGATGTGGAAGCACAGGGCAGCAGTGCGCAAAGGGGATTACAAGGAATATTAAAAATATAGAATAAAACCACAATGAAACACATATCTTGATTTCCCCATAATAGTCAATGGCAGGCATGCTACACCATACTCATGGCGCAAGAGTTACTAAGGGGCAGTGACAGTGTTATGCGCAGTAGCTAGGAATTAGTAGGCAATGCCATGTAAATGAGAGGAGTAATAGTGAATCGCAAATTCCCCACTGGTGTAAGGATGCACCTCACAGTGTAGCATTATAACACCGAGGTGAGCCCTTGAGATAAAGATGACATCAAGAGAGGGGTGTGTCACCATTGCTGTAAGCACATTGGAGCATTGCTAAACCGGTCTGTCCCTAGCTAGGCAAAGCTGCAGGATAGGGGTGTGTCAAATTGTCCATAGCTATGCTTACCTGGGAGAACACAAGATAACCGAGTATGCATGTGAACAGAGATGAAAACGAGTGTAAACCCGGTAAATGGGTATGTGAGTTGTGCACTGCAGCTGAAACAGGAAGGATATAGGAAAGAAATAAAGAAATGCTGCAGCAGTAAAACTGGTGTACAAATGACTAATTAACACCTAGGAGCCTACAGTGGGCCATTGACAAGAGCTAACAAGGTTGCAAGCAGCTACCTGCAGAACAGGGAAGGGGAGGGGCTGTACTGTAAAGGAAACAACAAAGTGTCAAAGCAGAACAAAGGCAATATGCAGTATATCAGCTACAAGGCACATTTCATCATGTCCTAGTAGGGAAAGTACAAAACAAGAAAGACGGCAGGTGAATGCATGCCTGATAATGGGAGGGGATCCAGGTCTAAAAGTGAAGTAAAGGGAAACAGATTAATCAGGGCAGGCAAGTAGATCTCCACAGTAAAAGCCCCACAATTGCAGTACTCATTGCAAAACCCATAATTAAGATATGCAGCAGTTGGAATAGCTCATACACACCCACTTACATCAGCAGCATCCATAGCACAATACTATAAAGTGTGAAAGCACCTCACACAGTTGTGTATTCCCAAACACTCTGCACCAGTGGTGTATACAGACGGGGAACTTTTATTATGTACATGTTAGGGACTGCCATAGCTTTGATCCAGCACCATGTGTTGGGAGACTGAAGGTGTTGTGGAGGATGATGCACATGACCACCGCAGGCACCAGAGGAGGAGGAGAGTATTCAGACCCAGGGAAACCTATCAGGGGCTACATGATCTGGAGATAGTAGAGCATTACAGGGCGGACAGGGACACCCTACAGCAACTTGTGGAGCTGTGCCTGGGACAGAATGATGAAGGCCCTCACAGCTCACCACCATTGCCAAGGTCCCCACAGGCACAGAGGTACTCAGACCGCGAACACCCTGAGCCAGCCCCAGGAGGCAGACAGAGGCGTGCCCAGTATGCCCATGTCTTGGCAAAGAGGGAATGTACAGCACACACACTGACAGTGTAAGCACCTAGGGACTGACACCTTTCTCCACCTGCACACACAGTAAAAATGGATGGCACACACACAAGACTACCTGTAAATTGTCATGTATAGGCAGTCTACTGTGTGCATCCAACATAGGCAGCCCTCAGCTATTGCATACACAACGGCCATTGGCACAAGGTAAGTCAACACCTAAAGAGTAAATTAAGCTATCAGCATATGCAGATACTGTATGTATAGATTCATAGGTAGGTACTTAGCCAACTGCCAGAGGCCATTCATAAGGCCAGCCAAAATGTGTCAGATTTTGCCACCCCATTGATTCATTAACCATCCCTCTGTGGAGCAGACCAAATGCCAGGATCCCTGGGGTGCATCTACTGTTCCCCATCCACCCTTCAAGGTTTCTCTTGCAGAGTGTTAGTGATGAGGCTCTGTATAATGTAGTTAGGGATGTTGTTCCAAAGTATGGGGAGTGTCTGTGACAGGAAGCTGTCCCTCCAGCATCTTCTGGTTATTGTTGTGGCAAGGTCAGCTCACTACAGTGTGTGGCTCACTGTGACATGGATTCTCATAGGTGGAGCATATCCATCAAGCCTGAGTTTGACATGGTTGTTTTGGCCAGTGGGGATCATCTCTGGGTAAACGAGATGCCACTGAGTAAAGCAGGAGTTTATTCAGTCCAGCTGCATAGGCAATATGTTGGAGGGCAGTATTCCCCTTGGTGAGGTACATTTGTGGACCCCCCAGCTGTTGGACGTGTCCTCTTCTGAGGTACATCCCACATGGGTTATTATACCCTATCATGGGACTGATGAGTGATGAGTAAATGGGCACTATAACCCCAGTATGTCTAGATTGGAATCCTTTAGTAATCAGATGGCCTACATAGAAGGATGTCCTAACTACTGTGGAGATATGATTGTCAAAGGGGAGATCACTATCTACCTTAGTCCCCAGATACCCCATTACCTCGTCTGTATTAAAGTGGCTGCCACTCATGTGTTAATATGTGGGTGCCAATTCCACAATGGAATGTCTATGCAGTTAGTGGCACTTGGCTGTAGGCTGTGTCGTTGGCACCCTGTGACGTTCTCTGTGAGGCCCATTGAGGGATGTCCATGTCAGCTGGACTATCAATCATGGCTCACAGTGTGCAGTCATTGCCAAGTATTGTCTGCTGTAGTCCACCTGTGTTTACCTGTACATCTGAGACATATATGCCAAACAGTAGGGATCCCAGGACTGAGTCCTGTGGAACACCAGTTGTGACTGTTCAAGAGTTGGACGTGGAGACCACTAGTCGTACCATATGGGTTCTGTGTGTAAGCCTGTTGGTAACCCAACCTGTGATGTATGGGTGAATGTACAGGCCAGTGAGTTTATCAATAATACCTGCATGGGGCATGGTGTCAAAAGCCTTGGTGAGGTCCAGGTAGTATTTGTGAACCACCTCCCCCGTCTTCTAACATCTTGGTGACTGTATGTAAGATGGCAAACAGGTTCAGTAGGCATGAACTGCACTTAACCAAGCTTATCTGGGTTGGGTCACGTGTTCAAAGGTTACCAATGTCATTGTTAATGAGTGCCATGAGGATGCGAACCATACCATTGCAGACCAGGCTAGTCAGGTTTATGGGGTGGTAGTTACCATAGTCAGTTGTGATTTCACATTGATGGAGTGGAATAACCATTGCCATGTGCCACTGTATGGGCATGTAGCCTGTGGAGAGGCTGAGGTAAGAATGCTTAATTAAGTGGGGGGCAGGTTGTCTTGTACAGTTTGCAAGATGCAGTATGGGTCAACATCTGCCTCCATTGATGCTGTGTTCTGCTGTTAGAGAGTGCCATTTCCACCTGTGTGTCTCTGATGGTTGGGATACTGTACCTTTCAGGTGGAAACAGTGAATAGTTCATGGTCAGATCTAACCAGTAACTGGTTAACCTCTGTTGTGGTGCACCTGTTGCCCATGCTGGTAATGACCACATCTAGTAGTTTCCACCCTACATTAGGGAGGTTACCACCTGATACAGGGCATATGAGGTGATATATTCCAGGAAGCGCTGGACCTGGAAGTGAGTACTAGAGTACGTTTCCCAGTTAATGGTATGGTAGTTGACATTGACCAATGCCAGGGTGTGAATTAGGATTGTCGTGTTCTCCACTGTCTCCAGGTAGGTGGAGTGGAGGTCCTGGGTCATGGAGGGTGATCTTTAGCAGGCCACATTCAACATTGTTGTTGTGGCTGATGTTAGCTGCACATGGATGATCACAGAGGTATCATGCTGCTCCACTAACCTAGAGGTGTAGGTATCCCTGATGAATATAGATACAGCCCCTCCATATCTGTCAGTCCATGTTCCGTGGCTGAAATGTGTGGTATGGGTTGTAGTCTGGTAGTGCTGGTGTACTCTCATGAGCCTTAAGACCGATTTCAGTTAATGCACAGTCGTTGATGTTGTCCATCCTGAGGAGTGCTGTGAGTGCATGCATGTTGTGATCAGAACCCCTGGTGTTGAGTAGCATAATCCTCATTGAATCTGCTATTGTGCTGTTTACAGAGCTGGTATTCACCTTCAGGACTCTCCTAAATAAGGCACCATGGGGCCGCCAATAGCCTTGGCCAGTATTCCAAAGTGTAAGGCTGACACATAGGCCGGTATGGTATCATTGCATGCATGTTCCCCATCTGTGCTTGTTTTTCATCTCCCCTGTCAGTAACCTACTGGTAAGCAATAGAAAGACTTAAAATTATACAAGTCTTCTAGCTTCCATGATAGGCTTTTGGAGTGACTAAGTATCAGTGTTCTGTATGTTCTTGCTGTACTCAACTGTTTCCTCACTACATGGTGAGTTCATACTGTATATTGTGATCTGAAGGTCTGTTTATTCACATATTATGGCTGTGATGGCCTGCAAGTTAGAGGTTCACAGATAGCCTACTACCTATCTGCCCAAAGGCAATTAGAAGCATAGCAACAGTGTGTTGGCCTTCCCTGCACCATTGATGAAGCAACTGAGCCTCTGTCAAGCATAGCCAATAAAGCAATTCCAGGCAGAGTTGCTGGAAGCTGTTGAAAACTGGTGTTGTGGAGGGTGATAGGGGCACTTAGTGATCTAAAGAGGGCATGTTAATGTGGCAATTCAGCACCATTCAATTCCCCCAACAGGTCTTGCAGCTATCAAACTGGACAGGCTCCCCCACCCCCTGGCTGTATGGTGCTGGGACACATGATCCCAGGGGGTGTATAGTCTGTTACCAATTCACACAACAAGGTTTCCCTTGAAGTGTGTCAGTGAGGGGCTATGCCTAATGTAGTTAGGAATGTAAGGTATTGTCTCACAGTACATTTGTCATATGTCGTTATTTCAAGAGTACATGACGCTCAGTGAGTTTGGGGGCTCCCGCCCTTTGCTTAGCCTAGTTTACACATAAAAATTATCTAAATAGTTAATAGGCAGAAGCAACGTTAATGTCAACAGTGTAATGGTTACAGCATCTGCATAGTATCTGTGCATTCGAGGTTACAATCCCAATAAAGGCAGGGATGTTTATCATGTGCAAAAGTATACGTTAACTACAGCTTGCATATATAGGTAGTAATCGTCTGTATAATAAACATTCAAATCACCCATATAGGTTCACAGGTTCATAGGCTGATACTAGGCTATCTGCCCTAGGACCTTTATAAGTCCAGCCAGAGTGTGTTTGGCTTTTGCCACCCTTTTAGATTAGTTGACTGTGCCTCTGTATAGTAGGTCACAGAAGATAGCCCTTTTAAGGTTAGTTTACTGTGCCTCTCTCTAGTAGGGTCACAGAAGAGATCCCAGGGGTAAACCTACGATCTCCCATCCACTCGTCAAGATTTCTCTTGAAGAGGGTCATTGAGGGGCTCTGCCTAACATGGATTGGGATTTTGTTCCATAGTGAGGGGAGCCTCTGGGATATGAATCTGTCCCTCCAGCATGTCCTATTTATTTCTGTGCTGAGGTTTAAGTCCCTGGAGCATGTAGCTGTAAGGGATTTGGATTTCCTGAGGTGGGCTTGTCCATTAATTCTGGTTTGGACATGGCTTTATACGTCAGGCACAGATCGCCTCTGAGTAGGTGGTAAGCAACTGAGTAGAGCTGGAGTTTCTTTAGCTTAATTGCATAGGACATCTGTTCGAGTCCCTTGATCCTCTTGTTGAGGTACTTTTGGGGTCTTTCCAGTTGTTGCAGGTGTCGGGTAAGGTACATCCCAAATGGGGCATAGTATTCAATTATGTGCCTGATGAGTGATGAGTAGAGGGGCACAATAACATCTCTTGATCTAGATGTGAACACTTTTGTGATAAGGTGGGCTATATAGAAGGTCTTTCTAACCACTTTGGCAACGTGATTGTCAAAGGAGAGATTGCTATCTACTTGGGTCCCCAAATCCCTAATTACTTCTTCCGTACTTAATGGATTACCACCTATGTGGTAATTTGTGGGCACTTTGTTTTTCCCAAAGGGGATGACTATGCACTTTTTGGCATTTAGCTTTAGGCCATGGCACTGGCACCAGTTATCCATCTCTGTGAGACCCTTTAGGAGGATGCTTGTGTCAGTCGGTGAGTTGATTATGGCACCCAGTTTGCAGTCATCTGCGAACTTGGTCAGCCATAGTCCTCCCGTGTTAGTCTGTACCTCAGAGAAATATATACCAAACAAGAGAGGTCCCAGGACTGAGCCTTGTGGGATGCCACTTGTAACTGGTTTAGAGTCTGATATGGCACCTGCAATTCTGACCATGTGGGTTCTATCCCTGAGCCAGTTTGCAACCCATCTTGTGACATAGGGGTTTATATTTAAGCTGGTGAGCTTATTTATGATGCCCGAGTGGTGTATCGTGTCGAAGGCTTTTGCGAGGTCCAGGTAGGCTGTGTGGACTACCTTCCCTTCATCTATGGCCTTGGTGACCATTTCAAAGAAGTCAACCAGGTTCAAGAGGCAAGATCTGCCCTTAACAAAGCCGAATTGGGTAGGATCCAGTGTTTGGAGGTTCCCAATGTCTTTGTTTATGAGTTCCATGATGATACGCTCCATAGCTTTGCAGACTAGGCTAGTCTGGCTTATAGCGAGATAGTTTCCGGGGTCCGTTGTGGCACCACCTTTGTGGAGTGGGACCACTGTTGCTGTACACCATTCCCTGGGTACATATCCTGTAGTAAGGCTGAGACTGAACAGTGACTTTATGTGAGCGTTCAGTTCTTCTTGGAGCTCGTGTAAGACGCAGCCCAGGACACCATCCAGTCCCATTGATGCTGTGTTTTTTGCTTTGGAGAGGGCAGCTCTGACCTATGCATCTGTGATGTCAGGGAGGCTACACTCTGTTGGGATAGACATTTGCTCTTTTGGTGGGGAAGGGGGGGAAGTTTGCACTGAACCTGTCTGCCAGGATGTTGGCAATGTCTGTGGGTTCAGTGTATTTTTTGTCATTTTGCACTAACTCAGAGCATATCTAGGAGTTGCCACCCAGGTTCCTGACATAACTAAAGAAGGCCCTGTGATTATCTTTAGCGTCTTGTGCAATTTTTCTTTTGAAGCTGGCCTTAGATGATTTTATGAGGATTGTAGTTTTTTGCTAGTACTGATCAGAGATGCCTTCCCTTTTTGGGATTTTGCTCTATCATGTAGTAGCTTCCTCCTTCTGTTGTATAGCTTATTTATGGCTGGGGCCTACCAGACAGGTATCCTGCTATTGGAGAAATGAGTCTTGGTTTTATTTGGGATAGCACAATCCATGAATTCCTGTAGGTGTCCATAGAATGCGTTTGTAAAGGATTCTGCGGTTTGGGCCGTATTTTACACTGGCCCGGGGGCTTTGAAGGATTCCACCCCAGTTTTGAGAAGTGTGAAGTTTGCTTTTAAGAAGTTCTTCACTGTGGTTTCCTTGGCTGGGGGTGGGGACAGGATATGGATGTCCAGTGAGATTAATTTATGGTCAGATCTTACCAAAGAGGGGTATGACTCTGGTATGGAACATAGAGTCCCCATGTTGTTGATGATCAGGTCCAATATGTTTTCCCCTCTTGTGGGAGTGGTGACCAGTTGTTCCATAGCATTTGAGTTTATAAATTCTAGGAACCATTGGGCGAGGCTGTTGGGGCTTGAGTAGTGCTCCCAGTCTATGTTTGGGTAGTTGAAGTCACCCAATATGATGGTGTTTGGAGAGACCTTCATATTCTCCAGTGTTCTCAGGAAAGCTGAGTGGGGTCCCTGAGTTTGGGAGGGTGGTCTGTAGCAGGCCACAAACTGAAAGGCAGTTTTGCCCACTGTTAGTTGCACATGGATGGTCTCCGATGCTTTGTGCAGTAACACTAAGCTGGATGTTTGGGTATCTTTGATGAATATGGATACTCCCCCTCCTTTTGTGGTTCGGTCCGAGTTTTGGGGCCAAAAATATGGTATGAGGTATAACCTGGTAGTACTGGGGTGCTCTCAGGAGCCTTCAACCAAGTTTCTGTTACTGCACAGATATCAATATTCTCCATATTGAGGAGAGCCTCGAGTGCGTGCATCTTGAGGTTTAGACTTCTGGCATTGAGCAGCATTACCCTTAGTTTCTTTTTCCTTGTGTTGTCTATGGAGGTGGGTTTGTCTTTTGAGCCTTGCCTAAAAAAGGCACTATGGGGGTGGCAAGAGCCTTAGCCAATATTCGAAAGCCCAGGGGTGACAGGTGCAAGCCGTCCCTAGCAAAGCAACGTGGCTTGTCGAGCATGTCATCCCAGGCTGACAGACACTGGATCCCCTTTGAATGACACCAATACTTTAGCCAATTGTTAAAATTGATCATTTTGTCTTTATACTGTGGCATCATTCTTGGTGAGGGTAAGATGCTACTCAAGGTCAGGGTCATACCAGCCTGGGCTACATGATCAGACAGCTCCTCTATGTCTCTTTTCATGTAGTCCAGGGAGGTACATCTCAGGTCATTCACACCAGCATGGACAATGACGGAGTCATATTTGTACTTGCTTTGGAGTGACCTGAGTGCTTGTATTATGTGGCAGATCCTGGCACCCGACAGGCAGCTCACAGTGACCTTTTCCTTGTTCAGCATGATGAGTGGGACGTCAGTGTGTCTGACAACAGAGTCACCTATTACAAGTGTATTAGGTGTGTTGTTTAGCCTTAAGGGCTGTGACTGTGTGGCACACTGACTTTGTGAAATATGTGATACGTGGGTATTGTTGTGGGGTAGTGGTTGCTTGGATGTCTGCTTTGTAGGTCTCTGCTGCTTGGGCAGATTTTTATTTAGAGCCTCCAAGTATGTTTTTGTGTGTTTATGTGTTTGGCTTGCTGTTGCGATAGGTCTATGTGAGACTGGATTTGTGGTGTGTGTGGTTACCTTCTCCTCCTGACTGACTGCACCAGTACTGGGTTGAGAGAGCTCAGCCTCCAGTTTGGCTATATAGTTGCATCATTCACATATATTTGAGCTTGTTGGGAGGAGGAAAAGGTGGTCTGTGTACATAAGGCAGTTGTAACATTGCCTCAAGATTCCCAGATTCACCAGCTGAACTGGAGAGTAAACCCGAAACTGACTTTTGGACATGCCAGAATAGTATAAGAAACTACTTTTTGACTGATCAAAAAGGACCAATAGGGAGCCAAGTACTTAAAGGGAGTATACGAAGGTGTAGTGCTTTAGTTTATTAGTGATTACTTATAACAGTACTTATACGAGCAACTGCAGGGCTTTAGAATAAAAATAGAGTGCTTACTTTGAGATTTAGAACATTTCTAAGGGAAAAAGTGAAGAGCAGACTTTGTGGAGCTGGGAATAGTTTAAACCCGTTTAAGCGGCGCTGCCCGATGCTGCTCTATGTGCAAAATCGTGCAAAACTGCACAAATGTGGGTTTTAAAGCAGGGAAACTGAAAGAGATAGGAATTGACCAAAAACGGCCAATAAGCTTCTTCCTATCCAAGTAAGGATATGGGCAACACAGGAAACTATACCACAGTCCGGAATTCAGCAAAACCTGAAATCTAGACTAATGTATTTCAGCAAAGGCGGGAAAAGAGAATATATTTTTTTTTTGTTTTTGTTTTTTTCAGGAAACAGCAGAAAAACACACAGAAAACACTGTAAATGATATAAACAGGCTAGCACACATTAGTGTGTAGCCTACAACAGTTATACAATGCACAAATGATTTAAATTGATATAAAACAAGTGCAAAAACTGTAAAAAGCAGAAGGCAAAAGCAATTTAAACTTTTTAAAGCACAGATCAGTTAGAAATTCACTTTTTAGGTGGGAAAAGGCAGTCGGAGCAAAAAAACAGAGAAAAAAATACTTAAATCTGGAAAAGTCTCTCTTGGGTCTCTCTGTTGCCTGTATGACTCTGCAGGACACCACGAGGAGTTGTGCAGAGATGTATACTGGTGCAAAACTGAAAATGCGGGTTTTAAAGCTGGGAAACTGAAAGAGATAGGAATTGACCCAAAATGGCCAATAAGCTACTAGTTTCAGGGCTGAGACCACTCCTCCAGGGACAGATAGGCTGCTCAAAGCTCCCCACTCTCACTGGTGAACAGAGAAGCTTCCTCCTATCCAAGTAAGGATATAGGCAACACAGGAAACTATACCATAGTCCAGAATTCAGCAATATAAAACCATGTGTGCAGTGCAGTCAAAAGAGAATGTAATGTTATGACAGCACATAGTGAGATATTACATCACTGACATGTATATATCCGGAGTAGTAAGCGGATGTGGCCTTGTTTGCGTGCATAGGTTATATGTTACAACGTTTGTTTAACTGTGTTTAACCGCTGCTATAATGTCACACAAACACTTTTAAACATGCTTACAACTGCTTAAATGAGCCTTATTCTGCAGTAAAAAACATTTATAAAGCATTGCAGGTGTCGAACCCTGGACCATGCACACTATAGTCATGGGACGTACCACTAAGCCATCCAAGGTGTACATGTGTTGCATGGTCTTGAGACTACACCTTATACCATATGCATTTCACTGTAATGATTACAAACAGGACAGTGACTTTGTGCACATATGTACAGTACATTGTAATATACTGTAGTTTGTGAACCAAACACATTCCAGTCTACAGATGTATTACTGTTACAAACTAATATAAAAAACAATATATATATATATATATATATATATATATATATATATGTCAGTGATGTCTGCACATATATATATATATATATATATATATATATATATATATATATATATATATATATATATATTATACAGTTACATCAATAGCCATATATATAAACATCTATGAACGTACTTCGTGGCACAGAAGCACTGCAAAGGAATTGGAGTGTACACAAAACACATGCAGCTCTGGTATTATAACAATTAATATTAACCTAATTCACCATAGAAGGGGTGGTTGCTGTGTATGTGAAGATTGGGGAGGGGGAGGAATGATGGGTAATGCAATCATGCATCAAGGAGGGCCTGGGTCGGATGTCCAATAAATGAACTGGAGGGGCATACATGGAGTATGGGGACAATATAAAAAGGACACAAAGCAAAAACCTTACTCATTCATAATACACCCTGTCATATCACATTGCAACACCTACTTTCACAAACATATGAACATTAACATGTATCAGACATATGTACACCAACTGACTGTCACATTTATTTTCAGTAGTGAGGAATGTCTGTACTACAAGTATTATTCTAAACACCATAACATTTTACGTATCTCAGATTCCTTAGTGTTAAAGTCAGTGACTGTGGTGTTCATGGTCCCAGGTTCAAGATTTGAAAGGGCTGTTAGGTTATTTTGATGGCCAGAAAAAGGGCTTTTGGATTCAGGTGGATTAAAGCACTCAAGCAGTTGTAAGTGGGTTTCCACGTGTTTGCATGTG
>NC_056731.1:231168259-231173259 GCF_019279795.1 Protopterus annectens
GGAGGACCACTAGCCAAAATGCCCCTGCGAGACCAAGCACATCAGCTGGAGTCACCAGATGCATATTTCTGGCTGTAATGGAGACACAGGCACATGCTGAAAGGCACAACAGAGAAAGTCTGAGGCTTCAGAGGGCTGCTGTCTGTTCATTAACTGACAACATCCAGGCACTTTCAAATGCTCACCATCATCTTGCAGATGTATTGGATAGATGATCAGGTGTCATGGTGGGAGTCCTTGACCATGGCATGCCAATCCTCGAGTGTGGAATGTCTGTGCTGGAACATCTGGTGGTAATGAGGCGTCGGGCACGTGGATGTAGGTCAGCTACTTCACCTGTTGAAGGTCTATGTGAACATGCTACTCCACATGCCTTCTCCCATAGTGGCTGTAGCAGCAGCTGTGCTGCTGGTGCTATGCAGTCCACACCAGGACAGCGCAGGTCACGTGCACTTGGTCCTGGACGGTCCCAACAGGGACATGATTCCAGTGGACATGTGTCATCAGATGGTACCCAATCTGAATCTTTGCCTGGTAGTGCCTGTGCAACCTCTGGCAAGCACAGGTCACGTGGCCGTGGCTGGACACCGTGAACTGTGAAACCTGCCTTGTACAGTCTGCAGCTGTCAATATTACCCCTGTGTAGGCCAGCCACATGCCAGACCTGTGTGCATGCATACACACACACTGGAAACAAATGTAGGGCACCTCAACACACACACATAACATCCACACATGCCCAGTGATATCACATGCCCTGAAACACACACATGATGTCATCCAATGGCACAGCCTAGGTCTCTGGCAAACATTATCACCCTGTGCATATGATGATGCCTGTGCCGCATCCCTGTCATCCACACCATTGGTGCAGGGACATGTTCATATGGTCTGATGCACAGGGTGAACATACTAGGTAGACAATTGTAGATTAATATTGTTGAGTAGTGTTGACAGGCAGCAGACATACCATGTATTGCAGTTTTAGAATGCATTTTGCATGTTTGACAGTATGTATCATGTGTAACAACACTAACAGCATGTTGATCTTGATGTTCTGCCTTTCTCTTTCAGGTGTAGTTGCATGTGCAAGGGGATGTTGATGCTTGTGGGAGTCCCATATGTACATGTTGAATACCTACAGGTCAGTATGACAATACCTGCATGCACTTTGTAGTTTCCACATCACAGTTATATTCTCCCATATTTCAGTTATGTTTACTATTCTAATGATCCAAGAGCATGATAGCTGTGTAGTAAGCTACTGTGTTCAAAGCCGTCACATCCATAGTGGGTGACATCACAGGTATAGTTACCTGGAGTGCGGAGTGGGTAAAAGAGTGGTATGCCGGATGACAAGGGTAAAGGCCAGTGGAAATAGTGGCTTTTCATTGGGAAGCAGTAATACCCACTGCCATGACAGCATGCAAACATAGACACACCCACACACTCAGGGTTTCACAGACACAGTAACACACACTCTGACACACACACACACACACATACACACACACAGTTGCCAGTGTTCAGATGGGAACCCCTGCCTATGTGCATATCATTATTATAGTATTACGCAATTACAAGACGTGCCACAGAGATTACACATGTACAGGTAGTTGGAATGGCCTAGGATTGAGGACATCAACTACAGTGCAGTGAGTGTATGTGGAGAGGGGGGTCCATTAGTAGGCTATGTAACAACAGGTCACACCCCAGGAAGTACATGTTAACAGGTGGTTATTATGCCCGTCTACAATTGATGATATCAACAGGGATGCTAGATTGCTTTGAATGGATGGGGGGAGGGGGCATTAACATTTCACTGTGGTAAAATACAGTCTCACTCCAGGAACTGGACAGCCATACACACGGACAGTCTCACACACACACACACGCACACACGCACACACGCACACACGCACACACGCACACACACACACACACACACTGGCATTCACAAAGATATACACCTATGTCACACACATACAGACACTTTACATGTGTGAGGTTTAACCACCTGCCTATGCCTTTCTTTCTACACTTCACTCTGTACTGGCATCAACAACAGTGTTCAGGAGAGTGATGACATGTGGCATATATGGACACACACCCACATGTGCCAGTACTGTGAATCAAACACCTGCCTATCTCATGATAGGTACTACAGAAGTACAGCACTATCACATCTGGTACAATGCTTACTGACTCTTTATTTTGACAACTGTGCTAATATATGCACAATATATGCACAGGGGAGGTATTACTGTTACAGGTGTCATGAGGTTTGCCTTCAGTGTCGCCCTTACAGCATTCTACATTGTCTTTCTTCCACTTCAGTTAACAAAACCTGACCTTAGCAGGCACACAGGTTAATGTAGGACTGGTTATAACACACCAGTGAGCTGTCCTCAGTAATCATTCATCTGCAAAGAAGCCTCACCACTTAGTAGTCATGTCCAAACATCTGTCCATACCTCATGTACGCTTACTGAATGTAGAGCATATCACCATATACAGTTGGCAATGTTGAGGCTGTATTGCAACAGCATGATGGTACTAAGACAACAGTCACCTTCAGACATCAGACACTGCACACACATGGAATCTACACAAAGAGCAATACATGTACACATATGTGGTCTACATCAGTACGTGCACTAGCAGGTCAAGAGAATACATTCCACACCTTCCCAACGCCATGTGTGAAACATAGCCAAGCATTACACCATAATGGATGTTGTATTCATGTACTGGTAGGACACCACCACTTTCACCAAGTAACCAAGTGTACATATATTACAACAGCATATATCAGCGTGACACACACAGCATTATTCCATGTCATGTTCCTACAAACTGTTACTTGACAGTGCCATGATGAAGCCAGGGCACTGTAATTGTCAACAGTGAGCACATCATATTTGCCACACACACCTCATGTGTACTGGAAGAGTGCCAGCAATGTGCTCTGTTAGAGTTAGGCAGTACACTCATTCAAGCATGTGTGAGATCTGTGGCTTGTAATCATCTCACCCCAGCATGTACTGCTATTGTGGTGCTAAGGCTAATGCCCAGACAGCACACAGCATGCATGGCTTGCAATTGTTGACATGGGGTATATTTAGGAGCTGTGGCCACACATGGCTGTACATGTCATGAACATATCACCTGTGACTACTCAGGAACATACAGAGCAGAGCTGGATTTCCCTGAGTCTGTCAATACAGGCCTTGTGTTGGTCCTATGGTCCTGTTATTTGGGTATGTTTGTAGGCATTGCATTAGGTGGACATGTCTAAAGACATACATGCCACATTGGGTGTTGTATGATATGATTAGTGTCATGGGTGACCAGTAGAGAGGGGATATTACCTCTGTCAACATAGATATTGAACCTTACGTACTGTTAACAAGCTATCTGCCATGTGCATTTGTGTAATGACTGTAGCCACCTGTATGTAGAAAGGTAAATGAAAGCTATGGTAATATAAGTTATGTTGTATGAGTGCAGGATGTACATATCCAGGGCAGGTATGGTTAGGTCATATCCAACCATGAGGGTGTCGTTTACTGGTGTACAGCAACAGTCGACCATGTTAATGCTGACAACATCCGAGGAACCCTGGTATGTGTACAACTGAGCTGGTTGCAAACAGTAGTATTATTGCATTGCATAATACATTATGCAGCTGTGTCTGTACATGGGTACTTTGCACAGTTGATGTAGGCCTAGGTACAGTCCATCAATTGAGGGTTATCTGGAGGTCTACCATACTATGTCATACCATATATGGATATGTGTTGGTAGTCTGGGAACAAGGTGGTGGATGTATATGAGGATACAACCTAGAATGCAGCATTTGCCACTGTCACCTGTACCACACTCATCTGTGATGCGTTATGTCAGAGTTGTGGTCTTTACATGTGAGTAGCCTTTATGAATATGTGTACACCACCACCTGGAATGGTCCATACCACTGTTATGGCTCACATGTCTGGATCTGAGTTATATGGTGGTAGCGCAATTGTGCACTACAGAGCCTTCAGCCAGGTGTTCCTCACTGCACAGATGTCAGTATTCCCCATTGTAGGTTCTGCATTGAGCAAATGGATTACTAAAGCTACACATCTAGCACGGGTTAGCATAAACATCCAATGCAATTGTCATGTAGGTGTCAGGGTGTTACTTCTGGGTGTAGGACATTTGCCTTGGAATGTGGCTATATGGGTAAATGCGACTTAGGTATTAACCACACAAATGTGTAACATGGATGCATGTGCTCTGTGTTGAAGGTTCGCCATTCGGTCATGACAGCCTGGAATGACAGACACTGGACAACCTCATAATAACAGCATGACATTGGCTCATTGTTTTGGTCTAGCAGTTGCCACCCATACCCTGACATCACTGCGCATGGCATTAATGTGCTTGGTAGCAAATGCCCCATGTAAGGTGATGGAAAGTGGCAGAACTTGTGTATATGACCAATGTGAGATATACTTAGGGTAGCAGTCCTGCTAATAATGACAACTACTAACACAGCCGGGAGAGGTCATCTTGACACCTGCACCTCAGTACGATTACACAAGGTGGCTCACACATTATGCTTGCACACTCCACTGTTTCACGTATAATGCCACTGTCCACAACCTGCTATCAATGTATGCCTTTCAGGGAAGTAAGGTGTGTGACATATGCTGTAGGTAGCATCCGCCTGTGTGACCCAGGTAACCTATTGTCTGTCACATCCAGACATGCATGAATGTGTGTGTATATATATATATATATATATATATATATATATATATATATATATATATATATATATATATATATATATCAGTACTTCATGTACATGTATCACACAACACAGACACAGATATATAATTTACAGGCCACATACAGGTATCAGGTAGTAAACCAGTAAGATGTGCATATATACTGAAAGGTAAGATGTACCTAGTTGTAAACCTGTGTGTTTACAATAGGAGTCCATTACA
>NC_056731.1:232004942-232273501 GCF_019279795.1 Protopterus annectens
CCTGTGTTTTTTTGTCACCTATCTCCTACTCTGTTCCTCCCCTTTCTGTAACTCTTACACTACTCAAAATGTGCTCATTTGCTATGTGACAGTGGAATTCAGTATCCTAACATTCATTTGCATCAGGTTGCCTACTAATGCTTAGTTACATCTCTTAGACTCAGCTTCCCCCCTTAGCAACCACTACACGGTGGCCATGTTGTTTTTGGTCTGCTGGTCCCTGCATTTTCATTGCATGTATTACATAAAACCCACATTTGTGGGTTTATAACCTTCGTTTTTATGTTTTATATAGCGCAGCCCATTTGCGCGGGGCTGCGCTGGGTTTAAACATATATTTTTATTAATTTTGCATCAGGTTACCTTGCCAATGGCCACATACTTGGCCATTGGCATGCTGCCTGACACATATGCACCCTTTATTTGGAGCTGACATGGCTCCATTGTGGTTTTTGCAGAAACGTACTCAGTTGTCAACTGAGTACATTTCTGCAGCTAAAACGGCTCTTACACAGGCTGTTCTGGGCTTCCTGCATCACTAATCATCCTCATTTGCATGCTATTCAGCTGCAAGTGAGGTGATTAGCTTATCCACGCCCACTCCGTGTAAGAGACGTTTTAGCTGGTCTCTTACATGGACATTGGGCTGTTCCTGGATCGCGAAGGCTGCATGGAGTCTTACACTACTCTTAGACTCCGTGCAAGCCTTCGTGAATCCTGCCCTGGTCTTCGATAGATAATTAGGCCACAAGGCCAAATTATAAAACAGGAAACCACACCCTCCCAAAACTGATAATCACAGTAATCTGGAGTTAGCCTTCAACCTTCCCATGGTTCCCTTATCCACTAATGACAACTGGCCAGTTACCGCTACAGCAGATAACCCAAATGAGAACATACACCCAATACTAAGACAATTTTACCTTAAAATTCCACTGAACATTGAAGCATAAAAACTAAAATCTCAAATAAACTTGGAAACACTTCTAAACTGAACAACTCCCCATATTCTGGTAATCTTCTTTACAACACTCTTCTCTACCTGCAAAGGAAATTTTTCTCTAAAGTCACCAGGCTTCCTAAGCTGTCATGTAAAAATGAATGACCAATGGACTTAAAAGCAGTGTAAAAAATAAGAGACAAAGGGGTACTATGGCAAAAGCTCCCATGATCAAGAAACATACAGTAGTTCATTTCATAAAAACAATGGTCAGATCAAGACCACAGATGCCAGAAATCCAATTTCATATGGGGTGCTTAAATTTCAGTTTAAAACAACCGGAAGAAAATATGGAACTTTGCAAATAAAATAATTGAATGAAGCCTTCAAAAAGATCTGTTAGTAAAGACAAAATAATAACTTCAGAATTATTAATAGCCCTTGACTTTTTATATGAATTCTATTCCCTTCTTTCCAATATCACAATTTCTTTAAACTGCAATACCACTCAGTCTGAACTATCATTTTACCATGCCCCATTCTACTTTTAAAGAATAAAAGCAAAAGATATTGAAATTCTATAAACTAAAATATCCACCAATGATCCAGAAGGAAATGATAGCTTTTATTAATGGTTAATTGTACATTTCCAAGGCCACATCCTCAAGTCCTTAACACACCTCTACAACCCTTGCATTAGAAAATCAATTATGTCCACACAATTAAATATAACAATAATTAAAGAACAAAACAAATGGAGTAACACATTGGCTGAAGGAGAACATATTTATTACCAAAACAAATAAAACTTAGTTGCCAAATAAATAAAACTTTGTAAGCTCTTTCACTACTGCTTCATCAGACCACAGACACAGAGCGAATGAGCCACTGCAATATATACATAGTTCAAATACCCTTAAGCCAATCAAAATACTAAAGGGACATAGCCTTAGGAGTTGACCTTGTTTTATTTCACAATTTTATATTTTTTATTTTTTATCTTTATTTTCATTTTTATATGTACTCATTATTCCATATGCAAATTTTCAGTCACATATTCCATGATTTCTGATATATATATCTATTTATTGCTGTTTTATGTCTATTTTGTATAATTATATGCTCTACCTCTTTATTTTTATAAGCTCTTTAGCTGCTAACATGTGAATGGCTTAAGGCTATTTGAACTATGTATATATTGTAGTGGCTCATTCTCTCTGTGTCTATGATCTGATGAAACAGTAGTGAAAGTGCTTACCAAGTTTTATTTATTTGGCAGCTAAGTTTTATTTGCTTGGTAATAAACACGTTTCTATTTCAGCCAGTGTGTTACTCCATTGGTTTTGTTCTGTGATTACCCCATTTTTCTTCCAATGGTCTATTTATCTAAGTCTGTGCATTTCCATAGTTTTTATAACAATAATTAAACTTACTCTTCAAACAGTTAAATCTTACAAAGCCTGTGTCATCTGATGCATCTCTGTTTTGTCAGTTCTAGCAAATGTATTTGAAAAACTAATGCACAACCAGTTCTATGTTCTCCTCTCTCCACATCAACATCGCTTTAGATCAGCTGCAAGCACTATGACTGCAATTTATTTTCTAACTGATGGCATACTGCAAAACATGAACAAAAGACACCAAACATAAACAAAGGCTTTTCAATATGGTAGATCACTCTCTCTTAATAAAAGCCTACATTTCAGCAGGTATCAGAATTCAGGCTGTTAAATGGTTCAAACACTATCTAAGCAAAGAACACATCAAACCAAAACGATAATCATCTCTATCCTCTACCAGTCAGCTGACAAAATGAAGCTCCTCAGGATTCAGTACTTTCTCCTTTATTATTCTTCTTGTTTATCAGGAATCTATCCAATCTGTCTAACGACCTTTCCTCTTTCCCATCATTCTTTACCCTGATGACATGGTCAAGCCTCATAACAACAATCATCAAAGGTTACTTGGAGAAAGATCACAGACTACTTTAAAAATATCTGTGCTATCCAAATTAGGTGAAGCCATCAAATAACTGTCTGGCCCATGTTACACATGAATCAAGAGTCTACTGCAACTGATCCAAACATCAGCTTTCAACACCATATACAAAGGATCACAAGAAAGTGGGTGCAGGAGAGAGAAGTATGGATACAATGAAACAAATGCAGCTCATGTGTATCTTTACTATAATGATGTTACATGTGCCATATTAGAAGGAATAACAAACACCTTCCTCATATTACCAATAATGGCATCAATACACAACCGAGGGAGGGAGATAATCAAAGCCACAGCTATCATCATATATAATCTGAAAGACAAGCCTTAAATGTGTTGAGCTTCTTGAACAATGCTATGGAAGCTTCTCCTCAAAGGCATACAGTAACGTCATGTGTGAGACATCTGCACAGATACAAAGAAAAATATGCAGCTTTTATGCATGCTTCCATTACAATAATGTAGATACTTAACTTTACACAGACTTACAACTAACACCAGCACCTATTTATTAATGATACAGCAAACAAGCAACAGCAAGGAGTTTACCAGTCCCACAGTAGAGACAAATGAATGTATAAACTTCAGGGAGAACAATGGGACCACCACAGCAAAGCACATATAATACATTATTATTATTATATGTGCTTTACTGTGGTGGTCACATTGTTGTTCCTGAAGTTTATATATTTATTAATGATGGTGTAGATCATGGTGTGTATTGTACCTAGTCAGTCACTGTAGCTAGATAGCATGTGCATATAAGTTACTGAGCATGTGCAAGATCAAAGCTATTTTGTATATTCAGTCAGAGTGAGGGCAGGCACGAATGGAGAAGCACATGTGAGTGCGTTTGAAGTAATAAGTCAATTAGTTACCTTATAAAGTTCAACGTATATGTTCCTGTTATACCTCCTGATGTGTTTATGTACAATAAATAAATTGAGCGCATACCCAGCCTCAGTGTCTCATTTGATACATGAGACATGTGACAGATGGCACAACAGGAAAAGGATCAGGGAAGTCAAACCCACAGCCAAAATGTCATACGATATGAAAGACCAAAGCCTTAGCATGTTTGTGCTCGAAATATATGTTGCAGTCAAACTCACAGTAATTTCATCAGATCACATTTACTGAGAAAGTGCATCTGTTAGAAAAATACTGATACCATGCAAACATGCAGCTCATACAAATTTTTCACTTATAATTATGTAGGTACTTTTTTCAAAAGAGCCACAAAAAACATCATAAACTGCTAATGATTTTACAATAAACCAAGGGGTGGATTGAACCCACATCCATCATCACATACAAGTGGAAAGCAAAGCCTTATGTTGAGCTACTCATACATTCTCAGAGAGGTCACATGCACACACATAGTAATAGCATGATTAAATGGTCATGCTGCTACATTTAAATTATGGAACTTAGGACAGCACTGTAGGAGACCTATACTATGTCAAATTACAGCTATACTGAGTAATCAAATTGTTTAACATTTAAATCTGTACTGTATGGAGCAACAGGTGCACTCATGATGGCACTCTGTCCTCCTTCAGGGTAGCTGCACATTCTCTGCAATAACTTCAGGGGCTATGGAGACAGATAAACAAGGGTGTGTAAGATATGTGGACTGCACACACTAGCAGGTTGCATGTGTTGATAAGATAAGGGTTACTTTCTGTACATTGGTTGAGCTTGAGCTCTACCATCAGCCTCCCAGCTGACCAGTAGGTGAGGATATCTTCACTGTTACTATATTTATGACAACATGGCTCACTCTTGTATGAGTCACCAGCAGCACATGTTACTGCCTGGATCTTGTACTGAAGAATTTCATAGTCCTCTTGGCTGTAGTTCTGGTACAACAAGTGGAAGAAGATTTAACTTTTCTCCATCCCCCGCACCTTTGTGCCCCAAAAGGAGCACTGACTTCTCCTTCTGTTGGCATGCCTCTATAGGTGAAAAGTCACAGAATAAATGTCAGCTCTGCCATACTTATATCTGCTCTCTGTTGTGCCAACTGCTGTGCAATGGTGGGCAGCTTATTTGCATGCCCTGTCGAGGAGCGACCAATATATGCACTGCATTACAATGTTTGGACATTGCACTTTAAGACATGAAACATGGCAGACCTTTATCTGTTTATACTCTGTTTATAAAGGATGCTTTATATTGACTCCATTTCCATTAGGTGAGTTGTGCAATTACAAATATCTCCCTGGAGCCATGGAGTGAATCGAGCTGTGCTGCTTACAGGTGCCTAGGCATGTGCACGATACTGTGTAGAACTAAGTATGGATACTGCCTAGTCAACAAAATGTGGAAATTTAGCAATTCACAAACAATGATGAGATGAGCCTTCATGTGCATAATCATCAAGTCCAAGCACTTGAATTTGTGAGATATGATTGTAGGGGAAAACACTAAGTATCACAGTGCTATGGAAGTATTCCTATATCAGCAACACTGAAACCTGCAACAGGTGCATCTTGCACTAGATGCCTCTACAACAACAGCTTCTATACAATTTGGCAAGTTAAGTCCTACTTTTTTAACTTTATTTTTTTAAACTATAAATAATGTTAGCTGCTGTGGTGCTTATGTAATCAACAAGTAGGGTAAGAGTGATACTGCTAGGATAAGGCAATTACACTGAAGGATTACTAAGCCTAATGGGAAACACATCCATCAGTAAATACTCAGACCATATATGAACATATTCAGCCATGCCTAGTACTATCACCTTGGTAAAGTCATTTACCTGTTTTAGAGCTAATAATGAGTAAAAATAGGTATGTCTCTGTGGGGAGTAGGTCTATTATAGCTGTCGTAGTGTGGGGGACATTTGTTCAGCAATGTTATGTGTCTGACATTAGGTAAACTGTCTGCATAGAAAAATGTGGCTGTCAGACACAAGAACAGCATGGTATATGAGCATGGGGAGAACAGCATTAAAGAGATTTTCTGAGCCGCCCAGGATCAAAATGTTAATGCCAGTGTTTTTCATACCGACAGAGCAATGCCTAAAAAGCTTAGTAAACAGAAAAACACTGCTCAGTCTTTTGAAAAAAAAAAAGCTTTCTGGAGAGCAACGTTCTCAGATGTAGATAATGAGGTTCTACTCCAGGATCTCTGTGTCATGGCCAATGGCTCTTTGGGCAGTATGCAGTATTCTGTTGACTGGGCATACTGGGAACATGCTTGGAAAGATCTAGTAGTGGAAATTAATGTTGCTAGCCATGACCGTTCTTATGCAATGGTCAGCTCCTGATCCACTAACAATTCTAATGCTGCTGAAAAATGAACTGTCAACCTGACATGGGAAGGTAAGTTGACAGTTGGTGGGCAGTCAGTTGAGCCACCTATCATTGCAATGGAGGAGTTTTTAGCCTCTGTCAGAGGCAGTGACACATTCACAATGTCTCCCAGTATGGAGATGGATGCTGATGCAGATATACATCAAGCACCAGAAATATTTACTCGAGATGCTACAGGTACATTAAGCTCTTCCTCTGTAACAGTAGCTGCAATTTCTCTTAACCCATTAGTCGCTGGCCATGTTACTAAAGCAGACTGATTTGGGGTTATATAGGAACATCATGGATTCTGCCTGCACAGACATCAGTACAAGGTCAGCTATTTAAATGTTTGGCTTTCAGATTTCACTATTTATAAACCTGCCTTTCGTGTATATCTCTGGTGCTGGGTCCTTCTTACACAGGTACTGTACTTTGCAAAATTTACAGGTGATTTTATACCTGGCACCACCACTGTGGAACTGCTACTACCTGATATTGAAGGATCTGCAATCTCTGATGATGATGATGATGAGAGGACTGAACTGGTACAGTCAAAGAGTACAGTTTATGAGTATCTGTGTATAATGCACAATGTAACCACTACATCCCCTACACACATCATGGACACAGACAGCTTCTATACCTGTGGACACTGAGAATGCACACATACACAAAGGGAAGACTGGTTACTGGGGACACTAGCAGTCAGGTAAGTGTGGTATATTTAAAATCTGCTGGTGTTATATGATTTGTTTTATTGTTATATGGCTTTTTTAATTTTCTGTTCTCTATTTGGACCTTTCTTTCCAGAATCCCCTTTAAAAAGGAGTCTAAGCAGTAGATTTAACCCAAATATCACAATAAATAAATGTGCATATAAAACTTCTCCTATCTTCACTACAGTCATACAAATTAGCTTTTCTCACTGCACTGCTTTCAAAGCATCTTCCTCTTCACAAGCCAGCATAGACTTTACTACCTCCACTCACTCTACAGATGCATTCAGTGTTGCACTAAAACCAGGTATTGCACATTTTGTGTTATTAGAATCTTAGAATTGATCATCACAGTTTAAACCTTTTAGAAATTGTGTCCCACAACACAATCATTGACCAAATTTCCATGTCTTCAACTACACTAAGAACTCAAAATTCTCTAACAATGTATTAACCCTGCTGTAGTGCATGGAATGCAGTGATTACACTCGACAACCAGAAAAAAGACAAGTTTTTAATTAGCTTTCTGATGTAAGAAAGATGCTTAACAAGTTTTGGTTAAGCATCCTAAGCACTGTTTACAGCAGGTCTTGTGACAGGGATTAAGAGTAGAAAGTGCTAGATGGCAAAGAACAGCAGCAGTAGAAAGTAAAACAACTTTAAAATCTCTTAAAAAGTCATAATGGCACAGCTATACAACAAAAATTGTGGCAGAACAAAGTGAATGATAGCTTTAACAGTTGGTTGTTCTTCAGAGTTTCTGCCTGCTGTCTGTTTGGCAATGTTAAGTGTTTAATGACTTTCAGAATTACTTTGTGCCCCCCCCCCATAACTATCACAGCATGGAGCAGGTATAGTCTATGTTTAAAGTCCTTTTTTAAGGCAATCCTGGAAAGAAAGCACCAGAAAAACAGAGTCATATAACAATTAAATGCACTACAAAGAATTAGGATTGAGTTTCTCCAGTCATAACTGTTATTAAGTGTTCTTGATATGGAAGCTACGATTCATGAGTTTCTTGGATTCCTTGTCTCAAGTGCATAATAAGTTGGTTATGTTCAGAGAACCAGTCATAATCTTCTACATTATAAACATAGGTTCACAGATAGGTTCAGGGCTAGCTACCCTTGCAGGTTTTTAAGTCTAGCCAATTTCCCTTTTTGTGCTTGAATTAACCTATACCATTTGATTATTGATTAGTCTTACCCATCCTATGGTCGATAATTATATATTACGCCTAATGAGAATAACTAGGATCATGCCATAGATAATTTGAGGGGCCCTAATGCAATTATTCATTTAATAATAATTTTTATTATGGTTATGTATGCTAATAACTACTACATCAACATATCACATATAATAATGACATTTTGTGTTGAATACTAAATCAAAAGTAAACCAGATGAGTGTGGCATACTATTTTTATATATTATTGCAATGCATCATCCGGACTGTGGCTGAAATGGGTCACTGTGTGATTAGCCAACTATTCTGATTAACCAACAATAAAGTAAAATAAAGTTTTCTGTAATTCATAATTTGCCAATGTACTGCTGTTTTCCATAAACCGACATCTGTGTAACTACATTCATCATTTTTAATTTGAGTTTTATTATGGTTTATCATACATCAAAGCAGTCCAGGTTTTTTGCTTATATTTTTGGTCTGTTCCTCAAAAAAGTTGTGGTTTTCTGGCAAATCACTGGGATGATTTGAGGATTGAAATAATTAAATAATGGCATACATTTGAGTTTCAGACTTCAAATCCTTCAGAAAATGGATGTTAACACAATCCATGTTACTCTAGCAACTTTCTAAGTTTATAAGAGCAATATTTAAAATCTATCCCTATTCTTGTGCCTTTGTCCCTCCATTTAGTCAGGCTTTGTCCAGATTTCTTGCACATAGAGGTTGAGAGGTATGTGATTTATTTATTCATTGTTCTTACAAAAGACATAAGTCTGCAGTTTCAGTGCAGCTGCACCACAATTTACCACTGGATGGCAGGATTTTCACATTTATTCAATTTATACAACATACACAAATACATCTTTTTTTTTTCTCTTTCAAATATAGCATTCCCATTGCCTTTATCATGGATTGATATTTAAATAACACGACAACTTTCAAATGCCTTGAGTTCTTTTTCTATATAAATATAGATAAACTTAATCTTAACATAGCAGGTCATTTGGTAAGCACACTTAGTCTTAGAAGTATAGGGGCAAGTAAGATTAATGCAGTCTCCCCAGTACTGAAAATGCATATGTAAAACTAATTTTTGGTAAAAATATTCTAATTTGGTGATGCGTTACATCACTTTTGAGAACTACAGTACTGTAATAATTATTAATTATCACTATGTTGTCCTCAGGAGATGAAGTGGAGGAATGTTACAAATTATTGCAGCTACTGTAATTGCAAAAAAGTTTCCAAACCACCATGTCAATTTGCAATTGCTGTCATAAGATCTTTCCTCCTAAATCATTAATCTTGGTTAGTTCAGTTGAATATAACACACAGATTACAATATAATACACAATGAATTAATCTTCTAAATATTTACTCACTTTGTGCTAGCTATAAAAAATATGTATTATTAAAATTCCTAGGAGTTTTTTCTAATATTCAGCAGATGTTTTTGATTTATAGTATATACTCTAAAAGGAATAGCATTTCAGAGAGAGCAGAAATCTACTTTAAACAGTTAAAATGCACACTGCATAACAAAAGTGGTATTCCCAGCTCAGTGGCATAAAGGTGGAACCCTGGCCATGACCAGATTATTTGTCTTTATTTAGTGCCCTACAAACTGGAGGAGCTAGCCAAGAAGGAAAGAGAAATCATGAGCTTCACACTTGGTTACCTCTGGCTAAGGGAAGGGTGGGGTATGGTTTGGATGCACTAAACATCACTATATCTGGTGGTGAATGGGAACTGGGTTACATTGGCATTAACTGGCAAGAAGGCAGGTGGAGTGACTGAGGGACACATAACCTACAAAAGCGAGAAGATGCCTTTGCATCAACTATGGGAACTTCCACCCCTGGGCAGCATCTAACATGCAAGGAGATTACATTACACTGTATTTTCAACTGGAAAATGAGACAATAAGCCTAAATAATTTGCTGTTTAAGTGCAGTCAACCTGCTCTGTTTTCACTCTTACTCTTTCTCCATCTGTCACATGCCATCTTTTTAATGTTCCTGTGGATTTCCTCCACAACCCTGTATCTGAAGAAGCACTTTTGGAGATACAGGGAGGTGTTAGGCCCTACAGTTTTCTGTCTGTGCCCTTCCTTCTCCGTCTGTCCTTCATGTTCAGAATGACCCCATTACATCTTCATAACACGATCTTGTGAACTAGTATCATGGCCTCTGTCTCCTCACTTCCCAAGTGAGATGAGATATAGCTCATCAAGTCTCTTCTCATATCCCTTCCTCCCCATTTCAAAGCTCTTTCTAGTGACTTCCTTTTGCATTCCTTCTAGCTGTTTGGTGTCACTATCCCAGTATGGCATCCACAACTTCACACAGTTCAAGGTGTATTCTGACAAGAGTTTTGTATAGTCCAAGCATTACCTCTCTGCAACTGGAGTCTTACCATTCCAGCATTCTGTTTGCTGCTGCCATCGCCCCTTCACTCTGTTAACAGTGGTCCATTCCAAGTATGGTCAGCACCCAAGTCCTCTTCCTGTACTGTTATCATCAGTTCCACTTTCTCCAGCTGGCACTTCATACCTGAGCTGTTGTGGCCTCAAGGCAGTACTTTTGCATTTATTTGCACTGAATCCCAATTGCCACATTTCTGCCCCCTTGATTTGATCAGCCTTTTCAAATCCTTCATGAGACTCTTTTCCCTACTGATACCAGTCTCCATCCAATTCCACACCTGCTCTTGTGTTATCAGCATCTGAGACAAAACACACCCTGAGGAACACTGGACTCAGAATGCACCCCTGTAGTACTACAACAGTCACTTCCCTTATTCTAGACATTGTTCCTCTTACCAGATCCTCTTTATCCTACCATTTAACTAAACAACTATCCACATCCTCAGTCTTTGTTCTAGCTGAACTAAACCCATTTTATCATTAGCCTTCTCGGTTTGGCCAAATTATATGCCTTGCTGAAGTCCTGGTAACCACATCTAGTATTGCTCTCCTGTCAAGTTCAACTATATAAGAGTATCGCATTTCTGCACCAACCAGTGATCTTTCAAAAGTCTTCAACGGGGGCTGTCAACACAATGGCCAAATTTCTGAGGGCTCTATGAGGTCACCCATATAGTCCTTGAGCTTTATTCTCCTTAAGGGCAGCAAGTTTCCTTTCCTTTCCTTTCCTTTCCATATCAACCCTTTCTTTTCTTGTACATCTCCAGTATTCTCCGTGTTCTGCTCTACCTCCATCCTAGAATGGCACCTTCCCTTTGCCTACCTTTGTGAGGACTAAAGCAAAGCATTCATTCAATATCTCTGCTTTTCCCATTCTTCTGTGATCTCCTTCCTATCTTTGCTCATCTTAGACACTTCTGTACATTCCTTCTGTTAGCTACATAAAAAGCCAGTGTTTCTACATCTTGATCCCTTTATCTGTCTTATGTCTACCATTCTTCTTTGCTGTCCTCACAATCTTTTTTGATCTTTTGCTGTCTCCTTGTACTGTGCCTTGCCTACCATCCCACCCACCCACCCACCACCATTCCATTTCTTTTAAGCCAGGCTCTTGCAGTAGGTTTTTGTACCACACTGCTATGTATCTGTGCTCTCCCATGCCTCTATTTGCCCATTCTTCACACTTTAGTCCATTGCTCTGAGTACTCCATCTTACACCTATTTCCATAGCTTCTTTAGTGCCTCACTTTGCTTGCAGTCTCTTAAATCATCCTTGACCCCTTCACAAAGCACAGCATAGTCTATTTTGCCTGAGATCCCGCACCACTGACTTTGTGTATTATAAACCACATGGTGACATCATGATTACTGTTGAATAATGCTGACTTAACATTTAAGGAGAAACATAAAGAGAAAATGCCCGTGAGCAGTTTAGATGATGATGTGGGTTCTTGCCTTCTCTGAGTTCCACACCACTTTAAAAAAATAATCCGATCCACAAGTGTAGGTTCTTTAAGTTTGTGGAGGCAGACTGACTAGGAAGATCTGAAACTGAAGACAAGGGCACCAAAAAAAAAATATTAGAAATATGTTAGACACTAGGCTACATTCCTTTTGGTTCAATATTCTCCTTTAAATTAATTCATGTGTTTCACATGCTGCAGTAAACATGCCAATATGTAACATATAGCATATTTGATCGACCACAGTTCAGAGCATAACAGAAGAAGCATGTCTGCATGTTTTGCTATTGGGTTCTAGTGGAAGTAACAGTAACAAGTGACTAAGACGAAAAAGTTCCTGATGCATATTATTTAGCCTGTAAGGTGAAACAGGCCTGGGGTTCCGAAACCTTAGCTCCATTGCAATAAGTAATTTTGCATGCTGAGTGGCCACATGGAGGGGGATGTGATTCAGAGATGCAGGTATAGTGAGTGATGAATGCTGAGCAGCAGAGGTCTGTGCATGTAAATGAGGTAAATTAAAATGGAGGAATAATTCAGAAACATAAAGATTGCAGCTTGGTGCTCTAACACAAGTGGCACTGACTACAGCTAAATCCTTTTTTACAAGGATTTATTCAATGATAAAATCATACAACTTATACAGAATACATAACATTTACAAGTACAAGATAAAAAATACATCCTAAATGGACTGAAAATAACATAAAGATGAAGACAATAGCCAATACTTAACACAGAACAAAAAAAAAAAAAAAAATATATATATATATATATATATATATATATATATATATATATATATGTGGGTTACCTTCATTTCGTTGAAAGATCATTTGACTGACACTCATATGACTGAGATCAAATGACTGAAACTTCATTTCACTGACTTCATTTGACTGACAGTTCATTTGACTGACGATTAGTAATGGCAGTGTCTAGAGCACTGTAAGGCAAGTAAAAGGAATATGTCCTTTTCCGCATTGAAGTGCGACCCTGCAGTTAGTATATATAGTTAGGGGGGACTGGGTGTTGTGGGGGGCATAGCCCCCCATTTACTTTCATGTTATGTTCTCTGCTTTTGGTTTTATATTGTTTATTAAAACCAAAGTAAGTGGGTGGCTGTGCCCCCCACACCCCCCCCAACTAAATATACTAACTCCAGGGTTGCACTTCAGTGGGGAAAAAGACATATTCCTTTTACTTGCCTTAGAGTGCTCCAGACACTGCCCAGTACTAATTGTCAGTCAAATGAAGTGTCAGTGAAATGAAGTTTCTGTCATCTGGTCTGACTAAATTGTTTGTCAGTCAAATGAGCATTTGGCGAAATGAAGGTAACCCATATATATATATATATATATATATATATGTAACTATAGCAAAAGACAGAAAAAAAATCTAACACAATTTGAATGTAAACATGCTCCATAATTTATACCATTGTACAATATTATTTATTATTTATTTATATTTGTTTGCTGGGGATGTGCACTAATCTCATTGGACCATTTGCAGGCACAGCTAGCAATGGGTCTATGTTATAATCGCGAAAGTTTAATAGTTCGAATGCATAAACATCGAACTGTATGCATCGAACTATTAAACAATCGATCACCTATAAAAATATTTTTAGAACCAAAAAAAAAAAAACTAACGAGTGTAGGCAGGGGGGCAAGCCCCCCTGTACCCCTCACACCCTCTGCTACTTAAATATACCAACTCCGAGATTGCACTACAGTGTAGGAAAGGGAAATATTCCCTTTCCGCACCATAGTCCATTAAAGTGCGATCTCAGAGTTGGTATATTTAAGTAGTGGGGGTGGGGGGTGCAGGGGAGCTTGCCCACCTGCCTAAACACCCTTTACTTTTTTTTTTTTTTTACAGGGTCTACTAGAATTTTGATGGTTTAATGTTTCGATCACTAAAGTTCGATATTTAGTGATTCAAAGCATTAAACCTTTGAGATTCTAATATAGATGCTCAACAACATATTAGTGGATCATTCTTTCCAACAAAAAAGTTTCCTGCGTAATTGATGAAAAGTTTTACAGTCATGAACATCATAAGGTTTCCATTTAAGAAACAAAAAAGTCAGAAGTGTAGAAAACACAGTCCTTCTCCAGAAAAATGCAGTATATGATAATTGATTAGGATTAGTTGTTATCCCACAAAGCCAGAATAACTTCATGTCTTTTGTGGGTGGTAGCTGTGATCTGAGCACCCATGCAATACAATCTAATTTTTTTTGTCCATAATGTCTGAAGAAGTGGAAAAAATCATACCATATGTAAAACATCAGCTTCTTCTTGCTGGCAATGTCATCACTTAGCTTGTGGATTTATCCCTTTACTAATAGTATTAGAGGTTTTTATGTGCCAATGAAAAATTAGTTTTTTTAAAAACAAATCTGGAAAACTCAGGCCATCTATTATCATGAATGGAACATAAACAACCAGACCATTCTTTCCTAGTGATCTTCTCTGGTAACTGTTTATTCCATTTCACTAAACTAGCTGCAAAAACAGGTCAGGCTCTTCCTGAAGTAGTTTTTAATAGACATATCCATTAACATCTAGTTTATTCCTTGTAATAGCTTTCTCAAAGCCTGATCTAAAATTATTCTTGGCTGGTTCATTATACTTTGTTAATAACAAAGATAAACAGGCCCATAGTTGAAAAAAATTGCCACCAAGTGAAAAAATTTTGAAAAGGATATTTTCATTTGATCTCATGTAACAAAGGAATTACAGGGGAGATTCCAGACATGTAAAATAAACAGAACCTCGGCTTCTACCCAATTGTCCAACCAAATACATTTGCTGTCAATTACAATGGATGGGTGGTCCCATATGGCTCCATAAGAATGTTGAGCTGGTAAGTACCTCTTTGTTATCCATTTTATGTTTCAACATCCCTTTTACATGGAATATTCAGTCCAGATTCCCTCCTGGATCTCAAACTTTGTAGGATTGAGTACTTTCACCCATAGGCTTACTTAATCTGCTCAGGGTTATGTCAACCTCAAACCATAAAGGTTGCTTTAATTTCCTATACCTGATGTAATACTAGGCTAAGCTCACTTTTCCATAGGTATATAAATCTGGTAATAAAAACCCTTGATACTTGGTAGAAATATACATTTTTTTCTGTTTGGCTGGGTTTCTTAGATTGCAAAATAAAATCAAAAATCAATTTCCGAGCTTTCTAGACATGGGGCATGAAGGCTACCTGGGGTAGGTGTCTTATTACATAAAGTAACTTCTGAAATATAACTATCTTCACTGCCTGGAGTTTACTTAAGAAATGCAAATGGAGTTTTTTTTCTATCTAGGTAGGTCTGATTGCATATAGTCAAGAATAGTTGTAAGACTGTCATCAGCCCACTTATGTGGGAGAATATTCAAATGGATGCCCAGATAATGGACTTTATTTACCACCGTGATACTATGCTAAATTGATTGGGCTTATCCAGGGGCATTAGAACAGATTTATCTCGGTTCTGCACAAGACCTGGTTCCATCCCTACATGTTACAATACACACAGATGTGGAGCTAACTGCAACTTGGGATCAGCTAGCGAAATGATGCAGTTATCCACAAACTTTGCGGTTAAAGTGGCCATTGTTTGTCAAAAGTTGATGTGGAAAGAACCAGATTTGTGGGTAAGTTAACTGTCAATAACTATGGCTGCAAGGCTAAATAATAGATGAGATAAGGGACAACCTTGTTATTTACCCCTCCTTAAAGATATAGGATCAGAGAGGACACTGTTTGTAAACACATGGAGCAAAGGGTTTTAAATGATAGTTTGAACCAATTTAAAACATTTTGAGGAATGGAATAGAATTCTATAAATTTCCACATATAAGACCAATCTAACATGTTAAATGCTTTATGGAAATCAGTAAAAAAGCCCCAGCACGTGTCACAATATTGGCAGTAATGCTGAAAGTTAATCCATAACCAAGGTGCACCTCTACCATTCAGGAACCCCAAATGGCTACTAGGGATGAGATTGCCCACAACTTTTTCAAGACTTAATGCTTCAAGTCAGTATTCAGCAAAGATATAGATCTATAACTAGCTGGATCCAGAGGATCCCTCTGGGATTTCAGGAACATTATGACCTTGGCTTGAGTGAAAGTGGTTGGGAAGCTCTAGGCATTGATAGCTTGATGAAAAAGAGATAAATGTGTGTGTGTGTGTGGGGGGGGGGGGGTCAATCTGCTTTTTAGATGTTTTATAAAAATCAGCTCAAATAGTCCAAACCCAGAGCATTCCCTTTAGCTAATAAATCAATAGCTCTGCCCACCTTCACAAGAGTGATATGAGCTTTTAGGGTAGTCAATGAATCCTTAGGGAGTTTGGGTTGAGGGGTATCAGAAATGAAAGACAGTTCAAAAGTCTTTCCATGACTTATAGGTCTTGCTGCAGTGGCATATTCATTAGTAAGTATTTTATTAATTTGTGTTAAGGCAGTAGAAATGCCACCCGAGCCATTACTGATCACTACGATAGCCACACTTTTTAAATGTTCCTTGTATTTCCAGGCTAATAATGTATTAGATGAAATACCAAATGAACAATGAAATAACTTAATTTGTTCCCATTTCTCATGAACACCCCAATACAGGATTTGCTGCATTTGTTGTTTAACCCATCTGACCCGTTCACATATTTCCTTATTCTTACATTTTTTATATATATTAGATTGGTGTGTCTCATGTAGTTAGTTGTTTAACTTCCCTAACTCATCATCTATAATGTTATCTATACATAACTGATCTCCTTAACAGATATTCTACATTTCCATTTAAATGATTTCCATGCTCTAAAATGTTACTGTCTCTCTTAGGGATGGTTCCTAAACCTCCACAATTTTCTGTGAGTGCTTCCCTATATGTCTATATTGTAGTGATAATTGATCTAGTTTCCAGTGAAACAATGTTTGACCCTGTTATTTAACAGCAATACCCAACTCCAGTATTGGTCAGAGAAAGGGGCAGGCTGAATAGGAAGTTTACTTACTGCAGCTAATATTTTTTTTATTTACAAACGAATAAGCTACTCTACTATCTACCTATGGAGCTTGATATATGTAATCCAGAACAGCTGAATGAAAAACTCTCCACAATTCAAAGCCTGCTAACACATCCATAAATGTATAAGTGAACCTACAGACTTTGGGTAACTGGGTTTCCTCACTTAGCACCCCATCTAATGTAGGGTTGATAACTACATTAAAGGCCCTATCTATAACAAGGTCATATGATGGGGTATACATAGATTATGTCTGTGTACTAATTGTTCAACTGTTGCCAGGTTGTCCTCATTGGGGTAGTAAACGTACTAAAATGATAGTGCCCCAATATGTCTTAACTTTTAGTATGATCTATCAGTCCAAGTCATCAGAAAAAAAAAACTGTTTCACTAAACAGACTAGATTCTTATCATTTTAAATTGCAACACTCTCATAGGTGAAGTTGCACAGGAAAAAAAAAACTTCTGACCTGCCCACTATGAATCACAGACTTCCTAATCTTAGTTTCCTGTAACAGAATTACTTTTGATCTTAACTTTTTTAAAATAATTTAACACAGCGATAGCTTTGTTAGATATTGAGATACCCTTACCATTCCATGAGATCAGTGAGGTTTCCATAGTGTTACTCACACTTCTGGTCTTAAGAATCATATGTGAAAAACACTGTTTAAGAGAAAGGACCAAAAGAGAAAAAAAACAGAACTGAACAAGCTGAAATGACAGGTGTGGATTACCAGTAACTGGACTGATCCTATGAAACAGAAAGATCAATAGTTGATATATTGACTTATTAACAAAATAGAATATAGCAGTGAATAAAGGCATCTAAAGTGAAGCAATATAACACTTGTAAGCAACTGGCAACATATTCTGGATATGAAATGGACGATCAGAATGCTAGCATCAATGACTTCTATTTTGATGCATTTGCATTCTGATAATGCAACATATTCTCATGTGTGTGCGTGTGTGTGTGTGTGTGTGTGTGTGTGTGTGTGTGTGTGTGTGTGTGTGTGTGTGTGTCTATATATAGATATATCTATATATATATATATATATATATATATATATATATATATATATATATATATACTGTATATATGTATACACACACACACACACACATATATATACATATATATCAGGAGATGGCTTGTGAACCTGACTGCTGGGCTCAGTCCCCACAAGTAAAAGACTCCCCCCAAATAAATAATTCATTCAAATACCTTCTAAGAGCCACCCACTGTGGAAAAGAAAAAAAAAACACTTCAAGCTTACTTTGTTTACTGGGCTGTTCATTGAGAAACAGCCTGACATTACAAGGTTCTTTCTGCCACCCCAGAAGGCAGAAATGTGGTTCAGAAAGCAGCTCACCAGGCTGTTTTGTGAAGCAGTGAGGAGTTGTTTCCATTGGATCAGGGTGCCTCATGTCACCTAAGTAAAGGGAAAGCAGGAACAATGGCTGCAATTTAAATAAGAACTGAAATAAATAGGAGTGATGGAGCAGTGGATGTAATTTAAATAAATAGGAGTGCTGGAGCAAGATTTTCTTTTATAACGTATTAGTATACGGCGGTGCAGCGGTAATGTTGTCACCTCTCAGCAAGAGGTTCACCTGTTTGATTCTTGGCTGGAGTGCCTTCTGTGTGGAGTCTGCATGTCCTCCCTGTGGTTGAGTGGTGTTGGAAAGACATGTGTGAATGGGTGTGCCATTGTTGAAGGTTGGGTGTTGGACTGGCACCTTAGCACTGTAAAAATCTACTGTCAATCATTAGTGGACTGGATTTCTGCTGTGGTGACCCCTAACTGGGAAAAGCTAAAAGAAGAACAACGAGTATATATATATATATATATATATATATATATATATTTTTTTTTTTTTTTTTTTTACTAATACAGGACTATCTGTGCCACTTATTTAGGAAGGTAAGGCTATTTTTATTGTGTGTGTCTGTGTGTGTGTGTGTGTGTGTGTGTGTGTGTGTGTGTGTGTGTGTGTGTGTGTGTGTGTGTGTGTGTGTGTGTGTGTGTGTGTGTGTGTGTGTGTGTGTGCGTGTGTGTGCATCTGACTGTGTTTCAGGGGTAAAGGTGCTCTCATCTGTCCATGAATTTGCAAAATTTGCCTGAATATGTCATATATTTTGGTCTGTTCATTGCAGTGTTTCATTTCTTAAAGGGGGAGGGGTGGTGAAATGGTGGTGAGGAAATATAGGTAAGACCTGCAGCCAGGATAGTGACAAAAAGGTTGGAGAAGAGAAATGCAGTTGGACAATTACCTACAGTACTATAAAAGCAGTAAATATATGTGACCCGAGAATTAAATGCACTGCACCCGACAAACACAGCAGTAACTCCAGCAGGTGTGTATTATTTATAAAAAACACATGTACCTTGACCAACCTTTTTGTTACTATCCTTTCTATTTATTACACTTGTTTGTTTTGTTGTTTCTCATCATTTATTTTCATTTTAATACAGCAAGATCCACAGCGCCACATGTGGCCCCTGCCCTGGACCACCAGTCCCCAGCGACGAGCACCACCTCCCATATCCCATCAGCAGGCTGGCAGGGCTACCTGACAAACTGCAACTGTGGAGTTGGAGGTATGTAGGCCCTTGAACCCAGCCCATGGTCAGACATTTATAAGTGGAGTCTGCTGTGGTTACTTCTATTTTCTCGGATGGGAACAATGACCCGATACTGTGCCACAGTAAGCTTGCTAAGATGATCAAGGATCTGGTTGACTGGTATGTAGATGCCCACATAAGCCAAGTGGAAAGACTCCTTTTGCAATTTTCTGAGTCACATCCCTGACTAAAACTGTCATCAGCACCATATCTAGGGCCCATAGGTTAGAATACCCAAGGTGGAGGTTTGATCACCCACCGGGTCCCAAGTGGGCAGGGTGGTATTGTTCCCTATTCCTGTCCTATCCTCAGTCTCACTGTTCTTCAGCCTTTTGTGTCAATGCCTGCCCTTATTTGCTTTCCAGTCCTCCCAGTCACAATTGTCTTGCCTCTGTTTGTCTAATGTCTCTTACTCCATTGTGGTCTTCCTCATTCATTTTGCCAGCATATCCTCTGTCAGCCTCATCTATCTTCTATATTTGCTTGTGTGGCCTTGCTGCTTCCTCTGTCTTAACTTCCTTCTGCTTTCTTCCCCAGCTTACCTGTATAGTCTATATCTGTGTAAATTAAATGGGCACTTGTCCTACAAAAAATACTACCTTACCTTCCCCAGTCCATCCTGTTTATTCCACAGCATTTCTCCTTTGTTTTGCTTCTCAGTGTCTGTTCCTCCCTTTTTCATAACTTTCCTTTACTCCCATTTCCTCCCTTTAGTTTGGTCAAATAATAGACAAAACTTCCTGTATTTGTCCTTTAAAACGGCTTGATACATTTTCCATCTTGTTACATCTGACTGAGTCACATTGTGGCTGCACATGCTGCACATTCACAAATGTTTCTTGACACAAGTGCTACTAGTACTTAGTGATATGTGATCGGACCACTAGTGGTTTATTTAAAGAGATGATGGCTTCACACTGCTTATGCAAAATGTTAATTGTTAATGAGCTCCAAACTTCATTGTGCACCATAATTAAACAGTGGCCAACCATGTGGCACCCTTTGGTAAGTTCAAGTCATGCAGTGGTACCCCAGCCATGTTACAGGAGATGACAAGCCCTGGCACTCCTTACCATCAAAGTGCATTCATGTCTAGCATGGCACCCTTATTCCATCACAGAAAATTAAAGGGTTGTTGACCCCTAATGGTCCCTCACAACTAGGTCACAGTGGCCCTGACTGAACCCATTTGGACATGTTTTTCTAGTCCCCCATATATGGCCCCATACTCCATGCAGTCGGTATTGCCAGCCTTTATTTATTACGTTTTCCTACTGTGTTCTGCATTCATCAGTGCCTGAGAGAGGATCTTCCTGCATCCATATGTCATGCCTGGGGGAGTGGAACGTCCGACATTATCTTCCTGATTTGTCTAAGTATGCATTCATGCTGCTGTGGTGTCTAGGACAGGTCTTTATGGAACCATATTGTGGGACTGACTAACTTATTTCCTCACAATTATGTTGTACAGCATGGTGTAAATAAAGTCAGTTTGCAAGTTGTGTCAGAAGACTAATGAGGTGGTCTACCAGATATGCAAGACAGTGAAAGCATGCCAATCAGTATACCAAAGACACATTCAATGATATTCTGCTTGTCAGCATGGGTAATATGTTATTGCATTTCAGCCACATTCAGGATTGCAGATAGAGACACTTGGATACCCAGTAACATCATTTGTAACACAGAACAAAAAAATTTGGAAGGGGGATAGTGGCTACAAGCACAATTTCGATATCTATAAAAATTAATTTTGCACAATAACCCTGCACTTTCCAACCAGATGACTCAGTGGAAAGTCAGCTCACTGACATGTGTCAGATATGATAAGTAAGAGGGTGCTGCACACACACAGACACACACACACACACACACACACACACACACACACACACACACACGTGCGCAAACATTAGTCATAATCCCCTTTGCAGTGCCAGCTGCCTGTCAAGTCTGGGAATGCTAAGCATTATGTTTAAATATATCATAACAGTTAGGGGTGTCACATCTTCAGCTCTATTTCTCATTCTGTATAGCATACATATCACAGCTTCAGTTTTGTGAGTGATGATGTATAGATAAGAAATAACAACAATCACCAGAAACCATTCCAAGTAGCACCAGTATCATAGCCTTGCTATTAAATCCCATGGCCACTCTTGCACCATCATCACAGTATGTCTGAACCCCCTCACACTCACTACCTATGCTCTACATTACTAGCTGAATGCACACCTCAGTGTGCCAGTTAACAATGAGTTTTAATACATTATTCATTTTATCCGTCTACCTCCATTAGTGACTGATCTGTGAATTGACAGTGAAAGAACAAAACAAAACATGAACTGCATTTGTCATTTGAAGTTTATACTGATATTTATTTTCCTGTAAGGTGCACACACATGCGCGCGCACACAGACACACACACACACACACACACACACACACACACACACACACACACACACACACACACACACACACACACACACACACACACACACACACACACACATTAATGAAAAAGATGACAGCTAAAATGGCATTTTAATTAACTACTATCCTACAGTAATATATTAGTCAGTGCAATAAAATGAGAAGTACAGTTCAGTGAAATGCATTCTGATGGTTTCCCTGGTTCTGCATCAGAATGCAGGACAAGTTCTCAAAAGCCATGATTTTGGTAGTCAGATTTCACCTTTCTCCTCCTAGATTTACTGATTTCCTAATAAAGTCAAACTTGGTTATTAGAACATAGCTTATTAAATAAATAAACTAAACCTATAGAAAGAATCCCTATTGCTTACTATATTTAATCCTGTAGAGGAAGAACTTCTATTGTGAAAAATAAGACGGTGTTCTTTTTTTTGACCCTCTGCTATGATACTGCAAAGGCCGGTGAATTTTAACTCTGTGAGGTTGGGAGGTATAATTGATGGGTGTGGGAAGGAGCATGCCTTTGAACAAATGAAGAGGCCACTTTCGTTGGGCAGAACTTAAGCTTAATAATGCACATTAATATTCATAGTGTGCCCAAATCACCTAACCAGTATTCATGCTCTTTCGTCTCTGTCACGCATGCTGATAGTCCAAATCTCTCTCACCACTTTCTCCCTCTCTCTCTATCAAGACATATCTTAGTGGTGTACAGGAAGTAAATATATTTTAGGTTACTCATTTCTGTTCTGCAGGAAGTTGTTATGACAGAGAGTTGCTGGAAGTTTGCTAATATACAAGAACTGTGGAATTTGACTTTTGTTTCTGTAGCTGACTATTTGTGGTGCTAGACAAAGAAAACAAGTAATGAAGTTAGAGGTATGTAATGCTATGCATATGCAGTGCATGGAACTAGTGTGTGAGATTAGAATAATCAGTATTTTTTCTTCCTAAATAAAAAAAAAAAAAAAAAAAAACAGTAGCTTGTGTTTCTAAAGAGTACATTTTTGGTATGGTTGTCTGGCATAACTTAGCATCACAGATGTGTAACTAATATGTTGCTCAGTAGGAGTGACTAATTCATTGTATGCCAGTTTGACAATGGGTTATATCAGCTATATATGTCACTAATTGTCAGGTACCACATAGTCTGTGTTTATGAATGATTCTCAGAATTTGCATGCCATAAACAAACACACACATACTCTCTGTCTCTTGTGTTTTTGTACAATGTGCAGTGGTTATCTGTGAAACTGGTAATTTATTTTACACGTTTGCTTATGATCACAAATACAGATGAGTTGTGAGCGGTTAAAGGCAGTTTGTAAAAGACAAATCTGCTGTTTCTCAGTCAGTATTAGCACATTTTAGTCATTGTGAAAGAAAACCGTGAGTACAAAAATGAGAGGCATTTTCATAATGAAAAAATAAAGTCTCATGAAATGCCACTTAATCTGTATCCACCTGTGTACTGGGTAAAATGCATTGATTTATGCTAAAATTATTTGCATTTTGCTAAAAATTCAGAAAGATGACATTTTAACATTTTAATATTGTGTTTAGAAGTAGAGTTAAGGGCAGCTGTTTATAATTTATTTCATCTCGCAAATGATTATATAGTAGATTGTTTTTATGCTTGCAGAGTCCTGCTGTTAGTTCTAATTTTGTTTTAAGAAAGTAATGTAGAAAAAATGTTAACTTACAGAAAAATGTTAATACCATCCATTTTTTATTTTATTTTTGTGACTGGTTAATTGCTGACTCGGAGAATCCAGAGAGTAATAACGTCATTTAAAACTAATACAGTCTGCAGAGAGATGGAATTCCCATTTGGGATATTGACTTCCTGTACTCGACTAGTGGGCCTAGCGGTAGTGCTGGGAGGATATGGATCTCAGTAATATTAGTATAACATTATTCAAAGCTAAATATTCAATGTTTTTGCATGATATGTGCTTCATGTAAGTATTTTGGGTGATATTCTTAAACAGAGGGCTGGGGTTTGGCATAATGATTAAGGTGATAACTTCACAGATACAAGGTATAGACTTTGATTCTCAGCTTTGGAAGGAAAACTAGCTGGGCTTTAAATGGCCCACAAGAACAGTTAGCCCCAGTACTTACCCATGAACATATAAGTATAAAAGCACTTACCAAGGGGGTGGGAAAGGGTCTGTCTGGTAGTCGTACAACAAAGTATGGCCTTCATTGTACACTAATCTGCTTACTCTTTCTTCTGCAAGGGAGATGTGGTGTTATTCAAAAAAACGAAGCATTAATCATATTACAAACATAGTTCAACTTCTCATTAAAGTTTAGTGGGCAGGCTAGGGATTAAGCAGCACTTTATTGATGGGACTCTTGGGCTGGGCTGCATACTCTGATTACTGCTTTTTTGGGCAAGGTGATGGGAAGGTTGCACTGATCACTGAAAGTGTTATTTTTTTCTGTGGTGAGTGTAAGGATCATATCACTGACAGTATTACCTTTGTGACACAAGGTGTAACAGTTTGTTTCAGTAACCAAAAGTGTGCAAGGCATTTTTTCATTGTCATGGATTTTGTGTAAGGAAAATATTGTTCTGACTACTGAGAGTCTGTGAAATTTGGGTTGATGTCATTACTGACAGTATTTATGATATGGCAGGGTTTACTTTTAATTTACTGACAGTATGCACTGCTGGGTAGAAGAGGCTTACTTACTGGTAGTGTATGTGAGAGAATGGCTCTTCAGTTACCCACAGTAAGGGTTTCCTGTACTGGCATTAAGTGGGGTCAGGCATTCCTGTAAAAGCTGACATAGATATAGAAAATGTAGGATTTAGTATGATCACTAGCATTTTGTGTTCAGTAAGGGGGTATTTGGACTCAGTGAGTGAGGATAAATAGGGTTCTGCAATAACTGATCATGTGCATTGGAACAGATTTTCTTCGGTTGCTGGCTGTGTTTATGTCTCTAAGAGAATAGAGTAACCTTGGTCAGTGACATTGCTTGGGTCAGGGAATTCTCTGTTGACAGAGCTGTTGGGAGTAGGGTGGATCTGATGAATTTGTCTGTCTGTGATTGTGGTGGATTGCTGCAATTACTGACATTGTTTGGGAGTGTAATGGGAGGGGGGGGTTGCAGCAGTCAGTGTGTGGGCCAAAAGGCTTGCTGTGATTGTATTTGCATGTATGTGAATGTCTGACTTTATAGTTTTGCTTGGATTGTGTGTGTGTGTGTGTGTGTGTGTGTGTGTGTGTGTGTGTGTGTGTGTGTGTGGAGTTAGAGGTTTGTACTGTTTACTAAAGCTGTGTTTAGCAAGAGGTTTGCTGTGATTATCAAAATTAACAAATGTATGTTTGATTGCTGGTTCGGATGTTGGCTGTTAAATATGGATAGTGTGTATGATAAGTGATCAGTGATGGGTTTTCAGGCGGGACCGTTTTCAGTTTTATTTATTTATTTATTGACAATTTTTTATGGAGTAAAGTTCACACTGTGATTGCTGAGGGTATGTATGCGGTGAACTTAGGAGCTTCTTTAGCCCCTGACAGTATGTGTGTGTAGTAGTTGGGTTTATTGTGATCACTTACTTTTGGCATAGAAGTGAGGTAGGAGGTTCCTCTGAAAATTGACATTATGTAATGAGGTTAGACACTTGTATTAAGCACTGTTTTTGTGTGTGCGTATGTGTACATGTGTGTGCATGCGTGTGTGTGTGCGTTTGTGTGTGGGGCTCTGCTGCTTACAAAATATTCATGATGTAAGAGGATTGCCATGCTCTGAGAGTGACGGGCAGAAGATACTGATAACTTACAGTAAGGAAAAGTTGAGAGATGGAGCTACAAATCGTGACTAGAGAAAATATATAGATGTTTTGTTTATAGGTTCATAGGTAGGTACTAGCCTATCTGCCCGAGGGCATTTTTAAGCCTAGCCATAGTGCGTCGGCTTTCGCCGCCCCATTGATTAATTAACTGAGCCTCTGTCAAGCAGAGCCAATGAAGTGATCTCAGGGGTGAATTTTCTGTTACCCATCCACTCGTCAAGGCTTCTCTTGAAGAGTGTTAGTGAGGGGCTCTGCCTAATGTAGTTAGGAGTTTTGTTCCAAAGCATGGGGAGTCTCTGTGACAGGAATCTATCCCTCCAGCATGTTCTATTTATTGTTGTGGCGAGGTTTAGCTCACTAGAACGCGTGGCTCGCAGTGACTTGGATTTCTTTAGTTGGAGCATGTCCATCAATTCTGAGTTGGACATGACTTTGTAAGTCAGGCAGAGATCACCTCTGAGTAAGCGATATGCCACTGAGTACAGCCAGAGTTTTTTCAGTCGGTCTGCATAGGACATATGTTTGAGGCCAGTAATTGTCTTGGTGAGGTGCTTTTGTGATCTTTCCAGCTGTTGGAAGTGTCTTGTGAGGTACATACCAAATGGGGCATTGTACTCTATGATGGGTCTGATGAGTGACGAGTAGAGGGGCAGTATAACGTCTTTATTTCTAGATGCGAATCCCTTAGTAATTAGATGGACCACACAGAAGGATTTCCTAACTACTTTGGCAATATGATTGTCAAAGGAGAGATTACTATCTACCTGGGTCCCCAGATCTCTTATTACCTCTTCTGTATTAAGGGGGCTGCTGCCTATGTGGTAATTCGTGGGTGTTTTGTTTTTCCCAAACAGGATGACTATGCATTCTTTGGCATTTAGCTTGAGGCCATGACATTGACACCAGGTGTCTGTCTCAGTAAGGCCTTTTTGAAGGATGTCCATGTCAGCCGGAGAGTCAATTATGGCTCCCAGTTTGCAGTCATCGGTGAACTTGGTTAACCATAGTCCTCCTGTGTTTGCCTGTACTTCTGAGAAATATATGCCGAACAGTAGGGGTCCCAGAACTGAGCCTTGCGGGACACCACTTGTGACTGGTTTAGAGTTGGACCTGGAGCCCGCTATTCTTACCATGTGAGTTCTGTCTGTAAGCCAGTTGGCAACCCATCTTGTGACATAGGGGTTTATGTTCAGGCTGGTGAGTTTTTCTGTAATACCCGAGTGAGGAATGGTGTTGAATGCCTTGGTGAGATCAAGGTAGGCTGTGTGAACCACCTTTCCCTTCTCTATGGCCTTGGTGACTGTCTCGAAGAAGTCAACCAGGTTTAGTAGGCATGATCTGCCCTTAACAAAGCTGAACTGGGTCGGGTCAAGTGTTTGGAGGTTCCCAATGTCTTTGTTAATGAGTTCCATGATGATGCGCTCCATAGCCTTGCAGACCAGGCTAGTCAGGCTTATGGGGCGATAGTTACCAGGGTCAGTTGTGACCCATCCTTTGTGGAGTGGAATAACCGTTGCTGTGTACCATTCTATGGGCACGTAGCCTGTGGAGAGGCTGAGGTTGAACAGCGTTTTTAGGTGGGGGGGTTAGTTCGTTCTGTAGTTCGTGCAAGATGCAGCCTGGGACACCATCTGGCCCCATTGATGCTGTGTATTTGGCTTTTGAAAGGGCTGTTTTCACCTGTGCTTCTGTGATTTCCGGGACACTACACTTTTCCGGTATTGTTGTGGGCCCTTTTGAAGGTGAGAGGGAGGTGAAGTTTGCACTGAATCTATCTGCCAGGATGTTGGCAATATCAGTAGGTTCAGTATATTTTGTGCTATTTTGCACTAGCTCAGAGCATATCTGCGAGTTGCCACTTATATTCTTGACATAGCTAAAGAAGGCTTTGTGGTTGTCTTTCAAATCCTTGGCTATTTTTCTTTCAAAGTTAGCCTTGGATGATTTTATGAGGGACCTTAGTTTCTTACTGATACTGATCAAGGATGTCTTTCCTTCTTGGGATTTGCTTTTTTTCTGAACTAGTTTCCTCCTACTGTTGTATAACCTGTTTATGGCAGGGGTCCACAAGACTGGTTTCCTTCTCTTAGGGGAGTGAGTCTTGGTCTTGCTAGGGTTGGCATGATCCATGCATCCTTGTAGGTGCCCATGGAGTGAAATTGTAAAGGATTCTGCATCTTGGGCAGCGTTATCCTATAACGTGGGGGCTGTGGAACTTACCACCCCTACCTTAAGTAAGGTGAAGTTTGCTTTAGAAAAGTTTTTCACTGTGGTTTCCTTGGTTGGGGGTTGTGGTGGGGTGTGGACATCCAAGGTGATTAGTTTATGGTCTGATCTAACCAGTGACAGGTTGACCTCCGTTACGGAACACCTGTCGCCCATGTTGGTGATGACCAGGTCCAATATGTTGTGGCCTCTGGTAGGGGAGTTTACCAGCTGATCCAGGGCATTTGAGTTGATAAATTCCAGGAAGCGCTGAGCCTGGGAGTTTGTACTCAAATAGTTTTCCCAGTTAATGGTATGGTAATTGAAATCACCCAATATCAGGGTGTTCGGTAGGACCTTCATGTTTTCCATTGTCTCCAGAAAGGTGGAGTGGTGGTCTAGGGTCATGGAAGGTGATCTGTAACAGGCCACAATTTGCATTGCAGATTTGCCCAATGTTAGTTGCACATGGATGATCTCAGAGGTATCATGCTGTGCCACTAACCTGGAGGTCTGAGTATCCTTGATGAATATGGATACACCCCCTCCTTTTGTGTTTCAGTCAGTGTTCTGTGACCGAAATGTGTGGTATGAGTTGTAGCCCAGTAGTGCTGGAGTGCTCTCTGGAGCCTTGAACCAGGTTTCAGTCACTGCACAGATGTTGACATTCTCCATACTTAGGAGTGCTTCAAGCGCATGCATTTTGAGATTTAAACTCCTGGCGTTGAGTAGCATAACCCTCATTTTTTTACTTGTGCTATTTACGGTGGTGGGTTTGAATTTTGAGCCTTGCCTAAAAAAGGCACTATGGGGGCAGCAATAGCCTTGGCCAGTATTTGAAAGTCAAGGGATGACAGGTGCAAGCCGTCTCTTGCGAAGCAACGTGGCATGTCGAGCATGTCATCCCAGGCTGACAGACACTGGATCCCCTTTGAATGACACCAGAAGCTTAGCCAGTTGTTGAAATTGATCATTTTTTCTTTATACTGAGGTATCATTCTTGGTGATGGCAGGATGCTACTCAGGGTCAGTGTCATACCCGCCTGGGCTACATGATCAGAGAGCTCTTCCATGTCTCTTTTCATGTAGTCCAGGGAGGTACATCTCAGGTCATTCACACCAACATGAACATTGACAGTCATATTTGTACTTGTTCTGGCGTGACCTGAGTGATTGTGTTATGTGGCGGATTCTGGCTGCCGATAGGCAGCTAACAGTAACCTTCTCCTTGTGCAGCCTAGTGAGTGAGGCGTCAGTGTGCCTGACTATTGAGTCACCTATTACTAGTGTGTTAGGTATGTTATTTCGTCTTTAGGGCTGTGATTGTGCAGCACATTGATTTTGTGTTTTATGTGTTGTCTGGCTTGTGACGGGAGGTGCAGGTTTTGTGGGTGTCTGCTTTGGAGCTCTCTGATGCTTTTGCAGGTTTTTATTTAGAGCCTCTGAGTATGATTTCATGTATTTATGTGCATTTTTTGCCAGTGCTGGTTTAGTAGGTCTGTGTGAGGCTGGAGGTGTGGTGCAAGTGTTAACCTTCTCCTCATGACTGCCTGTTCCAGTCTTGGGTGGAGAGACCTTAGCCTCCAGTTTGGCTGTATAATTGCATCTCTCGCATATGTTAGTGTTTTGTGGTAAGAGGAGAGGGCTGTCTGTGTACATGAGGCAGTTGTAACATTACCGCAGGATACCCAGATTCACCAGCTGGACTGGAGAGTACACTTGAAGTTGCCCTTTGGTCATGCCTGAATAGTAGGGTGAGCTGCTTAGTCACTTGGTTGGTGAGGGGTGGATAAAGAGCCTTGCCCTGCTGGGCAGTCAGGCGTCTGGGTATATTAGTGCTTGCTATTAGGTCTGAGCAAGTGTTGGACTGTAGGATGCTTTTTGACTGCTTAGGTTGAGAGTTAGACTAGTTTCAAGTGAAAAACTGAAGAGGAGACTTAGTGGAGCCAGGAATAATTTAACCCTAGCTAACCGGTGCTGCCCGGCGCACAAAGCCATGCAAACGCGTTTTTTAAACTACTAACTTCTCGGCTGGAACCACTCCTCCAGGGACAGTTGGCTGCTCAAAGTTCCCCTCTCTCACAGATGAACAGAGAAACTTCCCTCTATCCAAGTAAGGTAAGGTAAGGGCAACTCAGAATCTTGTACCACAGCCCTGAATTCAGCACTAGCCTGAAAACTGGACTATACTAGCTTAGAAAGGCAGGAAACAAGAAATTTTTTTTTTTGAAAAGATAAGGCAAAAACAGTAAAATGTACACTTAAAACAGCTTTAAATGACTACAAGCGATCAGAAAAGGCTATTGCACTTTAGTGTGTAGCCTACAACAGTTAAACAATTTATTTAAACAAAAAACAACTTTTTAAAAGTGCAGGCAGTCAAATAAGTACAATATGTGAAGCAAACAAGCTTTTAAATCACAATAAGTGCTGGAAAAATCAGCATTTAGGTGGAAAACAGTTAAGTACAGCAAAAAAATACAGAAAACTGATACTCTCTTTTAAGCTAGAAGGCTTGTATCAGTTTAAGGCTTTCTAGTGCTTTCCAGTAGGATAGTTACAGGAAAGATGGGAAACAAGCGCAGATGTGGTCTTTTAAACCAGAAAGTTGAAAGAGATGGAAAACTTCCCGAATGATCAATAAACTACAATTCCTGGGCCAAGAACCACTCCTCCTGTTGTAGACAGGCTACCTAGTACTTACCACTCCCACTGATAAGCTAGAAGGCTGCACTCCAACACAAAGGCTTGGGGGGGGGGGGTCAGAAGCTTACAAACAGTCCTGGATACAGCAAATCTGTACCTGGACTAGACTAGTTACGGGAGAAGTGGGGATCAAGCACAAACATGGGCTTTAAAACCAGAAAGTTAAGAGAGATGGAAAAAACCTGACCAAATGGCCAATAAACTACAATTTCTGGGCCAGAACCACTCCTCTTGTGGTAGATAGGCTACCTAGTGCTTACCACTCCCACTAATAAGCTAGAAGGCTTCCCTCCAACACAGAAAGGCTTGCGGGGCTCAGAAGCTTACCAACAGTCCTGGATACAGCAACTCTGTATCTGGACTAGGCTAGTAACAGAAAAGGTGGGAAACAGCGCAAGTGCAGCTTTTAAACCAGAAAGTTGAAAGAGATGGGAAAAAACTGCCCAAACGGCCAGTAGCTACAATTTCTGGGCCAGGAACTACTCCTCTTGTGGTAGATAGGCTACCTAATGCTTACCACTCCCACTGATAAGCTAGAAGGCTTCCATCCAACACAGAAAGGCTTGGGGGGGCTCAGAAGCTTTGCTAACAGGAAGGGACAAGTGACAACTCAACAGCAAAGCTAAAAATGGAATATTTACAATGATATTTATAGAGACTTTTTTCTTTCTTGATCCCTACTTTCCCACTTTCTGCTGACTGTAATGTACAGATCCCATTACTTAACTATCCTATTACTCCGCTTAACCTCTATTTTTCCCTTGCTACTGGGCCATCTTTCATCCTACCATGACTCTGTAATAGCTCTCAACATATATTCAACCCTGTCCCAACCACCTATTCATATTTCCTCCATACACTCTGCACACATCACTCCAAACCTATTTAATTATGCCCATCACCTTTGCTCCAAATATAAACTGATTAACTCCATTTCATCTCAAACCAAAAACAACATTAGGGAGAAAACTCTCTTCAAAAAGTATCAGTAATTCCCCCAGTATACTGCAATCCTTCTAGGAGGAAACATTCACACTAATCCTGGCCCTACCTATCACAATGAACATCAAGACAATTCTGCTCCACACAACCCTACAATAGTCAACCTCCAACCCCAGTAATCTAACTTTTGCTGCCATAAATGTTAAAAGCATAAGAAATACAATTGCTGAATTACATGTCTGGAATACCCAACATAAGCCTGATATTCTTGATGAAACTTGTCTTAAACCCAGCAAAAATGACTCCAAAATTACACCTCCTCACAATAATATCATTCATAATGGCCGTGTAAAGAGGAAAGCTGGTGGAATTGCTTTAATATTTCCCAAAAAGTACCACATTTCCGCTTACAACAAACCAATACCAAAATTCAATGCAGCAGAGCTTCTTATAACTTTACAGAAATTAAACGATTATAAACAAATATGTACGACTATCCTTTACATCCCTCCTGTCAGCTATACTGGAAGATGTCCTACATTGGGTATCCATAACAATTCCACAATAAATAATACTACTAGGTGATGTGGACATCAGTTGGTTGGACATTAAATCCCCTGTATCTAGCATGAAGTTATTTGGTTTCACACAACAAATTAATAGCCCCACACATCATAGCAATACATCAAACTCTCTATTAGTTGGGATCCTAATACTAGATGGCAGCAAATACAGCATCTCAAGTACAATGTCTGACTGTCTCAGTGATCATCTCCTAACTATACAACCAGACATCTCACACATCCAGTAAAACACCAGGCTTATAAAACAACATGCAACATTTCCAAGTTTAACCCAGAAATGTTCATTACTAACATGTCATCTATTAACTGGAATGTCCTGAAAATCCTCCCCTTAGAGGATGCCATAAATGAATTCAGAACAACTTTCCTGAATATCCTAAATAGCCTTGTTACTCCCAGAAGGAATAATGTAATTTGGCTATCCAGAAAGAGTAGAATGCTACTGCAGGACAGAAAAAAAGCATGGAAAGAATGGCAAAAATACAGAACACCGCAGTATCTGGAGAACATCAGAAAGCTTTGCAATTGTACTAAAAAAACAAATTAATGGAAACAAAAAATATACTATTATAACTTTTAGAATAATGGTAAACACAATCCTTAAACATTCTGGATAGCCATTAAGAAAATCTTGCATCCTGGCCATAAATTCAGTCCTAACCCCTCTCTCAATAACCCATCACTCAAAATCACAATTCAATTCAAATCTTATTTTATAGATAGTATAGCATCTCTAACCAAGGTTTCCCTACCATCTAATCCTAACCCTGCCCAGCAGCTATGTGTTACTGCATCCACTTTCAGCTTCAGACCTGTGCCCACATCCTATATAATACTACTGTTAAACAAACTCAAACCATCCTGTACTTCATCCAAGTGAATACCTTAAAGTAGCACTGCCTACTCTGTCTCAATCCCTATAAACAGGTCATTCCAGGGATCCCACATCCCCTCTTTCTGGAAAAAGTCACACATTATCCCTTTTCACAAAGGAGGAAATTCAACAGACATTGCTAAATTTAGATCTATAGAAATCTTATTCCCCCTCTCCAAAGTACTTGAAAATGTATTCAAAAACAGTTGCTAAACTACCAAACTCCTGTCCCCCACACAGTGTGGCTTCCTTCCCATAGTAGTAACACTGCATTTCTAACCTATATAGATGCTGTTAGTAGAGCTAGAGGTAACAACAAAGTAGTCTCCTCCCTATTTCTAGACTTGCCTAAAGGCTTTGATCCAGTTTGTCACAGCAGACTTCACCTTTAAATGTCCTCATTAGGTCTGTCTCTGCCCACCCTTCTATGTTTCAAAAGCTACTTATCCACTAGGTATCAGTCAGTAAAATGGCACTTCACCTTCTCTCCATAACTGCCAGTCATCAGGTATATCACAAGGCTCTTCTCTTTAACATTCTCACCAACACCAGCCACCCAGCAGGCCTCCCTAATACAATACGCAGATGACCCCATACTCATTTGCACATCTGGCAATGTGGCACGCCTCCAAAAAATTGCTCATGAAGCTTTAACAGCAACTGAAACATGGCTTTTTAACTCGCAACACATACTGAGCCCTAAAAAAACATATAAAACTACTACTTTTTTCCCCAAATCTCTCTCCCATGTAAAACAGAATTTAAAGTTCTTTCTGTTGATAATACAACCATTGAAGTCACTTCTCATAACAAATTATTAGGAATGATAGTGGATGATAATCTTACATTTGACCTCTATATTCAAAATTGCATAAGAAAAACTGAACAAAAAAGAGAGATCCTTCATAGAGCAACGTAACTAAAGCTGCACCTGCCACTACTTATCTCCTCCCCACACTTCTTTATGATGCTGCTATACTTACTAACCTTCAGTCATCACAAAAATCAAAACTTGAACAATGATATAGCAAACTTGCTAAATTTGCAGCAAATACCTCTTTCAGAACCCACCACTGTATAGCACTAAAAAGCCTAAATTGGTTAGAACTACCCCATCATCTAACACATATACAGTTTCTTATCAACTATAAAATTATCCAGAATCCATCCACTTCACCACAGTTAAGTAACATTCTACACAACTATGCTCATAGTCTGTCATTACGATCCAATGACCAAAAACTCCTGACTGACTGTCCACAAACCTGTCACATCTAATGGGCATTGTGTGTACTTGTACTGTGTTGCTAAGGCCTGGATCTCCTTCATGTCAATACCCTCCCTCCTATCCTTCAAAACCACTCTGAAAGACTTCTTAGCCAAAAGCTGACTTGTTCTTGCTCAATAGCAGGCTAAACAATATCCCTAAATGTGGAAAAATGCCTATTCATACCTTATATATCCTTCTTATCTCCCTTCTTCACTCACTTCTTTACTTGTGTCAATTTCCAAACCAGCTTTCTCTCTAAATATACCATAAGCCTGCTTTTCTCTTACTTTGTATTGCAATTTGTGTTTGTATTATACTAAATTATCTTTAATTTCTGTACAAACTGGCTAAAATTTCCCTGTTATGTCATTGTCATATAACTGGTATCTATTCTTAACCAATGTATTCATATTATGTCTAATTTGGTGCAATTATTTAAGACTGTAAAATTTGTATTCTTAAAATGTTACTTTGGAGCTTTTTTTTCCTGGTCCTCCACTGAAAATGGGATCCTACTCAGTCAGACTTTCCTAATAATCAAACGTCAATAAATAAATAAATTACAAATAAATACAAGAAGCCAAATGCATCAGCTGCACATGCATACATACATATATTTCAGGCATGGGCAAAAATGCCCTTCTAGTCTGTCAATATATTAAAACAGTTACTCCCATAAAAAGTGTCCAGGTGTTTTTTCTTTTTCAAAAATATCTAAACTAGTACTTGCTTAAATGTAATTAGGTAGTCTCTTCCATGCATCAGCTAATGTCTCAGAGAACCAATTAATACATTTCTCATTCCTATAGAATCTTCTGTATAAGTTGTCTTATAACTCTTTACTACTTTTTGATAACCCAAACATTCCCAGAAGTAATTGCTTCTACATGCCCCATATAACTGAACAATTTCTCCATTTATATGTCTATATGACACACTGTACAAGTTCATATAATTTTGGCTTTTGTAATAACTTAAATTGTCTCATCCATGGATGCCTTTGGTATATTTCTGCTGTACTCTTTCTTGTTTTTTTATAAGGTTTCCATACTGTTGTTCCATACTCAAGTTTGAGTCTAATGATTACATCATTTTCTGATTTCCAAACTTTATAAATCCTTTTGTATAACCTATAATAGTTTTATAACTGTCATTAACCAATTGGTTGATATGATTAGAAAAAAAATCAAAGCTGGATCTCTTATATACCCAGGTTCTTAAATGAATCTACAGTTTCAATCACTATGTGCTGTATTAAATATTCACCTTTCACTTTGTCTCCCAAATCTCATATGCTTGTTTTTTTATGTATTTATCAGCATATTATTCACCTGTGCCCAGATGGTCAGTTTAGAAATTTAGACAAGGTCTATTCTAAAGACCATCTGTAACATATGTGATAGAGTTGCCCCTTCTCAGGTCCTCTGCATAGAGACTGTGGAACACCTCGGATGAAAAAGATAGATCTGAAAGATGCAACAAGAATGGGCTTAGGATAGATGCCAGTGGGACACAAAGTAATTTACAGAAGTAAAAGACATAACAGTATTTCATGAGTATGCCTAACTAGGAATTAACATGTAAGCAGAGATTATTAAATTCAAAGGTGCTGTGCTGCCCAGATATAGTGCATAAATCCAGAGGAATAACATTGAAAGAAAGAGTAGAACTTTATAGCGATTAGATACAGGATGAAGAAACACATATAGCAGAAATTGGAGGGCTTTTAAAAGGTGCGAGTGAGTTAGGCAAAAAGAAGGGAGCAATAGACTCTAGTATAGAGTAGGAAATTACCTCACAATATCTATGGTATGATCCCAGTTATTCTCAGTAGGGTCTGGTATATAATTATTGACTGTGGAGTGAGTCAGTTTCTAACCACATGGGTTAGGTTAACTCAAGCACAAAAAGGAAATTGTCTAGGCTAAAAATGGCCTCAAAGGCAGCTAACCTAGTAATTAGCTATGAATCTATGAAGAGTAAAATGGGCAAAGAGAGAGAGACAGAGCAGTAGAGTCAGATGGAGAGGACAGAGCTCTGAAAGGAGGGAGAAAGAAGGACGGGGTATGTTCAAGTAGTACTAGGTGGAGAAAAGGAGTGCAGGTTGAGAAAAATAGAGGATGAGTTTAGTAATGATTATAACACTTATTTATTTTATTTGATTACTCCTTGTTGACTAGATTAGTATCACTAGGCCAGTGTCTTCTTTTCAGGGGAGCCCAAAGTGGTATCCTTACTAACTAGAGGAAATTTGGACAAGGAAGTGGGATACCTCTCTTTCTCTTTTCCTGTTTGCAAGCCAGTACGTAGCAACATGGAGTGACATGGAGGAGGTCGAGCATGAGGAGTGACATGGAGGAGGTCGAGCATGAGGAGTGACGTGGAGGAGGTCGAGCATGAGGAGTGACGTGGAGGAGGTCGAGCATGAGGAGTGACGTGGAGGAGGTCGAGCATGAGGAGTGACGTGGAGGAGGTCGAGCATGAGGAGTGACGTGGAGGAGGACGAGCATGAGGAGCAACATGGAGGAGGACGAGCATGAGGAGCGACATGGAGGAGGACGAGCATGAGGAGTGACATGGAGGATGATGGACGTGAGAAGTGAGATGGAGGAAGATGCGCATCCTCCTCCTAAAATACAGAAACATGCACACAACACCCATCCTTCACTCATCCCTGACCCTAACCGTAACATATACACACACACTGTCACCCCCTCAACCCCACTTACCTGTATTGACATTCGGTACCATCAACATATTTACCATTTGGCCATCTGCACTGTTAACACTAAATCACACCCCCACATCTGTCAAACAAACATACGTTCAGTCAAATGCAGGGCACCTATATATATTTGTGTGTGTGTATAGGTACATTTTTTTTTTTTGTGGTAGCAAAACCTTACATCACAATGGACTGAATACTCAACATCAAAAATGTAACATGGATCCACACCTCCCTACCCCCTGCTAATTATATATACCATGTAGGAGATTGCACTACAGTGGGGAAAGGGTATATACCCCGATCCTACTGTATTGTGATCTATTGGTGAAAAAGCCATGACTTTCAATCAGCTAATTTTCGACCTACTATACCAGTTTTTTCATATATTGATGTAAAAAGTCAATTCAGTGTAAGGTTCTGCACGTGTATACACACACATGCGGGCGAGCTGAAACACACACACACACACACACACACATATCTATATATATATATATATATTTTTTTAATATATACATATATATATATATATATATATATATATATATATATATATATATATATATATGTATATTACCGAAAGACTGATTCACCGAAAGTGAAACGTGCTGTCACAGTTTCGCGAAAGCACTTTTTAACGAAAAAAGTGCTTTCGGGAAACTTTTGTAAAAGTACAGGGAATCGGGGGGAAGTGGTAGTGGGCAAGATCGGACTACAGTGGGGATAAGGGAATATTCCCTTATCCCCACTGTAGTGTGATCTCAGAGTGAGAATATAAAAGTAGGGGGGGGTGGGGGGTGTAGGGGGCAAAGCCCCCCTGCGTAAACATGGTGTCTGTGTTTTTTTTGTTTTTGTATATGTGTGTGTATGTTTTACCTTCCGTTTACCGAAGCTGCTTTTTCGGTGAAAGCAATTTCGATAAACGGTGTTTGTCGATTCGACAGTTGGTCTCTGGTTCAACTGTCCTAGATCTAAAATTCTCGGCTGGGTTGCCTTCTGTGCAGAATCTACATGTCCTCCCTGCATTTATGTGGGTTTCCTCCCACATCACAAAGATATGCGCCTGGAGCATTTCTCCCTGGGCCTCCTCTGAAAATTGTCTTTGTTCCAAGTCGGACTTTCGGGGTAAACATATGTTAATAAATAAATATATATTTTTTTGTGTGTGTATGTTTGGTAACATGATAGAATAGAGATGTAGTGATTGTGAAAGTGGAGAAATGCAAACTTTATTTATAATGCCCAAAGTTATTTTTTTCTTTCTTGGGGGGTGGCATGCTTAGTAGAAATGGTTGACAGTCCAAGCTTGGTAAAAATGGTGGACTATCCAGACTCCATTGGTTGTGTGCTTAGGCTTCTTGGGCAGATCAGATGAGGCAATCATTAAGATACCACACAGACTCTCTTTGATGCAGGACACTGAGCACACAGACTCAGTTGGCTGGAACACACTGGTAATTTTATACAATAATAATAATTTGATGCAGTTTACAGAAAAGCTCTTAAACTAGTGGGACAAGGCTGCATGGCTTCTTAAGGCTCAGTTCTGGTTGTAAACAGTGTACAGAGGTGAATAAATCCTGATTGCTCAATAAATTCATGGCAGTTAAGTAAAGACTTGCTCCTGTCTTTAACAAGAGAGAAAGACACTGACATGCCTGGCCAGATGCATCTTCCTAGTGTGCTGCAACTATGTTTGAAGGAAAAGGTTGTTCTTTTTCAGCAATTTTGAGCATTATGCCTTTTGGGGCAACAGAAGCATATAGGCTAGCAAGCCACAGAGTTGAGAGTGACTTACCACCGAGACCATCTCCTGGAGACAGAAGAGTCAGATCATTACTAGCTCTTTCAAGGAAGAGGGGTAGCATACACAGGAAGGACATCATTGCCAAAATCTTTCTACACCCCCTGAAACACCAGTAGGGCAAATCCATCCTGAGGTACAGGTCCTGTCACAGTAAATTTGCCCATAAAGTTCAAAGTTTTAAATGAGCTGGCAGAAAAAGACAACTGGGAAACACTTTTTTTGAGATCATTGGTTTGCAGTCCACATACATTATTACTGCAATGATTACATGACTGTACTCTGTCTGAGGCAGACTTTTTGCACCATAATGATTTGATGCTCCATAAAAACATTTCCAGTGAATATGTAGTGTTCCTGTTGGATGAGGTGTTATGAAGCCGGAAGGGGGATTACTGTTTGTAAAGACAAATGAAAATGTATTACTTTAACTAACTAACTAACTAACTAACTAACTAACTAACTAACTAACTAACTAACTAACTAACTAACTAACCAACCTAACTTTTTTGCAGGTGGATAGAGGACAGCCTGCATGTCAATATTATAATTGGAATTCACTGAGAAGCTTCTTGGTGGTTAAACTGTACTTCTATTGTGATATGGCTTTATGAAGGCTGAGGTGTTGGGGTACCGGGGAACCCTGAATGATGATCTCATATATACAGGAGTGTGTTAGTTTTCTCTTATAAGGGTAGATGCACTTTAGAAGGTAATTTTCCTTCACTGATGGAATGTTAGTCACTGTTCCCCTGTACCATCTGCAGAATGGGGATTATTTGCTGAATGTTATACAGTATCAGTTTGTACGTATTTATTTTTTACTTTTTGGATTACAATCTTTGAAGGAATGCTGCTGGTGTTAAGGTCAGGTTGGTACCCATTAACTCAATATCTTTTATTTGTTATTTGAGAGGTGTTGGGGTGGGATAGTCAGTTAAGGATGTGGTATATCTTTTGTGCCTTTGTTCTTAGTAAGGTGGGGTATGTTCAGAATTGCAGTGGATGACTGGGTCAGGTATATAGCCTTTAATGTATGTGACAATATGCATTCCCATAAACAGAGTTGTATTGAATTCTGTGGATAGTTCAAGGTCTGATTTAGCAGTCCTGCAGGAGAAAAAGCGGAAGAAGGGGGAGGCAGAAAAATAGATATCTTACTCTGGAAGGTAAGCTTCACATTCTGGTGTAAACACTTCATTGAGAAGTGTGTATTGCAGAGGCATTCCTGCAAGTTGATGAAACAGTGGTCAGATAATAACGCAAAGTCTTTGGTGACTGCGTTAAGGATGTAGGGGATGAGGTATACTATTATAAATATTTATGGACCAAATGTGGATGTTGACCCAGATTTTCCTCATATCGATCACTGTCTCACTAGCCTTAACTATATAGATTATATCTTGCCTTACCAAGGATGTAACAGCTTGCTATCTTCCAAAGCTTCAGGTCACCTTCCACAAACACAAACTGTCAAGCAGGTCAAACTCAGCTGATTAAAAGACCAGTTTGGGCACAAAGTCCTATAGAGCATTACTGCTATTACTGCTGCCGAAAAGTAAACTCCTCTGATGCCTTTGCTTTTCCCTGCAGGGCAAATAAGTTCCCTTTGGGGAAAAAAACTTCCATTTTCTTAAATTTTGTTGATATCTTATTACTTTCATCTTCAGAAAAGCTATTTTAAAGCTATGAGTGTTATTACTTAACAGACTGTCCTAAGACTGTAAAATTCTTTTAAATGGAGCACTCATTTCTTTCTTTCAGTTTAAAAGTAGTGTACACTAACTTGAAATGTATTTTAGTTGAGAAATTGTGTTTACTTCTCCATTGTGGGGCAGACAAGGTATTTTAAACTGCTTTTAGTATTGTTTTAAAGTTTTGTTTTCTGTCATAAAGTAACTTTTGTGGACTGGTAGTTTTATGGCATTTGCTTCTCCTCTTCCCCAGGAAAGAGGCACCATTTTTGCTTAACCATGGAACAGTCTACTAGCTCCCCTGTCAGTCCTTCTTCCATCTACATAAAGAAAGTTAAGCTTGCAGCGTTTACCACCACTGCTGGCTGGCAACTTGCCTCAGCACAAGTGGTTGACTTTGCTATGTTTACTTGCTGTACATCAGACCACTCATCTTTTACCCCTGATCCCTCTGGTGTAAGACCTGCACCCATTGTGCACCTGAGGTTAACCACATCCTCTATGGCTGTTGGAATCCTTTCTGTGGGCAAAGGCGAGGCACTCTTGTTGATCCTGAGAAAGGGAACAGGAAATGTTTCCCTGTTGTATCAGAATGCTGTGTCCATCCCTTGGGAAAGCAGCTGTTGCCATTAATAACACAATTGGTCCCATTTTGCTTTCAAAACCAAACAGAAAACCAGGCATGCATGTATCTACTCCTCTTCAAATTGCTTTGGATATGAGTAGATTAGTGGCACTGGTTCAGGGTTTAATTCAGGCTATTAATTCTTCTTGGAAAGTAGTTTCTGGTAAAAGAAAGCGGGGTTCCTCTTTTCTGGAAGAGATTCAAGATTATGAATCTGAACAAGGAAGATGCAGGGATGGATTCAGGGTTTTGTACTCAGATTTCCAATTCACACTCAGAGGAGAGCTCAGTTTTTGATTTTTCTCTCTGGCAGTTTTGCTTTCTGTTAGACAACTGCTAAAATCTTCCAGAGTTGTTACGAGAAGGATTTCACAGCGAATATACCCATTTCTCCTGTACTGTCTGCTTTAGAGGCTGTGTGTTTTATTGAATGCAGTTTTTCTGTTAGCCAGCCAGCTGTCCCTAAAAAGGCAGATAGGATGTATAAAGTTTTTCAGTCTTTTTAAATTTTTATACACTATTCCCAAACATGACCTAGCAGCTATACTCTTAGTCGATTGCACTGCTATAAAACACTTAGTTTATTCCAATCCTACTCTTTATAATAAGGATGGGAAAATTATTGTTAAGTATGGGGAAAAAGTGTTTATTTCTGCAACTTTGGCTTTCAGAATTTTGAATTGTCCGGCTCATATGTTAAAGTTTGTTCTAACAAATTGTGAAAGTAATTCCGAATGCAAAAAGGAAAAGACAGCTCATCTTTTCTTTGATTCCAAATTGTGAAAGTATTAGGACTGTGTTATGTGCAGTTTCTTCTTGTGAAGAAAAATCTACTTTAGTTAACGTACTTTCTTATATTGTACAGGTCACTACTCACTGTTTGCAGGGTGTATATGACTCTATTGATGCTACTTCCAGGATTACGGCCATTAGTGCTGTTTAAGGAGGTTTGCTTGACTGCATTGTTAGAACCTCACAAATGTATAAAATGAGATTTTAAATTCTCCCTCAATAAGAAATTTAGTGTTTGACCCTTCTGCTGTGGAGATGATCAAAAAGTATGATGAAAGGGGCAATCTAATCCAAGGAATCTCTATGATTTTTCAGCCCCCTTTTCCAAATTGTCCAAGGGAATTTTGTTCTCCTTATCCAGATTTGACAAAAAAAAAAAACAGAATAAACAGCCTCAACAGAATTCAAGTAAACAGACATTTAAGAAAATATGGCAAGGGGAGTTCCAAAAAGAAGTCTTAATCCTCCCAATATCAAGGACAGTCCAGTCAATGAAGTCTGAATGACTATTCAAGAGACCTTGTGACCACCTCCTATCATGTGCATTTTCTCTTCCAGAAAGTCTGAATCTCCATTTTTTGTGTTTGGCAACAGATTGTTGCAGCCAAATGGGTTCTGAAAATCATTCATCATGGTTGCAGATGGCAATGGGAGGAATTTCCTCCTTTCCGGAGGGTCATTCCTCATCCTACAGATCGGCCTGTTTTGATTTAACCTGTTTTTCATCACGTGTTGTCCCAAGGTGTCATGCAACCAGTTACACCTTCCCAGGTGGGCAAGGGGTTTTATTCAAAGATGTTTCTAGTGCCAAGATAAAAAGAAAATGCTTGGACAATGTTCTAGGCCTTTCTTCCCTAAACTTGTTTGTGACAGTGCCCAAATTCAGAATAATGTCACTTCACAAATTGTTACCTCTTCTTCCTCTTTCAAGATTCCTGGTAAAACTAGACTTAAAAGATGCTTATCGTCTCATCCCTATTCATCCAGAGTTCAGATTTCTTAAGATTTTGTGTGTCTAGATCACATCATCAGTTCTCTGTCTTACATTTAGACTATCCACTGCACCAAGAGTGTTCACAAAGTATTTAGCTCTGATTATAGCTCATTGCAGGCTACACTGTATCCACATTTTTTTTTTCATATTTAGACAACTTGCTTACATTTGCAAAGACTTTTAAAAGGGGTTAGGAATCTCCCTATCTTGAGTAGATCTCTTGGAGTCTCAGTTTGTGCAAGAGAACATTCAAAATCTTGCTTGGCTCCCTCACACAGGATTGTGTTCTTGAAATGTCAACTAGACACCTCAATTCAATGAGTTTTTCTTCCACCCAAAATATAGATCTTTATTTAGATCTATTTCTAAGGTGGTGTCTGAAATCTCTTTGGTCCCAGCATCAACACCCCTTATCTTTTCAGATCCCAGTGCTGGAATTTGTCAGAAGAGACCTCTTTTTTAGTGGAAACAACAGATATCCTTAAATCCAGGTCTCCCCTTCTCCCCAGGTCACCCCTTCACCCTCCCTGTTCCAAAGCAGTCAGTCACCACAGATGCTTTGGACTTTGAGCAGCAGTTTCAGGAGGAATAAAAGTGCAGGAAGGTGTGGAACAGACAAAAACACATAAATATCAAGGAGAAGCTTGCCCTGATCAAGGCAGTCAACTCTCTGAACCATCTTTCATCCCCAGAACCTCTTCAAGTGGTTACAAACAATACCACAGTCATGTGGTACATCTACAAGCAAGGGAGATCAAGGTCATGCTCCCTTTGCAGACTAGCCATGTTATCTTTGGATATAGCTTCACAGCACAACCTCATTCTACAGGTATGTGTGTGTGTGTGTGTGTGTGTGTGTGTGTGTGTGTGTGTGTGTGTGTGTGCGTGTGTGTGTGTGTGTGTGATTTAAAATACATTTTGTTGATTTTACTTCAGAAGTGCCTGCCTCCTGCCTTGTTCGGGTTTTTGGTGTTATATAGATATACGGAGACACACATACACGTACATATATATATATATATATATATATATATATATATATATATATATATATATATATATATATATATATTACATACATACATACATACATACAGGTACACACATACACATACATTTATTTTATATATATGCATTAAGAAGTGCTGTGATGACCCAAGGGAATGAAAATGAGCTCCATAAGCAGCTTTGTTATGAACTTTACAGACATGCTTTAGATATAATATGATGGAGAGAGAGTGATCTGGTACTGGGGTTTGATGAAACATGTTCACAGTTCAGGACTTGCTCAGCAATGTTGAGGCAGATGTCAATTAACGTGTTACACTATCACCACCTTTATGAAACCCCCTCAATATTTAAGCTTGCAAAAAAAAAACAGTATGAAAACTGAAACTAGGAGTCATTTTGAGTTGGTTCTGGTATTGTAGCCTTTTCCAGTAATTTCGTGAACCCACCCTGTCTTGCTGCTAAATAGCTATCCTGTATGGTGTTCAAAGGTGCACACTTGCTTTTGATGAAAAAGACAAAGCTGATTTTTATAATTTAAGCAGAACATGTCATTATCTGTTATTTTGGTGCAAAGAGTTCCTTACATATTTTTAGTGAAAGGAAAACAAACCTAAACAAGTTTTATGCACTTTCAGATGCCAGAAACTTTTGAAGATGTTGCTGTTGACTTTTCAAGAGAAGAATGGACAATGCTAAGCAAAGACGAGAAAGAACTCCACAGGGAGGTGATGGTGGAGAATTATATGCACATGGTTTCCATAGGTAAGGGAGAGTATGTCAGAGTTGGTATTTTTACTGGGCTTGAGAACTTACCATAGTAGAAAACCGTGATACTTATGTGAATTGGGAATACTAAGGTCTTTGTCCTGTTTTATAAATATAATAGTCTATTTTAAGATGTACATGGCATATGGCTAGTAGATGAACCCGTATCTCTCAAAACATGGATGTGCATGATCAGACTTTTAATGTCCATGCTCACATTTTCTATTCACCATGGGAATGGTCTCACTTGGTATCAGCTTTGTTTTCTGCCATACTGTACGTACCTTACCAGCTGCTCTTGAACAGATTGAAGGTATGCATTTCATGTTTTAACCTCTGTTCACAAAATTGTTTCTTTGATGTTTCATTTCAATTTTATTATATACTGTTAACATATTTTTGAATTTAGTCACTGACAAAAAAAGGTCAGTTTTGGCAAGCTCATTGATGCAAACTGCTTCTACAACCTTAGATTTAGAGAGTTACTGCCTAACTATGGCAGAGAAACTCCTTCTAGGAAGAAAATAAGATTAATTTTAGATGTTGAAATCACACCATACAAGATTATTTTTTAGCTAGCAGTAAAACGCAGCAGACCAGTTCATGAACACTTACACTAATTATACACTAAGTACACATAATATGTATTCAAGGACATCCCTGCCACATTTTTGTACTGGGTTTTCACTCTGAAAGGTTAGACTGACTGTAGAAGTAGTCTTTATACTGTGGCATCCTTTGTGAATCCCCCTGAATATTTAAGGTTGCAGCAAAACTAAAATTAGGAGTAAGATGGTGGGAGTTATGCTTGTGTTTTCTGTTCACTCAGAATCCAGCTCAGTGTGTCTTTTACTTACATGATAGAAGTCCTGAGTTTGACACTTGTCATGTCTTCACACCTAAGGGCTATTGTGGGGGTATGTCAGTATTTGTCAAAGATAATCTCCTTGTAACTGATTGCTAGAGAACCCAGTTTTGAACTCTTTCATGTTGAAATTTACCCAAACAAGATCATTTACTATTTAACACTGGCTATACAACACCTTTTGTGTCCTCTACTGACTGTGATAACTTAATGCCTCAGCCCAAATCCCTGTTAATCCCAATACATTTCTATTGGGGAACATCAGCTATTAGTAAACAAAGTAGCTAATATACAAAGCCAGTGAACAGCATGCCTTCTGCTTCTCAGATATTTTAAATGCACACTGCCTTATAAAAATAGCTAATGGAGCCTAAATACTGTTTTAGATTTATAAATACTAGGCAATCATTCCACAAATTATTACAAGCTGGGAAAATAACCCCTATTCAGAAGTCCCCTTCAGCCTCAAGGAGATCAGTGCAATCTACACTAGGGAGAATTTGAGACTGTCTACCCAGTTGTATGTGGCTACCACATTCCAGAGATGTTTAGAAAGCCTTCTGTCTGTTTGAAGTAAATTCCAAAGACATCATTCTAGAGCAAAGGAAGTATTAATTTCACTTTACTCTTGAAAATTACAAGGGTGCTACTCTGCTTGACATGTAGTGGAAGTTTGGGATATGAATCTATCATCCTAATGTGTCTTATCTGTTGACAAAGATTTAAATCCTTTTATCGGGTATTTGAGGAACATTTATTTTGCAAATGAATAGGAGGTCAAAGAGGCTTGGCACGTTCATGGCTCAAAAGGCTAGACACAGATCCCAGTGGAAGAGTCTATAAGAGAATGAGTACAGAGATAGGGTTGTCATTTTGTCCAGACAGATATGATATTTCTGGCCACTTATTTTAGTTATGAATCTCTGAGGTCTCTTAAGTGATTATAGATAGACAAAAGCATAGCTTAAGGGGTATTATGTTCAATAATGGGTTTGATGAGGTATGAATAAGGGGGAATTTAGATTTCTTGTGCTCAACAAGAGATGCTTTTTGAAATTAGGTGAGCCAGATAGGCGTCCGGAGCTACTACAGTGATGTTATGGTCAAAAGAGTAAGAATTATCAACAAAAGTGCCTAAATCTCTTACAGCAGTGTCTTATTGGAGGGTTGTCACCTATACAGTATAGGAATTTTTTTGATACTAAAATGAACTATACTACATTTTTTTCATATTTAATTTGAGGCAGTTGTAAAACACAGCAGTTGTTAACATGATGTAACCCATGTTACAGCAATTGCGTGGAAGATCAAACAACAGTACACTATTTACAGTCACCTACAAACTTAGATAATTATTGGCCAGGATTTCTAGTCAAAATGTTTGAGAAATGGGTACCAAGCAGGAGAGGGACCAACACCAAGCTGTATAGTTCACTGCTGGTAGTTTTTTGCTTTCAGAAGTGGCACTTTCAAGTCTTATCTCATGAGCCCTGTCAGACAACTAGTTAGCTAGCCAGTGTACAACATAAAGATTGATATTCAATTTTACAAGTCTGTCAATAATGCCTGCATGTGAAATAGTGTCAGAGGCCTTGTTCAGGACAAGATATGCTGTAGTTACTGTGCAACTGCTATTCACTGTTTCGGTAACTTTTTCAAAGAAAAGAATAAGATTAAAGAGTCAGGACCTTCCTTTGACAAAGCATATTGGTGAGGGTCCAGAGTTGATTTTTTAATGTCCTGATTAATAAGGCATGATGTAACACATTCTATTGCTTTACCTAATAGGCCAGTGTGACTGATAGGCCACCTTTGTTTAACGGAATTGCAATGGCTGTTTTCCATGTTTCAGGGTTGTAAGAAAGGTTAAGCAGGTATTCAGGCCTTATTTGGTACTGATAAATAAGGCAACACAGTATATTATTGGGGCTCATGTCTGAGGTGGTGTTAGCTTTTGAGAGGACCAAGAAGACTTCCTTCATAGTAATTAAAAGGGGTGGCTGGGACTGTGGAATCTATGGAATACCTATAAGTGTGGGTAGAATTTAATTTGTACTAAATTGGCCTGCTAGGATGGTCACATATTTTCTTTTGGTTCAAAATGGGCAGTATTCTTGAAGACTAGCTCTAAACATTGTTGGGCATTAGTTCATAACTTCCTGACATGGTTAATGAAAGATTTGTAATTTATTTATTTATTTGGATTTAATGTCTGTTTTATGTTCATACTCAGCTCTGAGCTGCCTAATGGTTCCCTTAATGTATTTAAAAGTTTGATTATATGTGCTGTTACCTGTTCCTCCACTGACCCAAAATTGCTTCAACATGGGTTAAACTACATTAGTAACTGGTACAAGGATAATGATCGCAAACTAAAATTTGGTGTAGTTAATTTTGTTAAGAAAAAGAGTTCCACATTATACCATATAGGTGGACAACCCTTCCAATCAGACACTGTTGTAAGGGGTCTAGGCACTCCTAATTCCTTATATTTTGGCTACCACATTCCAAAGAAGTTCAGAAAGCCTTCTGTCCATTTGAGGTAAATTTCAAAGACATCATTCTTGAGCAAAGGAAGTATTAATTTCACTTAACTCTTGTCTTGCAAGATCCATTGGCATAGAGATATATAGCATTGACTGCAACAAGGTGACTGGAGTTCGATTAGTAGCTTGGCTGTCTGCTGGATCTAACAGTGGAAAAAAGAATTAATGCCTCACTGACAGCTTGCCTGTCTTCAGGCTGGGGGTGTGGAGTGCATGTTCAGAGCTCATGGTCCATGGTAGAATCCTATGTGCAGTTTGGGGGTGACATGAGAGCACTGGCTCCTAAGTCCAGGGTAGTCTTAAGGGGTTACTTCACTTGTAGATGCAAGTGGCACTCCCTCACTGATGCCCACTGCACTCCAAATTCTAGAGCATGTTAATGGATAGATTATGTAGTTAGAGCTAAAATAATATCCTTGATGGGTGCATAAATGATGATACTTCTCAATTAGCTCTCACTCCCAGTGAAAGCAGAACAAATGAAACAGTTGGTCAAGAGGAGGGCTGGTGGTCAGCTGGCATTGGGGGTTAGAAAAAAATAGCATATTACTCATTTGTAACCAGACCCATTGTATAATAGAATGCCCCTTTTAGCATGTATTTGTTGGATTATGCCATTGGAGAGATCCTCCGAGATTCCTTACCACTTTCATGGTAAATATAGTGTCAAAGGAAAAAACTTCAAAGACCAATTCACGTTAGGTTCAAGCAAGGCACCCTTTATTACCTGCAGCAAGGAGACAAAGCATGTAGGCACAAGGTTTGTCTGAATTACTGGTGATTAGTATGTTATTCTTATACAGTTCTCTTCCTGTCACACAAAAAATTTAACTTTTCAGTTCTTCAATTGTACTATTCTAATAGATGTATTACATTTTGTCTGGATTCAAGGTACATTTCTAGCTTTAGTACAAGTAATGCTGACTATGGTTTATACTTTCAAGCATTTATTGTTTTCTTTATCAATGCTTCTAGCAGCTGCATACTTTCTCATAGCATAAGCAGAAATGAATATCTCTTTAAGTTTCATGACTTTATCAGAAATGAAATGCCTCTTGTTAAGTTTCTAATAGCTGTGCAGATTCATACAGTGTGAACAGAATAAATGTATTCACCTTTTAAAACCTCGAAGCATGCATATTATTATTATATATTTTTCTAACATTTTCCCCCTTTTAATACTTTTATTCTACTTTCAAGATAAGCATAAACAGTTTTTTCTTCTCCTAACCTCTTCCTACTCAGGATTTGCAATTAAGAGAGTCATTCAGTTTAAACTTATGAAAGCATTTTCAATTTTTCAGCAATTCTTCAAGTTCAGCACTTTGGTATAAGGTTTCTGAAACTGAAATGTCTATAAAGTCTTTAATCAGTCTTTTTATAAAGGGGATGCAGCAGCACACACATACCACCAGTGGGATTATTCCTACACAGATGGCAATCAGAATGTTCATCAGGATACTGCCCCACCCCCAAACAATTTCTGGAAAAAGTCTGTCAATGGATTTGGTCCTGGTTTGGTCATGGCTGACACCTGCTGAATTACCTCAAGATGGTTGTCTATCTCGTGTTTGTGGTCAGGAATATAAGAACAGCACTCCTCCTGGATTAAAGCACAGGTACCTCCTCTTGCCGCTAGGGTGAAGTCAAGAGCCATGTGATTTTGAAGCACCACTGTTCTCATGGCAGTCAGTTCATCAGTCACCAGTTCTAGGGCAGAAAAGGTTGCATTGCTCATTATTTCGAGAAGCTTGGACAATTTTGTCAGTTCCCAGATTGATTTCGTTGCTCCATATGCTGGCATTACACCTGCCCATGATATAACAGTATCACTCAAGTCCATGTGTGTCAGTCCATTGCCCACAGCATGATGGTTTTTCCAGTGTACATTGATTTGCCCCACTGGATTGATAGGTTTCTTAATTTCTCAAACATTCCGAATTTTCCCTTGAGGTAAAACTGCTGTGTGTCGTATGGCCGGAACCAGGTAACCCAAAAAACAACTGCCGGGCCAGTTCTCAGGTAACCATTTATATGCTTTTCTATGCATACAAAGTAACAATCTTCAACTTTAGTAGTAACTTTACTATGCCCTGGCTCTGCAAGAAACATTTTTTTGTCGATTATAGACAGTTGCTTATAGAGATCAGCATTATGTTTTACTTCTTCAGTTGTCCTATGCATCAGTTCAAAAAATGTATCATAGCTTGTGTTGCAATAGGATCTGGTGTTATCAGGTTTAGTGTAGCATCTATAGGGAACAGTCACATTGCAATTGCTCCAACCCACCTGAACTGTATCATTCTTGTAAAAACACAGTTCCCTTCTGTCGAACAGACAAGTGCAATGCTACTTTATCTTGTGATGTGACATCTAATGTATCATGAATTAGGTTTTCCCAGGTCTTGTTGGCTCCTAGGGGAACTGAAGTTAACAGTAACCCCCCATATGCTGTTGGTAAGGCTGTGCAAATCCAGCAATTCGAGACATTGAAAGTTTCAGCATACACATATTTGATTGCCTGGTAAGTGTTAAAGTTGGGGTACCACTCTGCACGCTTGTTCAGTTCAATTTGTGTGGCTGAGAAAAGGAATGGCCACAACAAAAAGATTATTGTCACTAGTACAGTCAACAGGATGGTTATGCAATACTTTTGTGGAAATGGTTGTTCTGAATTTCTGTTTTCTCCAACTCTTCTGAGTAGGTTTTGGATCTTACTGGATTCCGTCATCTTTTCTTTGGACATGTGCTCTTTCTCTCTGCCCAAATAGGACATTCAGCAGTGATGGTTTCTTCACTGGAGTTGAGACGGATCAGTCCTATTGACCTGACCCCCTTTTGTAGCCAGACTTTGTGCTGAGGGCCCCGATGGAGAGGTAAGATTTTTGTCCAACTCAAAGTTCTTAACCAGCTTGCAGTGCGTCAGGTGTATCCATGAAGCTCGTTCTGCTATCTTAACTGCAGTGGGTGTCGAACGAAGCACCTGGTAGGGACCTTCCCACCTTGGTGATGACCAGTTCTTCCTCTTGATGTTTTTGATCCACACCCAATCTCCGTGCGTCACTGCCACTTCTGATGTCTTGGTTTGTTTTCTATCTGAAACAGAATTTGACTGCAACAGATGTTTAGAACTCAACAACTTTTTCATATATTCAGCTAGTGTGAAATCAGCTTCCTGGTCTGATGAGATGAGAAGTTTCCACTGGGGTGTATAATAAGCCCTTCCAAATATTTTTAAAAAAGGAGTCAATCCTTTTGCTGTAGGAACAGTCCTCATGCTCAACAGTGCCACGGGCAAACAGTATAACCAGTTTTCCCTGTCTCAGCTATTAATTTTCTCAATTTGTTTTTTAGTATACCATTATGTCTTTCAACTAGCCCTGCAGATTGTGGATGGTATGCATAATGATTTTTTTTAAAGAAATACCAAAATGCTTACTCAACTGCTGTATGGTTTGATTTACAAAGTGTGTACCATTGTCACTGTAGATCCTTTCTGGAATACCAAACCTAGGAATGATTTCCTTGACAAGTACTTTTGCCACCGTAGCTGCATCTGCATTTTTGGTTGGAAAGGCTTCCACCCATTTGGAAAACATATCTACAGTGACAAGACAATACTTCTTATTTTCACATTTGTTCAAATCTATGAAATCCATACAGATAGTGTGAAATGGATATGGTGGTGTAGGGAAACTCCCTTGCTTGGGCTTTATCACCCACTGTGCATGATGTTTGTTACAGATCTGACACAAACAAAATGTTTTAGAGTAGTTTGTAAATCCATACGTTGTAAACACCTGGTTCACCAGCTGTACCATCCCCCCTGTTGAGACATGGCACTGCCCATGACTCAACAAAGCTGCATATCGAAACAAATTAGAGGGTAGTATCGGTTTTCTTTCTCTAGAGCTGTACAGCCCCTTTTCAAGGATTACTCCTCGTTTTATCCATCGTTGTTTTTCAGCTTGCATAGTGAGTGTCTGCATTGTTTTTAACATATCTAAATCTAAAATCTCAGAGGGTTGTAATTCCTCATTTAAAAGAAATACTTCTGTGGCTGCTTGTTTTGCAGCTGTATCAGCTCACGCATTACCTTTTGAAATCCTATCCTGTTGCTTGGTGTGAGCTGTGCATTTACAAAGGGCTACTGTCTGAGGTAACTGAATAGATTCTAAAAGATCTAAAATAAACTGTGCATGACTAATAGGTTTGCCAGTAGATGTTATCATTCCCTGATTTTTCCACTGTTGCGCAAAAACATGTACAGTAGAAAAAGCGTACTGGCTATCAATAAAAATGTTTACACATTTACCCTTTGCTAAGGTACATGCCCGTGTCATGGCAATCAATTCTGCTGCCTGTGCAGATAAGTTGTGTGGTAAAGGTTTAGCTTCTATAATCCCAGTATCAGAAACTACTGCATATCCTACTAGGTTTTGTCCTGCAGGACCCCTTTTGCACGAACCATCCACGTAGTATGTCACCTCGGCATCATCCAAGGGGACATCCATGAGATCTTTTCTAGGTAGTGTCTTTTGCTCAATTACCAGCAGGCAGTGGTGTGGTGTGCCTTCCATAGGGGTCAAGAGCAGAGTAGAAGGGTGTAAAGTTGTGCATCGCTCAATTGTCATATGAGGTTGGCTCAACAATATAGTCATACAGGAAAGATGCCTAGCAGGGGAAAGATATGCCACCTTTTCTTGTAGTAAAATAATCGCGACTGCATGAGGTACTCTCAAAGTGAGAGGGTGGAACAAAACTACTGAGGCTGAAGTCTGTACTGCCATTGCAGCTGCAACTACTGCTTGTACACAGTGAGGTAAGGATCATGCCACTGGGTCTAGTTGTGATGAATAGTAAGCAATGGGGCGTTGCTTATCCCCATGCTGTTGTGTTAATACTGATGTCATGTAACCCTGCTTACAATCTACAGTTTGGAAAAAACGTTTATGGTAGTTTGGCAATCCCAGAACTAATGAGGACGCTATTAACTGCTTTAGTTTACAGAAGGCAGATTCTGCCTCTGGTGTCCATTGTAACAAATCCTGCGCTGCCATAGGCTTTTTATATATATATATACGGTCAGTCAGAGGTGCAGATTCCAAGGCATAGTTTGGAATCCAGCTCCAGCAAAAATTGGTTGTACCCAGGAAGGACATCATTTCCTTCTTGGTAGTGGGTTTTGGTGCTTGCAAAATTGCTATTTTTCTGTCCTCATCTAATGTTCTACCTTCCTTGGATGTTACATATCCCAGGTATTTGACTTGTTTTTTCCAAAGCTGCAGTTTACTTTTATTTACCTTATGTCCTTCAGCGGCTAAAAATCGTAGAAGTGCTATGGTATCTTCTCTACATTCCTGCTGGGTGGGGGCTGCCAGCAAGATGTCATCAACATAAAGTAAAATCTGACTGCCTCTTGGTGGGGTGAATCCCGCCAAGTTGCTTGCCATTTCTTGTGAGAATATTGTTGGACTTTCACAGTATCCCTGTGGTAGTCGCGTATATGTATACCTTTTCCCCTGAAATGTGAATGCAAACCAATACTGGTTATCAGGGTGTATCGGTATAGAAAAGAATGCATTGCTGATGTCTACCACAGAAAAATACTTCTGTTGAGGTTTCAGATCATTCAACAGGGTGTGTGTGTCTGGCACCGTAGGTGCTCTTGTTATTACTGCATTATTTACAGCTTGTAAATCTTGGACCATACGCCATTCTCCATTGGCCTTTTTAACTGGAAATAAGGGTGTGTTACATGGTGAATCGTGAGATTCTACTAGTATCCCTCCTTTAAGTAAGGCTGCTATAATAGGCTTCATCCCTGCCTCTGCATCTTTTCTTAAGGGATACTGTCTTTTTTGTGGTCTGAATGCTGACTTTGGAGTGATAGTAAGTGGTCCCACTGTACAAATGAGTCCTACATCTGATTTTCCTGTTGACCAGAGGGTCTCTGGTATATTTCGTAAGGCATTCTTTTCCTCCTCTAACAGGAGTGTCAATCAGCTGTCCTCTAACAGGAGTGTCAATCAGCTGTCCTCACTAGACTGCAAGTGCACAGCTGGGTTGATTTGAGTTATCCAGTTCAACTTCTATATTTGTATTCCTTGTTCTGACAGTTCTAGTTCTGTCTGTTTCTCCCATCTCGTGACTTTTTCTCCTAGGTCTGCCCATTTTATATTTCTGTTTTTTGTTAAGCTATCATGTGGTAATCGATTAGATTTATAAAGTGCAAAGAACTCCTGGGGCAATGAACAGCTGGCTACACTGTTCCCTTCTGTGTCCCAGTACAGGTTACGCAATATCAATCTGTTTGCATGATTTTTAAATAATTCTGCTCATATTCCTTATCAGGTCCTGGTGTGTTACAATAATACAGGGTACAGTGCAGCAGGTGTTGCTTATCAATATCAAGGGAGGGGAACTTGCTGATGGCTACATTCATTAACTCTTTGGTCACAGTCCCTGGACCAGTTGTAACCAAGTCCTGGCTGTACCAATAAAACATTTCACCCTCCGATTGCACTGCAAAGGTATTAATTTGTTGCTGTGCTTCCATACCCTGCATGGCTGGGACTACTGCTATACCAAATAACTGCATGAGGTCTCTGCCCAAGAGGTTTACTGGGCATTTTGCAGAAACAACAATTTTGCTTTTCTGTGTCAATCCTGAAACTGGATCAGTTATTGCAATGTTACGGGAGAGAGGCTCCCGATACAGCTGTCCAATAGCTGCTTTGACCAGTATGTAATCAGGTGACTCTGTGTTTTCTGGCAGTTTGGAGGGATGTATCAGGGTTCGTGATGCTCCTGAGTTACACAAGAATTTGACTTCCCTCCCTTCTACCAAGAGTGTAACTTCTGGTTTCATGTCTGCTAAATAGAGCTCCAAGCTCAATAAAGCTAGGTCCAATATTTCATTTTCTTCATTGTCACTAACTTCCTGCACTTCCTCTACTCCCTCTATCACATTCTCATTTGTCCTTTCTTCACTAGCCCCTTCTAGTGATTCCTGACTACTGTATAGTCAGTCCTCATCCTCCTTGTCTTCCGTTGTTGCCTTCTTGTTTTTCTTGCAATCCCTTGCCAAATGTCCCTTTTTACCGCATTTAAAACACTCTCCCTTTTTCTTCCGTCCTTCAAAGTCCTCTGATCTTTGATCAGATTGTTTGTTTCCCTGTGCGTTTCTCTTGCCCTTTTTCCCAGACTGTACTATGTAAACTTCTGCTCCATCTTCTGCAGAAAATACTTGAGCTTTCTTTTTCTTTTTGCTATTAAAATGCCTTTTGGCATGCCTAGCATATTCAAGTAATGATTGTAAAATGCTTGTACGATGGTCTGCCATATGTTTTGTAATAAAACTGCTTATAGGTGCAATACTGCCTTTTAAGAATGCATTCTTTAATTGCTGTTCATATGGGGAATCTTGTGTTTGATCTTCAGGAACCTGCATTCCACAGTGGTTATTAAAACACTAATAATCTGACATAGTACCAGTCAATTGTTTCACCTTCTTGTTGGATGCATTGATTAATGCAAGTCCAGTCTGCCCTAGGTTTCCATTTTTCAGAGATGCGGTCTGTCAGACCTTTTACTCTGGTGTCTAATTCTGCACTGCTATGTGGGAGGGGTCTTTGTGCAGCATCACGGGGATTCCAGTTCCCACTAATCATGTACCAATCTGGCCCTACAATCTGTCTAACTACCTTTTCTATTTCTTCTCCATTTAGGTTATAAGTCAGCCTCATTCCTTGTAAATCTTCTGAGAATTTTCTAAAATTAACCTTTGGATGGGGAATTCCCTCAGTGGCTTTCCGGATGTCTGCCGGAGTCCAAGGTCTATACACTAAAATAGTTGGGTCCTGATTGTCTTGACCTGCCTGAGGATTGGGTACTTCTATAAGTGGGCATATTTCTTCTTCACTTATAGATCATGAATTCTTAACCATTTGCCATAACTCGATGCCTTCATCTGAGTTACCTGCCTTTGTTTGGGACCTGGTCCTGATGGGATCTCTAATTTAGTCAGTTTTAGTTTCATAATATCTCTATCTTCAGTGACTACATGATATCGTGGGGGTGGACTAACCTGTTTACTTGCTTCATATTCTGGTAAGGGAGGCGGAGGTGCTGATGCTATTACTAAGTTATTGTCCTCCTTATCTAAAAACATTGCTTTTGAATTTTTGTTCTTTTGTTCCCTACAGTTTACTTCCTCAAGCCACCTGTGTGCCTGAGGAATTCCTAATCAACGTTGCTTTTTTACCTGACCTTTGGAATCGGTTTTGAGCTGTTTGATAAGTTTGATAAGTGAGGATTTTTCTAATTTTCCGTCAAATTCATATTTATTAACCCATTTTGAATAATATCTAATATTGTCAGCACACTGTGACTGCATATATTTTGCATCTTCTGTTAAAGGCGGATTTTGGGGTCTTTTTGTGCAATTATTACCCATTTTGTTCTACCCTTTGATCGTTATGTAACTTCTCTTAATTTTTTAACGTGGTACCATGGATTTTGTTATAGTCTCTTCAGAATGACTGCCTACTTATTCTATTTCTCCTGATCTATGACAAGACAGTAATCTTTTTTGTCCCTGACTTGAAAGAAAAATACAGTCTGACAAAAACAATACATATTTAGTCCCTGATCTAAAACAGAAAACAGAAAAAAGTAGATTCACCTTACCTGAGCCCACGTGATTGATCACCAATTCGCAGAGACCTGTCCTTCAGTCACAGATCAGAAAGTGGCTGGCCTCTTTTGAACGACAGTTCAGTTGGAGGACTTTCCATATAAGAACAACTGATTTAGTTTCTTCCCCGTATGGTTTCAACCACCTGGCCGTCTGATCCGAGGTGAAGAGAGGGTTCTGGTCCAAAGGACCAATCTGTCAAAGGAAAAAAACTTCAAAGATCAATTCACGTTAGGTTCAAGCAAGGCACCCTTTATTACTTGCAGCAAGGAGATAAAGCATGTAGGCACAAGGTTTGTCTGAATTACTGGTGATTAGTATGTTATTCTTATACAGTTCTCTTCCTGTCACACAGAATATGTTACTATTCTATTGCTGACGTAGTTAGACACAGCTTTCTGTATGTTCTACAGAAAATGTTACCAGACTTATTGCTGACTAGATTAGATTATTTGCTAGCTTGCAAAACATTTTGAGAAAAACAACCTGGCCTTGGGCTTATTTTAGTCCATTTTAACTTTTCAATTCTTCAATTGTACTGTTCTAATAGATGTGTTACATTTTGTCTGGATTCAAGGTACATTTCTAGCTTTAGTACAAGTAATGCTGACTATGGTTTATACTTTCAAGCATCTATTGTTTTCTTTATCAATGCTTCTAGCAGCTGCATACTTTATCATAGCATAAGCAGAAATTAATATCTCTTTGTTAAGTGTCATGACTTTAGCAGAAATGAAATGCCTCTTGTTAAGTTTCTAATAGTTGTGCAGATCCATGCAGTGTGAACAGAATAAATGTATTAATCCTTTTAAACCTCGAAGCATGCATATTATTATTATATATTTTTCTAACAGATTGTTTTATGTATATTTCATATTTATCCAGTTAGTCCAACTAGGCTGCTGCCTAGGCTAGTGGCCTCTTTTTGAGGGGAAGACCCAAGATGGCACATATATTACTATGTATACTACTAGGGGAAATTTGACATGGCATCAGGCAACTTCCATTACTCATCATTGCTGCAAGTGGTATCCATTTTGGAAGAGTACTTCTGTTTCCATTCCAGGCATGGAGGCTGCCCAGAGAAACTGGTAGACAGATGGAGAGAAAAGGATATAATGCAGTGGTGAAAGAAATGAAGGAGAAAGCAAATATCTAGACTAGAGAATCTGTTCAGGATTCTAAGGACATTTTTCAAAGAAATCTGTTTGATGGAGATGAGTCAGAAAATGATGGATGTATAATTGCGACCTTCAAGTTGGGAGGATTGTGGGATGATTTACTTAAAGAAATGATGATGCAGAGTGTGCCAGAAAATGAAAGAAATGCTTCCTGTGGGGAATTATGAAGAAAATACAAAAGGAGGGTGAAGGACAGTCCTGAAGAATAGTGGTAAAATGTAAAGGAAAACATACAGTATGCAGAGAAGGTATAAGAAGGCAAAAGTGGAGTAGCACAAGAGAAGGCAGAAGAAAATGAAAAACAGAAGTACATGGTCGGGATTCAAAGAAATGGACTGGTATAACGTGGGACAATTTAATAGTTCTTGGGTGTAAAGGCACATGAGGTAAGAGGATTTATGTTTATTAACAAAAAGACATTGGTGACATTATATTTGAGACTTTTTTTTCATATTCTCTGAGACGTTTTTCCATTACAAAAAACAAAGACTGTAGCCCATGGAATCTTTATGTAATAAAAGCATTTAACAGGGAAAGCAAAAAGAGAATGAATGTACAATTTCAAACAATGGTTGAAAGAGAGACTTTGAAAGGACATTTGAAAGATTTATGTGAAGAACTACTAGATGTTGCAAAAGTTTATAACAAAAGGGCTTTATGGACTGGTGGCTGGGATTGAGATATTGTGTTCAAAACAGGAGACAAATACATTATACATATACCAAACATGATAAATGTGGAGGAGAATTGGGGTGTTTTTTTCTTGTTGCTGTTGAAAAGAAGGACATTTGATAAGTAACTGTCACAGAAAAAATGTTATATCTGTGGGGAAATGGGACATGATGGGAAAAATTTGAATTGAAATTTTATAAATGTAACAAAATTGGACATTTTATGGATGGATTGAAAAAAATGAAAGTAATGAAAAAGAAAAGAAAGTGAACAAAGAGAAGACATTTTAAAAGTAGTAGAAATAGAGGAAAAATTTAGATGAGAAAAAAATAAAGAGAACATAGATGAAGGTTCTGAAATAAGTGATCAACAATAGATTGGGAGGTAATAAAAGGGAAACAAATATATTGGCAAAAGGGTTGAAGACAGAACAAGAACATGTAAATGGATAAGTACAAAAGAAAAAAAGGAAATGGATGAAAAAGAATTTCTGCAGCTAATGATTGGGACTTAGTATAATGGTTAAAGTGTTTTGACTCACAAACACAAGGTACATCATTTGATTTTCACCTTTTAGGGAAGGAAGTTGGATAGGCTTAGAAAGGCCTATTAAGAAAGCTAGCCTAGTAATTAGCTATGGATTTATAAACCCATGAATTTAAGGAAAAGGGAAAATGAAAATTTTAGAGTGCTTCCTGTAAAATGTGAATAGTATTGAGAATATAGTTAGAAGAATAGGAATTTTGGAGTGGTCTAATACATGTGATGTAGACATTATTATATTAGAAGATACAAGAATTTTAACAAATGAGGGATTATAGTCAGAGAAGCTATGGGGAAGAAAGTCTGGACTTTGGGAAAAGAGAGATGTAGAATAACCGTATTCTGTAGACATATAGTAAAGATGTTAGATGTAACGATAACAAAAATGGGAAGATTAACGATTGTAGATTTAAAATGGAAAGAACAAATAAAATGATAACATTATATGATTATACTAATTGTAAATAAAGTGAAAGCTTATTTCATCAGATTTTAGACTATAGTGATAAATATGAATAGTATAATAACAAGAAATGTTAATGGTAGTTTAAGAGGCAAGTGTAAAAAGAAAAGAAATTATATAAGAAAAATGTTAGAAGCTACAAGATGTGGTAAGTTAAAACTCTGGGAAAAAATCCATGTACTTACAAAGTGGGTATGTATAGAACTGCAATAGATTATTTTATAGTATCAGAAGGTTTAGTTATAGGAGAAGGTAAGGTAGTTGAAGGATTTTCTGAGCATCTTCTAATATGACTAGAGATAAAGGAAAACAAGAAATATATAAAGTAGGCAAAGGAATAAAAAGAATAAATGAGAAAGCATGGAATGAATAAGGAAAGTTATGGAAAGATCACATTACTTTTTGAACATTTTATAAAAAATGGCCTGAATGGTGGATGATATTTAAGGAAAAAAAAATAAAAATATTTTTTATAGTGGTAATACGATGTGAGAAAAATAGAGAAAGAAAAATATAAAAGAACATATAATGATGCATTGGGAGATTTAGAACATGATAGAAAGTACTTTGACAAAGAAAAATAATTATATGAAAGAAATCAAGAAAAAATACAAGAATATCTATGTAAGCAAAAATATTTTTTGCAAGGAAAAAGATGAGAACCATCTCATTACTTAAGCAGATGAGAAAGGAAGATGGTAGTGTTATGAGAGAAAAAATGTAAAAGGAGAAATAGAAAGAACTTAGGAAAATATTATGAATAGTGTTGCACAACATGTACAAGAAATGTTTGGAGAAAAAAAAGAAGGTAGTGAAAAGAACATAGAAAGAAAAAAAAAGTTAACAGAAAAAGAGACTACAAATGTTGGAAAAGAAGATCTCTTTAAATGAGCTAGAAAAGGTATTAAGACAAATAAATATTTAGATCCAGCTACAGGACCAGATGGGAGTATGGTATGAAATATATAACAATTTAAGGGAGTAGCAAAAAAAAAGATTTTGAATGAATGGTTAAATGAAGGTTTTTATGCATAAATCATTATGTAATGGAATGATTAAATTCATATGGAAGAAGGAAGTTAGAAGACAGTTAAAAAACTGGAGGCTGATAGCACTGAATAATAATGATTAGAAGATATTATGAAAATAACACAAAAGAGATTTATAACTGAAATGGAAAAAAAATTATGCTTAATATGTTTATATAATAGATTATATGATATATAGTATAAAGTGGAAGGGTTGTCAAGAATTATTAATGATAGAGAAATTGTGGATGACATTATGAACAGAAAAGAAGCAAAATTCAAGATAGGAGACTGGAATAAGGCATTTAACACAATTGGACATGTAATCTTATAGATAACAATGAAATAATATAATGTATGTCAGTATGTAGTAATAATAAAGTAAAATTATTTCTAAATGTCTTTTTAAACCAAGAGATACATATGAAGAGTTGTGTAAGACAGGAATGTCCAATGAGTTGTATACTTTTTGCATTAGTTATGAATGTGATAGTATGTGAAATAAATTACAAAATGGAGGAGATGGGGTATATAATGCCTGAAGGGATAAGAATTCCAGTTCTGTTAACATATGCAGATGATATATTATAATAATGGCAAAATTTGGATAAAAGAATTAATAACTTGCACAAATGAATGTCCAGAGATTATAGAGATGGTTTTAAATCAAGAGAAAAGTAAAGGTTTAGTTGATGTAGTAAATATTAGGGGTATATATTTTACAATGAATGAAATTTCTGTGTTGGGTATAAAATTTGGAAATAAAATGTAAGTATAATTCAATGGGAAAAAATAATCCCCTGGATTTACGAAGCCCTGTAGAGCATGCAGAATTAGTCTAAGAGCCATTTTCAGCATTATGGCTGACATGCATTCCAGAAACAAGCTCCTGGGACGTGCATGTGAGCTCTTAGGCTAATCCTGCACGGACTGAGATCCTGTATGCAAATTACCCTCATTTGCAGGTGAAAACCATGCAAATGAGGGTAATTTGCAATCCAGGAAGCCGGCAGCTGTCAATGCAGGACGAGTGCAATCTGCAAAAATATACTCTGTTAATAATCGAGTACATTTCTGCAAACTAAAAAATGGAGCTATGACAGCACCAAATAAAGGCTGTATATTATTGAGGAAGCATGCCAATGGCCACGTAGAAGGTCATTAGCATTGCAAACTGTATAAAAAATTAAAAAAAACTTTTGTTTTCGCCAATCTCGGCTGTTTAAGGATGGGGCAGCGGCGTGCAAACAGGATTGGGGGAAAATAATAAAATAAACCTAAAATAAGCATTCTAACTAAAAGCGGTATTCTGCCATGCAAGTCAATGGCAGGCACAAGACAACCTGGCCAGTGAGTAATGGTTGCTAAGGGGGGAGGCTCAGTGTGGGACATGTAACTATGCATTAGCAGGCATTCCTATGCAAATGAGGGGAAGGATAGTGAATCCCAGATTTCCCCAGGATGTGAGGCAGGTCCCAAGAGTGTAAGAATATAAATATCTGGGTGCAAGACTAGGATATAGGTGACATCATGGGGGGCGTCAGGCATACTGTAAGTGGATTGGAGCCCTGTGGCTCAGGATTTCTTCTAGCTTATCGCAGCTAAGCTAGGGATGTGTCCAAACCTGCCTAGCACTTTTTACAAAGTGTAAGCAGGTGTGCGCGCCGCTCACCGGGTTTTACAGGGAAAAAAAGGAAATTAAACTAGGAAATAGCAGCTCTGGGCACATATGAGCACTCTGTTTGCGTGGCACGCAAACGGGCTTAAACAGGGAAGCAATGGGAAGGGAAAACAGCAGTAGGAAGGTAGTCAAGGAGAACTAGCTTAGCTGGTAGGTAAAATGTATCAGAATCAGCCATTTACACAGACAGCAGACCAGCCCAGCCCAGAACACTACTATAAACTGAGCATACACCTTACCGTCTGGTTTTTCCACACTCTACACCACCAGTGTATACAAGCGGGGAAATTTTAACAAACAAACCTACAAAATGAGAAGGGCTGCAGCAGGCAACATAGAACAACATGTGTAAGAGGCTGAGGGTGGTGACGATGTGAATGCTGCCAAACAACCCACAGTGAGAAGATGGAGAAGAGTGTACAGACCCAGGGTAACTTACCAGGGGCTAGATGAGCTGAAGATAGTGGAGCGCTATAGGGTGGACAGATACCTCCTACAGCAAATTGTTGAGCTATACCGGCCACACCTGACACACCAAACTGGCTGAGGGGAAAACATCCCAGTGGATATCAAGGTATGTGTAGGCCTAGGTATACTAGCCACAGGTACCTCCCAAAGCACAACTGGGGATATCTTGGGGATCTCACAGGCATCAGCATCTAGAGTATTGCACCAGTTACTGGATGCTATGTCAGCACACACCAGTGACCATGTATATTTCCTCAACACACGTGAGGTGTTGACCAGCAATATGTGTCTCTTCCACCAAATAGAATAGCCTGGGGTAGTGGGTGCTATAGACTGCACGCATATACGCATCAAAGCACCAACCAGTGAGCAGGGTAGGGCCTACATCAACCGAAGGGGCATTCCCTCCATCAACTGTCAAGTCTTATGTGATGTCCAGGGCATTATAATGAATGTGTGTGCTGGCTGCCCTGGAAGCTATGACAATTCACACATATGGCATCTGATGCAGCTGTACCACAGATTTGCCAATGTGGACATCCCCTGCGGTCACCTAGTGGGGGATGCCGGGTACTCACTGGAGCCGTGGCTGATGACACCCATCCAAAATACACACACACCTGAACAACAATGCCATAATGAGGCACACGCACAGGCCAGACATATAATAGAGCATGTGTTTGGGATGCTCAGGTCATGGTTCCGGTGTCTGGACACATTCTGTGGAGCTTTGCAGTATTCACCAGCTACATGTACCAAAATTATTATGGTATGTGCTATGCTACACAATATGATCCTGCAGAAACAGCTGCAGCAGGAAAAGCATGGGGCAGGGCCACACAGCCCCCCCCACCCCAATGCCAAGGCCTATACAGGCACAGATTGACTCTTAGGAGGAACAACCTAAGCCTGCATCAGTAGACAGAAGGAGGTGCGCCCAGTATACCCTGGCCTTAGCAAAGAGACAACACATAGCATATGCACTGACACAGTAGGGAACCAAGGAATGACACCTATCTCTGACTCGCACAGATAGTAAAAGGGATGCCAAACATGACACTACCAGTGCTCAACCATGTATAGGGAGTGTACTATGTGCATCCGACATAAGCAGCCTTCCAGCACCATCCTCAAGTCTGGCACACCCTCAAGGTAAGTCAATCAACCTACCAATTGCCAAATGGAGTAGAATGTGTTGTTACCTGTAGCTATGGTATGGATGTGAGCATGTAAGAGAATTGGATGGCCAAATGTTATGGCAGCAGACCGTAGACACCCATAGTGGCAACATGACATCTGTAACACATACTGGAGTCAACATAGTAGCCAGTACTACACAGGGTGACAAAACCCACTGCAGGAAATGGGCTGAGCGACATGTGTGTCCATAAGACCCACACATGCCAGTTAGGAAGGTTCACATACCCAACAACAGTCTTAGCCAGCAGGACAGGTGTAGCCAAACACAAACAAATGCTGTACTATGGTCTCTGAATGAGCCCTATGGGTAACCCCTCCCCCAGGCCTACACAGACAGACTACAGCAGGCCAGGCAGTTGGATGTAAGTTGTGAAGGCTAGGAAGTCAGACACTAATATGTAGGTAATTAAAGCTAAGATCTATAGTACACTGGTATGCCTCTAGCCAGCATGATAGGTAAGATTACAAACTGAAATGGAGTACCTGACATGCCAGTACAGTCCTAGCAAATGTGTATGTGTCTGGTATGCTCCCCATCCTACGTACACTTATAGTAACAGTCAGGTGTGCCCCCCACTCCTGTGTAGAAATGTAGAAACAGTCAGGTGCGCCCCGTGCTATGCAGAAATGTAGCAACAGTCAATGCCAAATGACCAATGGATACCCTGCAGACACAGCATGCTACCTGTCTGTGTACAACACAAAGGTCAGCACCGCAGTACAAGCTACCTGGACTTGATCCACACATGCAATACAGATGGCCATACTGGGCATGCTCACACACTTAGAGGAGTGAAGGCAATGTCAGTCAACAACATGCTGAAAGGTCATACTGAGCATGCTCACACACTGAAGGCCATGTCTGCAAACACCAATGGACCAGACATATCTGGCAGTCGCAGTTCTTAGTGCAGACACATGTCAGTATGCACCACTCCTGCCTTTCACACACAGTGGATAGGAATACAAACACATATGTAAGGACAGCACACTATAATAAGCCAAATGTAGACAGACATAGATGTGTGGAAGAGGGTGACCATGACAAGGAGCCATCCGGGCCTGTCCCACCCAGCACACAGCCAAAGGGCCCCAATCACATGAGGTGCAGTTGTCACTCACTGCAGATACTAGCCACCAATATCTGTCAGCATGACAGATTATGTGGTGCACGTGCGAGTGGTGCAACATGACTGTACAAGGAAGTAGTCATCTAGTAGCTGTATACACGTACCTGAAACAAATGACCCTGTGTGTGCCCGCATGTGGCATGTCAACCCCTACATGAATGAATTATGGCCAATGCACACACCGCCCTCCCCATAGCAGTATTATGACAAGCCTGCTGAGGTCATCCAATGTGAAATACACCTTTGGGAGAGCTGTAGCTCAGTAATCTGCATGGCTCGTCCCATAACTGTGCACTGCTGTAGTGATAAACTAGTTAGGTAGTAGTTCTAACCCCAGACTTGGCAATTGTGTGAGTTTGTGTTTGTGTGTCTGTCTGTCTGTCTCTGACTGTGTAGAGAGAAATGCTTTTTAGGCTACTCACACTCCATACAATTCATGTTCTCAACTTTTTGGCAAGGCTGCTGATGTCACTCACCTAGAAATACACCTCTGGGAAAGTCATAGCCCAGTAATCTCCATAGCGCATCCTGTAACTGTGTACTGCTGTAGTGTGATCAGGTAGTTAGGTAGGTGTTCTAACCCCAGACTTGGCAACTGTGAATGTGTGTGTGTGTGTGTGTGTGTGTGTGTGTGTGTGTGTGTGTGTGTGTGTGTGTGTGTGTGAATCCATGTGTCTCTGTCTGTCTTTGACTGAGTAGAGAACAATGCTTTTTAGGGTACTCACACTCCTTAAAATTCATATACTCGACGTTGGCAAGGCTGCTGATGTCACCCACCTAGAAATACACCTCTGGGAAGGTTGTAGCTCGGTAATCTCTGTAGCGTGTCCTTTAACTGCGTACTGCTGTAGTGTGATTTAGTACTGTGGTAGGGGTCCATCTCCACCCATCGCAGTTCTGGATGTTTTGTGTGTGTTCCAATGTCTGTGTATGGAGCAATGCATTATAGGCTACTCACTCGCACTACATTTCAAATGCCCTACTTTGGCAATCATGCTGATGTCATTCATTGTGAAATACAACTTTGTGGAAAAAGTTCTGTAGTAATCCCTGTGGTGTGACCTATAACTGCTCCATGCTGTAGTGTGATATAGGCCTTGGTCAGGGGTTCAATACCCAAACATGTCGGTTGTGGATGCTTTGTGTGTCTCACTGTCTGTGTAGGGAGCAATACATTTTAGGCTAGTCACTCGCAGTACAGTTGAAATGCCCATCTTTGGTAATCCTACTGCTGTCATTCATTGTGAAATACACCTTTGGGGAAGGATTACTCTAGTAATCCCTGTGGTGCGTCCTATAACAGCTCTATGCTGTAGTGTGATATAGACCTCAGTCAGGGGTTCTTTACCCACACATGTCAGTTGTGGATGTTTTGTCTGCATCTCACTGTCTGTGTAGGGAGCAATGCATTTTAGGCTAGTCACTTGCAGTACAGTTGAAATGGCCTTCTTTGGTAATCCTGCTGATGTCAGTCAATGTGTAATAAACCTTTGGGGAAGAAGTACTTCAGTAATGTCTGTGGTATGTACTATAACTGCGTAGTGCTGTAGTGTAATAAATTAGTTAGGTAGGGGTTCAACTCCTAGACATGACAGGTGTGTATGTGTGTGTGTGTGTGTGTGTGTGTGTGTGTGTGTGTGTGTGTGTGTGTGTTTGTAACCTGTATCCTTTGTAGAAGTGGTTGTGAGTGTGTGACACCTGTGGGTAATGTGGAGGGGGTTTTGCTTATTTCTTTTATGGTGGCCCTACTATATATATATCACAGTGTCAACCATACAGGGATAACAGATGTAAATTGGCTGAGAGGCTGGGGTGCAAAGCCATACCCATACATGTGACATCAAGGCCAGCCAATCACAGTTAGCAACCCCACTATTACGCAGAGCACACACTCATCCCCTGTGTCATATGCACACACATGCATAGGCAACAGCCAATATGTGAGTAGTGCACTGCATATTGGCCACTGATAGTAACTATGCAGTGATAGCAGTGGGCTACAGAGAGCATGTCACCCTGACCATCTGTCCAATATGCACGTACATGCAGACAGTGCACCTCCACCATGTTCCCCAATGGACACCAGCACCATCTGTCCAATATGCACGTATATGCAGACAGTGCAACTCCACCATGTTCCCCAGTGGACAGCTGCACCACCTGTGGTGTCTTCACATGTGACTCATAATGGACATAACATGCCTGACAACATGCCGTGTATGGACAGATGACACTGACATCAAGGAATGCTGTTAGCATGCTGTCAATGTAGGTGCAGAGTAAACATGCTGCCCATTACCAGTTCTTGCCACAGGTGGGCAAGACTGGCACATCTGATGATCTCTGTTCACAACATGGGCCAGCACCCCAAGTACAGTAGCACATGTCACTGTACATGCATGTGGGTGGTGTGCACATCCCAGACACCATCCATGTCATGGACTAAGGAACACATGCATGGCAAGTGATGCACAGCATTGGTCACACACAATAGTTACCCAGGTGACTGGATGGGGGATGCAATACCCACCTGTGTGGGAAAATGCAGAAACTACAAGCCTGAGACACAATACAGACCATTGTCATGTGTCTTGATGTCAAGGTATACCCATCTCCTACTCTTGTACAGCCTGCTGGCACAGTTGACCATCACACACCTGTGCAGACATGCACCCATGCATGTCAGAACTGGCACCCTGTGTGTTCGAGTGTGTGTTGTATGGTGCGCATGTCCACATCCACACTCACTACAACCCCCCAGGGCATACTGAAGCATGCTGTCTGATATCTGACACCTCCTTGTACTCTTTGCCCATACGACCTCCATATGACCCGTGTGGTGCATGTGATACCTACACACTGATGTGTTGTGGCAATCCCACTAGTGATGAGTTGCACTCCTGGCACTGCCAAGTGTGTCAATGTGTGTGCGTCCCTGTGTGTATGTGCCTGTGTTGACACTGGCACGTGTTCATGCAGACAGGCACGTGTACATCACCTACCATATATCTACCGTATCCCTGTTGCAGATGTCACTCACCATCACATATATGTTCTGAGTGCTCCACAACAGGTAACCCATGTGGCGCATCCAATAACCGCATCGAACTGTGATAGCACTACATAGTTGTCGGGGGTTTGATACCCTGTGCAGATAGGTGTGTGACATAAACATGCTTCACTTTTACTCCCCCGCCCCTCCCTGACATGTATTTGCCTCTGTCTGCCTACCCCACCTCCTCTCTGGTGGATGTGGAGGCCCACACCTGCTTTGCTTAGGCAGCAGCATGTGTAATTTAAGTGATGCTCATGATCAGCTGATGGCCTCTGCATGAATTGCAGCCCTCCCCTAGCTGATTGAATGTGGAACAGCTGTGGTAAGATTCCCATAGATAAATGCATGGAAACACACTCCAATACCTAGGAACATCATGGTGATGTTGGCCCTTTTCGGTCACTGTGAGCAGGAACTAGATCTGCTGTTTGGCAAACAGCATCTCAGATGGATTGGGGATTTACCTCTAACATACACTGTGGAAAGAGGGCAACAAACAGGAGGGGGATGTGCCTGGCCTGACTACAGACTGTAAGTGCTGCTATACTGCATTTGGAGTAATGTTTGTTTAACAGTGTTTCCCCTGGATATGCTTGTCGTACATGTCTCAATACCTGCCATGTCAGTTCTATGTATATGAGGAATCCCCATCTGCAGGGTCATCTGCAGACTAGGTTGTGTTGTGCCTTTGGTTTCATGTGTTAGCCACAGTGAATCTATCTGTAGAATGCAGAAGGTAGTGTGAGGATTGCAGTCTGTAGATGGTGAAGGCCGTGACAGTTAATGACTTCATATCCCTCATAGGACATATGTTGCAACAAACCCCATTACAATGGTAAATGTATGAGATTATGACAGCAACATGTCTATACTGGCCCTGTGTATGTGCTGTCAGCCACACCTCTTTCAACTTTTGTACATATGTCGTGCATGAAGTGGTGCATATGTGCTGTACACCATTTATAGTGTCATCATATCTGATAACAAGCCAGTGATAGATTGCTACACATGTCATGTACAGTAGGGGTTATATATCATGACATAACCTGGACATTCTTTGGATGTTTGTACAGTACTGAGGTCTGTGTAGTGATGGTGAATGTCGGCAGTGTGTGTATTGTTACTATGTATATTAGTCTGTGTACAGACTGTGGTAGATTTCATTGTTCTAGCTCCCTTTCTATCTGATGTTACATGCTGCCCCACTGTATGGTACTGTTTTGCCGTACATGTTTGTAGGGCTATACACACACATGTCCCATACCACAGATAGCCATCAGACCAAATTGTGTAGCAGCCTAGTATATTACCTAGAGGAAAACAGTTTTTGTACTTACTTTTCTCACTTGCTTAGAGAAAAACAGCTCTTGTACTCACTTTCCTCACTAATCTAGAGGAAAAACCCTGCAGCTCTCTTTTTGCACGGTCTTGCACACAGAGCAGTGTCGGGCAGCGCCGGTTAGTTGGGGTATACTATTCCCGGCCCCACAAAGTCTGCGCTGTAAATTTTTCCTTAGAACTAGGCAAGCCTCAACTCAAGTGCTTCAGATCAGCTGCTCTTATTGCAGCACTTGCAAAACAGATATCAGCACTTGTCCTAATATCCTAGACAGCACTATTATTCTCCAAATTTCCTAGACAGCACTATAATAATATAGCATAAGACCCTCAATCGTCCACAGGACTTAAGTTCAATTTACTCTTCAAAGTATGTCCAGAAGTCAGCTTCAGGTGTACTCTCCAGTTCATCTGGTGGAATTGGGCATCCTGAGGCAATGTCACAACTGCCTCATGCATACAGACAACCCTATCCTCTTACCTCTAGACACAAACACTTGTGAGAGATGCAAATACACAGCCAGACTGGAGGCTAAGCACTCTCAACCCATGACTGTAACAGACAGTCAAGAGGATAAGGGACACACTTGCATCACACCACCTGTCACACATGAATCTACAAAATAAGCACCGGCAAAACATACGCATAAATACACAAAAACATATTCGGAGGCACTAGGTACCAATCTGAAAAAGAAACAGTGCCCTCTAAAGCAGACAAGCAAGCAACCTGCACCCCCAAACACAAGCCAGAAAACACATAATTCACCTCAGCAGTGTGCCTCACAACAGCCCTTAAGGCAAAACACCATACCTAACATGCTAGTAATAGGAGACTCTATAGTAAGGCACACGGATGTTCCACTCACCAGGCTGAACAAGGAGAAGGTTACTGTCAACTGCCTGTCGGGTGCTTGGATCCGCCACATAACACAAGCACTTAGATCACTCCAGAACAAGTACATGTATGATGCTGTCATTGTACATGTTGGTGTGAATGATCTAAGACGTCCCTCCCTGGACTACATGAAAAGAGACATTGAGGAGCTCTCTGATCATGTAGCCCAAGCTGGTATGACCCTGACCTTGAGTAGCATACAATCTTCACCTAGAGTGATACCACAATACAAAGACAAAATGATCAATTTCAACAATTGGCTAAGCTTCTGATGTCATTCTAAGGGGATCCAGTGTCTGTCTGCCTGGGATGACATGATAGACAAGCCTCGCTGTTTTGCCAGAGATGGGTTGCATCCGTCACACCTAGGTTTTCGAATACTGACCAAGGCTCTTGCCGTCCCCATAGTGCCTTTTTTAGGCAAGGCTCAAAGGACAAACCAACCACCGTAACCAGCACAGGTAACTAAAAACTAAGGGTAATGCTACTCAACGCCAGAAGTCTCAACCTCAAAATGCACACAATCGAGGCTCTCATCAGCATGGAGAAAATCAATGTTTGTGCAGTGATGGAAACCTGGTTCAAGGCTCAAGAGAGCACCCCAGCAGTGCCAGGTTACAATTCATAACATACATTCCGGCCTCAGTTACCAGATAGAAGTACAAAGGGCGGAGGTGTATCCATATTCATCAAGGATACCCATATCTCCAGGTTAGTAGCGCAGCATGATGCCCCAGAGATCATCCATGCGCAACTATCAGCAGGCAAAACCACATTTCAAGTTGTAGCCGGTTATAGATCATCCACCATGTCCCAAGATACTCACTCTGCATTCCTTGAGACATTGGAAAATATAAAGGTCCTACCCAACACCATAATCTTGGGTGATTTCAACTACCCTGGTATAGACTGGGCGAACTACCAATGTTCCAACTCCTATGCTCAGCGATTCATAGAATTTATAAATTCAAATGCCCTTGAACAACTAGTATGTTCCCCCACTAGAGGGGACAACATATTGGATTTAATTATCACAAATATGGGCGCCCACTGTACCACACCCATTATCACTCCCTCCTTGGTCAGATCCGACCACAAACTGATAACCGTGGACACCCTCACCCCTCCACCTCCCCCAGTCAAAAAAAACATAGTAAAAAAACTTTCCAAAGCAAACTTCAAACTACTTGCATCCGAAGTGGAAAGCTTCACTATTCCCTTGCAGAAGGATAATGATATCCAGGATGCAGAGTCCTACACCAAGGCAGTCTATATGCATCTTCAGGAATGCATGGACCATGCTATCCCAAATAAAACCAAGACTCCTTCCTCAAGCAAGAAGAAACCAGTCTGGTGGACCCCAGCCATAAGCAAACTTTACAATAAAAGGAGGAGACTTATACAAAAAAAGGCCAAATCTCAAGTAGAAAAATCATCCCTGATCAGCATTAGTAAGAAATTGAGGGCCCTCATCAAGTCAACTAAAGCTAATTTTGAAAAGAAAGTTGCCAAGGATGCCAAGGATAACCATAAGGCCTTCTATGGCTACGTCAAAAACCTAAATGGCAACACTCAGGTCTGTTTTGAGCTAGTACAAAATGGAACAAAATACACTGACCCTTCTGACATTGCCAACATCTTGACTGACAGGTTCAGTGCAAATTCCCCCCCCCTCCCACCACCATCTACAGGGCCTATTACCATTCCAGGGGATTGTGTAAGTCCAATTATTACTGATACGTTGGTTAACAAGGCTCTATATAAAGCTAAAAACACTGCCTCCATGGGACCAGATGGTGTCCCAGGCTGTGTCATACACGAGCTCCAAAAGGAATTAACCCCACATCTTAATACCCTGTTCAGTCTCAGCCTCTCCACAGGATATGTGCCCAGAGAATGGCGCACGGCAACGGTGGTCCCGCTACACAAGGTTGGGGCCACGACTGACCCTGGGAACTACCAACCAATAAGCCTGACCAGTCTGATATGTAAGGCTATGGAGCAAATCATTATGGAACTCATAAATGGAGAGATTGGGAACCTCCAGTCGCTGGACCCAACACAGTTTGGCTTCGTCAAGGGCAGATCATGCCTCCTGAACCTAGTGGATTTCTTTCAGACAGTTACTCAGGCTACAGATAATGGAAAGGAGGTTCACACAGCTTACCTTGACCTTGCTAAAGCATTTGACACCATTCCCCATTTGGGTATTATTGATAAGCTCACCAGCATGGGCATAAACCCTTACGTCACAAGATGGATCGCAAACTGTCCCATAAAGTAAGAGTAGCGGGATCTATGTCCGAATCCAGACCAGTAATGAGTGGTGTGCCTCAGGGCTCTGTCCTGGAGCCCCTCCTGTTTGGCATATACTTCTCAGAAGTACAGGCAAGCACAGAAGGGCTGTGGCTGACTAAGTTTGCGGATGACTGCAAACTGGGTGCTATAATAGAGTCTCCGGCCGACATGGAGATCCTCCAGAAGGGGCTAAATGAGACTGATGCATGGTGTCAAAGCCATGGTCTCAAGCTAAATGCAAAAAAATGCATAGTAATCCCCTTTGGAAAAAACAGAGTACCTGCAAATTACAACATAGGAGGTAATCCCCTGAAATCTGAAGAAGAAATAAGGGATCTAGGGACCCAAATAGATAGCCAGCTTTCCTTTAATAACCATGTTGCCAAAGTGGTTAGAAAATCCTTCTATGTGACCCATCTGATCATGAAAGGGTTTGCATCAAGATCTATGGATGTAATGGTGCCCCTCTACTCTTCCCTCATCAGACCCATTATTGAGTACAATGCACCAATTGGAATGTACCTGGCTAGACATCTCCAGCAGCTGGAGAGACCACAGAGGTACCTAACCAAGAGAATTACTAGCCTCAAACAGTTGCCCTATGCAGCACAATTGAAAAAGCTAAGACTGTTCACTGTTGCATACCGCTTTCTCAGAGGCGATCTCTGTCTAACGTACAGAGCCATGTCCAACCCAAAAATGTTGAACATGCTCCATCTTAGCAAAACCAAATCTACTCGAGCTGCACTCTCTAGGGATATAAACCTCAACACAACAATGAATAGAACATGCTGGAGGGATAGATTCCCTTCGCAGAGACTTCCCTTACTACGGAACAGGGTCCCGATCTACATAAGACAGAGCCCCTCACTATCACTCTTCAAGACGAACCTTGATGAGTGGATGGGTAACAAAAAGTTCACACTGGGGATCACACCAACAGCATTACTAGATAGGGGCCAAGGGTACTAGCTGCTAGTACAAGGGTCTAGGGAACTACTAAAGGGGCAGTGAATACTGCACAACATGGCTTGGCTAATATATGCCTTCGGGCAGATAGCTCAGTACCAACCTATGAACCTATATGTAGGGTCATTCTGTGAGTGACACATATGAGGATGGTGTAGAACAGATAGTCTATATACTGTAATAATATGCTAGCTTACCATATGTGGCTGTGGCTGTGTTCACATTGGTTGTGGTTATGCACTTTCACACAGGTGTGTCCTACCCTGTGCTGTGACATGGCTGTTGAGCCTGCTATATATGCAGGTACATGTGCATTTCCCCATTGTTACATGCCTAGCAGTTTAGTGCACTTACCCAGTGAGATGTCATTGGTTCACAGGTTCATAGGTAGGTACTAGGCTATCTGCCAAAAGGCATTTATAAGCCTAGCCGGAATGTGTTGGCTTTTGCCGCTCCCTTAGATTAGTTCCCTGTGCCTCTGTCCAGCAGAGCCATTGAAGTGATCCCTGGGGTAAACTTTCTGTTTTCCATCCACTTGTCAAGGTTTCTCTTGAAGAGGGTTAGCGAAGATCTCTGCCTAATGTAGGTTGGAATCTTGTTCCAGAGCATGGGAAGTCTCTGGGACAGGAATCTATCCCTCCAGCACATCCTATTTATTGTTGTGGTGAGCTTTAGATCCCTGGAGCAAGTGGCTTGAGAGGATATGGTTTTCTTTAGGTGGAGCATGTCCATCAATTCTGAGTTGGACATGGCCTTGTATGTCAGGCAGAGATCACCTCTGAGAAGGTGGTATGCATCTGAGTACAGCTGGAGTTTCTTCAGTCGAGCTGCATAGTGCATCTGTTTGAGGCCAGTTATCCTCTTGGTGAGGAACTTCTGTGGTCTTTCCAGTTGTTGCAGGTGTCTTGTAAGGTAAATCCCAAATGGGGCATTGTACTTTATGATGGGTCTGATGAGTGATGCGTAGAGGGGCCCAATGACTTCTTTCGATCCGGATGCAAACCCTTTTGTGATTAGGTGGGCCACATATAAGGATTTTCTAACCACTTTGGCAATGCGATTATCAAAGAAGAGGTTAATCTCTACTTTGGTCCCCAGATCACTTATTACTTCTTCCGTATTTAGTGGGCTACCACCTATGTGGTAGTTTGTGGGTACTTTGTTTTTTTCCAAAGGGGATGACTATGCACTTTTTGGCATTTAGCTTGAGGCCATGGTTTTGACACCAGGTATCTGTCTCAGTGAGTCCCTTTTAGATGATGTCTGTGTCAGCCGGAGAGTCAGTTTATAGCCCCTAGTTTACAGTCGTCTACGAACTTGGTCAGCCATAGTCCTCCTGTGCTTGCCTGTACCTGTGAGAAGTATATGCCAAACAGGAGGGGTCCTAGGACTGAGCCCTGGGGAATGCCACTTGTAACCGGTTTAGAGTCAGACCTAGCTCCCGCAACTCTTACCATGTGGGTTCTATCCATGAGCCAGTTGGCAACCCATCTCGTGATGTAGGGGTTTATGTTCAGGCTGGTGAGCTTGTCTATAATATCTGAGTGGGGAATGGTGTTGAAGGCCTCTGCGAGGTCTAGGTAGGCTGTGTGGACCACCTTTCCCTCGTTTGTAGCCTTGGTACCTGTCTCAAAGAAGTCCACCAGGTTTAGGAGGCATGATCTCCCTTTAACAAAGCCGAACTGGGTAAGGTCCAGTGTTTGGAGGTTTCCAATGTCTCTGTTAATGATATCCATGATGATGTGCTCCATAGCTTTGCAGACCAAGCTAGTCAGGCTTATAGGGCAATAGTTCCCAGGGTCCGTTGTTGCTCCACCTTTGTGGATCGGAATAACCGTTGCTGTGCACCACTCTGTGGGCACGTAGCCTGTGGAGAGGCTGAATTTAAACAGTGTGTTTAGGTGAGGGATTAGTTCATCTTTGAGCTTGTGTAAGACACAGCCTGGGACACCGTCCGGTCCCATTGATGCTGTGTTTTTTGGCTTTGGAGAGGGCTGTTTTAACCTGAGTGTCTGTGATTTCAGGGGCACTACATTCTTCTGGTTTAGTTATGGGCCCTTTTTGGGGTGAGAGGGGGGTGAAGTTTGCACTGAACCTGTCTGCCAGGATGTTGACTATATCGGTCGGTTCAGTGTATTTTGTGCCATTCTGCACTAACTCAGAGCATATCTGAGAATTGCCACCTTGATTCTTGACATAGCTAAAGAATGCCTTGTGGTTGTTTTTGGAGTCCATAACAATTTTTCTTTCGAAGCTAGCTTTGAATGATTTTATGAGGGAACGTAGTTTCTTGCTGATACTGATCAGGGATGTCTTCCCTTCTTGGGATTTTACTCTTTTCTGTCCTAGTTTCCTCCTATTGTATAGCTTGTTTATGGCAGGGGTCCACCAGACTGGTTTCCTTTTCTTGGAGGAGCGAGTCTTGGTTTTTTTGGGATAGTGCGATCCATGCATTCTTGTAGGTGCCCATAGAGTGAATTAGTAAAGGATTTTGCAACTTGGACAGTGTTATTCTTTAGCATGGGGCTTTGAAACTTCCCACCTCGGTCTTAAGTAATGTGAAGTTTGCTTTTGAAAAGTTTTTCAAGGTGGTTTCTTTGACCGGGGGTGGTGGTGGAATGTGGATATCCAGAGTGATTAGTTTATGGTCAGATCTAACCAGTTAGGGGTTGACCTCCGGTGTGGAACACCGGCCGTCCATGTTGGTGATGACCAGGTCCAATATGTTGTCACCTCTGGTGGGGGTGTTGACTAGTTGATCCAGGGCGTTTGAGTTTATAAATTCTAGGAAATGTTGGACAAGGGAGTTTGTACTTGAGTAGTTCTCCCAGTTAATGTTTGGGTAATTGAAATCACCCAATATCAGGATGTTTGTTAGGACTTTTATGTTTCCCAGTGTTTCCAGGAATGTGGAGTGGGGGTCCTGGGACATGGTGGGTGATCTGTAGCAAGCTATAATTTTGAGTAGCAGTTTTGCCCGTTGTTAGTTGCACGTGGATGATCTCTGAAGCATCGTGCTGTGCCTCTAACCTGGAGGTGTGGGTATCCTTGATGAATATGGATACTCCCCCGCCTTTTGTATTTCAGTCGGGGTTATGTGGCCAGAATGTATGGTATGAGTTGTAGCCTGGTAGTGCTGGGGTACTCTCTGGAGCCTTAAACCAGGTTTCTGTTACTGCACATATATCGATTTTCTCCATACTGAGGAGTGCCTCGAGTGTGTGCATTTTGAGGTTTAGACTTCTGACATTGAGCAGCATTACCCTCAGTTTTTTGTTACTTGTGCTATTTATGGCGATGGGTTTGTCTTTTGAGCCTTGCCTAAAAAAGGCACTACGGGGGTGGCAAGAGACGTGGCCAGTATTCAAATGCCTAAGGGTGACAGGTGCCAGCTGCCTCTAGCGAAGCAGCGTGGCTTGTCGAGCATGTCATCCCAGGCTGACAGACACTAGATGCCCTTTGAATGACACCAGAAGCTTAGTCAATTGTTGAAATTGATAATTTTTTTCTCAATACCATGTTATCATTCTTGGTGAGGGCAGGATGCTACTCAGGGTCAGGGTCATACCAGCCTGGGCTATGTGATCAGAAAGCTCCTCCATGTCTCTTTTCATGTAGTCCAGGGAGGTACGGCTCAGGTCATTCACACAAACATAGACAATGACAGAGTTTGAGTGACCTGAGTGCTTGTGTTATGTGGCGGATCCTGTCAACTGACAGTCAGCTAACAGTAACCTTCTCCTTGTTCAGCCTAGTGAGTGGGATGTCAGTGTGCCTTACTATAGAGTCATCTATTACTAGTGTGTCGGGTATGTTATTTTGCCTTAAGGTCTGTGATTGTGTGGCACACTGGTTTTGTGAAGTATGTGTTTCATGGTTTCTGTTGGGGGGTGGAGGTTGCTTGGATGTCTTCTTTGGAGGTCTCTGTTGCTTTTGCAGATTTTTATTTAGGGCCTCCGAGTATGTTTTTGTGTATTTATGTGTATTTTTTGCTAGTGCTGGTTTCATAGGTCTATGTGAGACTGGCAGTGTGATGCAAGTAATTCCCTTCTCCTCTTGACTTCCTGGTCCAGTCTTGGGTTGATAGAGCTTAGCCTCCTGTTTGGCTGTATAACTGCATCTCATGCATGTGTTAGTGTTTGGTAGAAGGAGGAGAGGGTTGTCTGCGTACATGAGGCAATTGTAACATTGCCTCAAAATGCCCAGATTCACCAGTTGGACTGGAGAGTACACCTGGAACTGCCCTTTGGACATGCCTGGATAGGTACAGTGAACTGTTTTACTGATTGGCTGGTAAGGTCAAATAGAGAGCCTTGTCCTTCTCTACAGTATAGGGGGTCTAGTGCTAAGGTTTATTAGTGCTTGTTATGAGTTTTGGGCAAGTGCTAGGATGAGAAGTGAATGATTTGAGTACTTAAGTTGAAAGTGTGTCTAGTTCCAAGTGAAAAATTGAAGAGTAGACTTTGTGGAGCTGGGAATAGTTATACTCTAGCTAACCGGCGCTGCCCGGCATGTAAAACCATGCAAATGCAGGTTTTATATCAAGGAAATGAAAGAGATCGAATTTAGCCCAAAATGGCCAATAAACTACTAATTTCTTGGCTGAAACCATTCCTCTAGTTACAGGCTGCTCAAAGCTCCCTCTCTCACAGTGAACAGAGAGACTTCCTTCTATCCAAGTACGGTATGGGCAAACACAGAAACTTGTAACACTGCCCTGAATTCAGCACTAACCTGAAAACTGGACTAAACTAGCTTAGAAAGGCAGGAAAACAAGTATATTTTTTTCAGAAAATAAAGCAGATACAATAAAAAAACACTTTAAATGCACAGAAATGGCTATCACACTTGAGTGTGTAGCCTACAACAGTTGAACAGGTAATTTAAACACAAAAACACATAGTACTGGTGTTACAGGATATGTGTGTACACATACTAGTGTATCTTGGAATGCAGCCTGTCTTCATAGCTCACTACTGTGGGCCAATCCTCTTGCTGGACAGAGGTATGCCTGTCATGTGTTGTCTGTCCACCACACAGGTCTTGTGTCAGATATTACACTGGCAGTGTGTGTGTGTTGCGTGCTATCAGTACATGGCTACATTCATTTCTGTATCTAACCTCATTTCCATGACATAGTGTATATTGCAGACTATCCTGTAACACCAACACCTTGCTTAGTGCATGACAACAGTGTTCCATGTATGTGCCTGTGTTCCAGCCTCTGTCCTCTAACTACATACCAAGCTTTGCACATATGTCATGCTGTTGGGGGTCGTTCTGTAGTGGGCTGTGAGTATATCACACTGCCATTGCTGCTATTAGTCCACTGCTGTTTTATCTCCTGCATATACTGTGGGGCTGGGGCCATATAAGTGTGGGCGTCACGTACACAATGCATGTGTGCCCTTATGCACTCCAGAAGAGGCCAGTGTATGTAACAGTGGTATATGGGCCTGTATTATTGAGTGTAGGTGGGGAGCACCATAAATGACCTAGGCTGTTACAAAATGTGGGGGTATTAGGGGTGTACAGTACCATATACTTCACCTATATTGGCATTGCTTACATGAATTGGGGTACTGCAAGCCTACTGCCTCTTGCCATACAGACTGTTCTGTTTGTCGATGTGCTCATGATGGTATCAGTTATGCCTTGTTATGTACCAGTTACAACCCATTTGATCACAAAACGTCTTTACCTCCTACTGAGTTTGTACAGAGTGTAGATAGAGGCTGCTAACTACACACCTGCAGTACATACTGTTGATTATTTGGTATTCTGTGGCCCAGTCTGTCTTCACTATTGTACAATTTGAAGGGCTTGACCTGGACAGCAACAACTATGAGCCTTTCCAGACTACTGTATTAGTGCAACTGTTTCACAGTTGCAGTACTCTGTTGATATGGTTGTCAGTATATGAACAGCTATATGACATGGCATATATAACTGTTATAGTACACAATTAAAGGATTCCCATTTCTGCAAACCTGTGTGTGGTGTCTTTCCTATGACCTTTCTATGGGTATATGTTGCAGGCAATGATTGACATTTGTATGGGTGGTCCATACAGTGTCCAGTTGTTCAGATGTTAACTGTAGGCATAGTGGCTGTTCCATATTGTGTGCATCTTCTACATATGTATCTTACTGTACATATATCTGTGTGTGTATGTGTAGTCACGTGTGTATAATATATATCTGCATATCTGTGTCTGCTCCACATATTAAATGTCCTTTGGGAGGCAGACTATACTTGGTAGTGTATTGCAGGGCGCATGTGTTTGGCTGTGGAGGGGATGCCTATTCGTACAAGACATATAGTGTGTGGGGCCTCTCAACCCCATTAACGGTGCATGTGGACATATGTGTATTTTTTAATTTGCCATTGCTATCTACAGATATATGGCCATATATAGATCTATATATCAGCTAACATATATATAACTATGTCCGTATATACCTAAATAGATATATATCTGCGTAGACATATGTAATGTGCTGTGTATATGTAGACATATAGGTGTAGACACATACATGTGTCAATTTAGGCATATGCATGTATATATGTGCATATATATTGCTATATATGTATATAGTTTTAGAAATTAATATCTACATATCTAGATATGTTGTATCTGTTTAGATATTAATATATTTACACACACCTACATCTAGATGTTGGTATACATTCTCTGTACTGTTGCATGACTGGACTGGATATGTTTCGGAAAACATCAAATCTCTTTGTATCTGTCATGGCTTAGTGGTAAATCACTTTGTATATGGTGTGCAGGGTCCTTGCAAGAGCTGTTTATTTTGTTGCTGGGCGGAAGACTGCCCGTTGGATACACAGTGATTAAGGCACTTTAAAGCAGTTGTAAGCAGGTTTGCGCAGAGCTAAGCAATGCCTACACAGGTTAAGCAATTCAGCAGCTAACAGAGTATAAGAAACTGTAACCAGACTTTAGCAGTGCTTACCTCTGCACAAACCCGCATACAACTGCCTTAAAGTGCCTTAATCACTCTGTATCCATCGGCCCTTATTCTGCCTACCAACAAAATAAACAACCTCTGCTAGGCTCAAACCCAGGACCATGCATACCATAGCCAAAGTGATTTATCTCTAAGCCATCTCAGATATATATATATATATATATATATATATATATATATATATATATATATATATACATAAAACCCTGTTGTATTCACAAACATATCATCAAGCCCAGTCATTCAACAGTACAGAGAATGTATTCTAACATGTAGATGTATGTGTGTGTAAAAATATATTAATGTCTAAACAGATACAACATATTGATATATGTAGATATATATATATATATATATATATATATATATATATATATATATATATATATATATATATATATATTTAATATACATATATGTAAGCAGATATTTATATCTATATAGGTATATACGGACATACGTCTGTAGATAAAGCGGGAACATGGCAGAAACATATATGTCCACATGCACCATTAATGGGGTTGACAGGCTCAAACATACATCATGCATGAATAGGTATCCCCCCCAGAGCCAAACACATCTGCCCTGCACTACACTACCAACTGTTGCAGATCCCATAACCAGGACCTTACACAGCAAGGGCACAAGATGTTAACAGTACTCCATCCCACCTGTATGATGTCAGGCTGGTATCAGTAACATATCATGCAGTACAGTCAGGCTCATAATGACTCCCATTTTGTAGTCATGTGTTACCTTTGTTAGCCAGAGTCCCGTACTGTTGGCCTGTACTTCAAAGATGTAGATGCCAAACAATACTGGTCCTAGGACTGAACCCTGAGGTGCTCCACTTGTTACTTGTCTAGGGATGGATTTGGAGTCAGATACACCTACAGTTCGGGTTCTGTCAGTAAGCCACGTGGCAAACCATCAAGTGGTATAGGGATGTATGGCTGGATTAGTATGTTAATCTATGTTTCTAGACTGGGGATGGTGTTGAAGGGCTTGGTGAGGTCCACATATGCTTTGTGGACTGCCTTACCCTCTTCAACAGCTATGCAGACTGAGTCAAAGCAGTCAGTCAGTTTCAGGAGACAAGACTGGCCCTCCATGAGCCCAATCTGTGTGGGGTCCAGTGTTTGAGGGTTGCCAATGTCTGCGTTCAAAACATCCCTGATAATGCATTCCATGGCCATGAAGATCAGGCTCGTCAGACTGATGTGACAGTAGTTCCAGGGATCACAGGTGGATCCCCCCTTGTGGAGTGGGATAACTGCAGCTGTGCGCCACTCAGTGGGCACCAGGCCTTATGCAAGGCTATGATTACACATGATAGTTAGGTGAGTTGCCATTTCATTTTGTAGTTCATGTAGTACACAGCCCAGGATGTCATCTGGTCCAATGGATGCTGTATTCTTAGCTGTGGATAGTGCGGTTTCTGCCTGTGTGGCCATGATTACTGGGCAATGAAACTCTTTTTTGTATTGACATGGGCCCTTTTGGGGGTGAATGTGGCACTAGATCAATCTGCCAGGATATTGGCACATTCAGTGGGAGCAGTCTATGTAATGCCATTCTGTTGTAGCTCAGAGCACTTCTGAGCATTGCCAGTTAGATTCTGGACATAACTATAGAATGCTGTGTGGTTGTCTGTGGAATCTGTGGTGATTTTAGTTACATAACCATCTTTGGAGGATTCCATGAGGAATCTCAATGTCTTACTGGGGCTGGTAAGGGAGTTGTTTGCATCCTTGGATTATCCTTTTTTCTTCAACAGTGTCTACCTTCTGTTGTATACTCTGTTAATGGCAAGAGACCACCAGACTGGCTTGCTTATTTGGGAGGTGAGCATTGTGGTTCTATATGGGATGTCAGGAATCATGCACAAGTGAATGTGCTCATACAGTGCCTTAGTGCAGGATTCATCAGTTTAACTGTCAGCTCCTGTCTCCATGGGTGTCACAAACATTGTCACTTCTGCCTTGAGTAGCATGAAGTTAGCTTTGGAGAGGTCTTTTATGGACAACTGTATATACATTCCTTTCACATGTTCAGTTTGATTAGCCTATGGTGGGATTACTTTGGTGAAACTGCACTCTCATTTACTGTTGTGATGGCTTATTGGTTTGTTACTGTGACTATAGTGTACAGGGTCCTGGGTTCATGATCTGCAAAGGCAGGTTATTTTTGCTCTGGCTAGAACAGTGGTTAATGCACACTGACTAATTAGGGCAATTTAGGTTAGTCACACTCAATACAATTCAAATGCCCTACTTTGGCAATCCTGCTGATGTCAATCACTGTGAAGTACACCTTTGGGGAAAGAGTACTCCAGCAATCTCTGTGGTGTGTGCTATAACAGCGTAATGCTGTAGTGTGATATAGAACTCTGGTAGGGGTTCTATTCTCACACATGGGAGTTGTGGATGCTTTTGTGTCTGTCCCTATGCCTGTGTAGAGAACAATGCATGTTTGGCTAGTCACACTCACTACAATTCATTCGGCCTACTTTGGCAATCCTGCTGATGGCACTCACTGTGAAATAAACCTTTGGGGAAAGAGTACTCCAGTAATCTCTGTGGCGCGTTCTATAATTGCATAGTTCTAATCCCAGATGTGACAGGTGTGTGTGTGTGTGTGTGTGTGTGTGTGTGTGTGTGTGTGTGTGTGTGTGTGTGTGTGTGTCTTAATGTGTCGATTGTTTGTCGTTTGTGTCCTGTGTGGAGGTGGCTGTGAGTGTGCAACAATTGGACTCAATGTTGAGTGGGTTTTTAAAATTTTTTATATGGTGCCCCTAGCATAAATCACAATATCCACCATGCAGGGATAACAGATGTGATATCAGTACATAGTCAGTCAGGAGTTCGATACCCTGGACTGGTAGGTGTATGACACAAACATGCTTACCTTTTATTCTCCCAATCCTTATATTTGCCTCTGTCTGCCTCTCTCACTCCCTCTCTGGATGTGGAGACTTACACCTGCTTTGCTTAGTCCGCAGCATGTGCATTGTCAGTAATGCTCATGATCAGCTGATGGCCTCTGCATGGATTACAGCCCTCCTCTAGCTGATTGCATGTGGAACAGCTGTGGTAACATTCCCTCAGCCATTTGCATGGAAACACACTCCAATATCTAGGAACATCATATTGGTGTTGGGCTTTTTCATTCACTGTGAGCAGGAGCTAGATCTGTTGTTTGGCAAACAGCATCACAGATGGATTGGGGACTTACCTCTGACAACATACACTGTGGAAACAGGCCAACACACAGGAGGGGGATGTGCCTGTCCTGACTACAGATTGTAAGTGCTGCTCTGCTGCAGTTGGGGTAATATTGGTTCAACAGGGTGTGTGTGGATATGGCTGTTGTACATGTTTTAATACTTGTCATGTCAGTGCTATGTTTATGAGGAATCCCCATCATCTGCAGACTGGGCAGTGTGTGGTGTCTTGTGTTCCTTGTGTTACCCACAGACCACCTATCTCTCAACTGCATAAGGTCGTGTGAGGATTGCAGTCAGTAGATGGTGACTGTCGAGAGAGTTACTGACGTCATATCCCTCATAGGACATATGTTGCATCAAACCTTGTTACTACGGGAAATGTATGAGGTTATCACAGCGACTTTTCAATGTTGGCCCCGTGTTTGTGCCTCCATCCACAACTCTGTCAACCTTTTTACATATGTCATGCAGTAGGGGGTGCATATGTTCTGTACACCATATTCATTGACAGCATATCTAATAACAAGCCAGTGAGATATCGGACTGCTACACATGATGTTCATCGTGTTACCCTGCTGCAGTCATCACACTTGGGTTATCCTGCCATCAGGCGGACAGTCGGCCCAAATTTCAAAGTCTTGGTCCAGCATCGGTTGCTGTCTCTTCTTCCCTGACGTCAGTGCGTCAGGAGTATATAAAAGGCATCCAACGCCATTTTCTTCAGTCTGTCTTGCCGCGCGGTGCCTGAAGCAGAAGCAGTTCGCAAGTGCCAGTCGGCCGACACCTGAGATTTTCGATTTGAATTTCAGTCCGAAGTCTTCAATAAAGCTAAGTACCCCGTTGGGGAACATTTTCTTGCCTCAGTCCGATGTCAGAAGAAGTTAACAATTGTATTTCTTGTGGGAAGCAAATACCTCATAAGGACTTCCATTCCTATTGTATTCCTTGCCTAGGCCCAGACCACGACGTCACAGGTTGTCGGTTTTGCACTAGGTTTAGTAAATGCACTATCAAACGCCGTTTTTGACTTCGCACGGCATTACTTTGGTAGGAAATTCAATTATATCATGCCATCGGAGCAGCCAATGACTGCAATTCATAAAAAACACAAGGATAAGGACAGACAGCCTAGGAATAAGCCAGACCCTGAGGCCCCAGCTGGGCCTGTCGCCAGTTCTCCGGTTTTCAGTGAGGCACCTACGCAGCCCCTGACGACCGCAGAGCCGGAACCCCAGACAGCTGCCGACTCCCAAGCGGAGTCTACTAGGCCGACGCAGCCATCTACCGACACTGGAGCAGATTTAGACACCGGTGCAGAGGAAACACCTTCGGTTGCAGAAGGTGTCTTCAGACCGACTACACTCACCATTAAATCTTATGCTAAGCTTAAAACTCCTTTAAAACCTAAGAAAACTGTTCATCAGTCTACAGGCCCCATGCCTAAGAAACAGATGCTTAAGATGGCTGAAGATTTAATTACCCTTATCAGGGGTTCCCATCCCCCTCCTGATAAAAGACCAAGACAAGAGGAGCATTATGCATCCTCTGACCAGGTTTCTCTCTCCTCATATTCTTCTGAGGAACAGGATTACACTTTTCCACCTTATGAGTATTCTGATGCTGAAGACTCTATTCCCTCAGCATCTCCTCCTGAAGACTATTCCTTTGGGGAAACATTACATACCATGAGGGAACATTTCCACTGGGAAGGCCAGGATTACTCGGATTCTAAGAAAAGGCTCCGAGAGTTCCTTCTATTACCCCAGCACAGACCTCTTGCTATTCCTCCTGTTTTAGATATTGTGGATGATGTCTACTTGGAGTCTAGTTTAAATCCAGACTCTCTACCTCCTGCTCCAGCCAAACCAGACATATACTACAGAGTACCTGACTCACACAAATTCCTTTATAAAAGCCCTGTAGCTGACCCAGAAACCATATCCCAGGGTTCTAAGGGAGCAAAGGCTTCTATGGCTAAAAATCCTGTGCCCCCTGAAAGAGATTCCAGAGCCCTAGATAGATGGGGAAAGAAAATAAACACCTCTGCAACTCTGGCTATGAGAGCATTAAATTGCCAGTTTCACATGTTGAAATATCAACAATTCCTGATGTCTCAGTTAAAACAAAAAATGAGCACACACTCAGAACAGCCTGAGTTCAAGGAAATGCAGGATCTGTTGCATGTAGCTGAACAGGTGGGCAAGCATACTTTACAATGCGGATTTGATTAACTGGAAGCTTCCTGTAGAGCAGCTGTTACTGGCTCAGTCATTCGTAGACATGCTTGGTTAAAAGAGCAAACCGTCCCTGACCATGTTAAAGCAAAATTATTAGATGCACCTTTACAACAGGATGTATTATTTGGTGTCAGAGCAGATTAGGTTTTAAAGCAAATGGAGGATAAGGCTAAATCTATGCAAACGGTCAAGGATTTCTTGCAGGTACAACCCCCTCGCTTCAGCAGAAATTGGCCAACAAAAAATTGGTCCTTTCCAGCTTCAGACAGAGCACACAGGGGCAAATACAGATGCCCAAGGGGCAGAGGTCAGTCACAGGGCCCTTACAAACCTCGCCATTGGGGTTCTGCTACCCAGGAAGGAGGAGAAGACAGGCCCCAACCTAGCAGAAGACAGACACAATGACTCTATCCTCAAACTACCAAGCAAATCTCTCCTAGCAACACCCTTGGGAGGAAAACTAGCATTTTTGCAGACAAATGGCACATCATCACAAAAGACAAATGGGTTCTAAACATTGTCTCTCAAGGATACAGATTCCACTTTCATACCTTACCAAGGATCAAAGGAATGCCAAACCTGCCACCAAATCAGTGGGCAGAGGCACAAAAACAAATTACAGCTCTCATGAACATGAGAGCCATTCAACAGGTACCTACACAGGAGCAGGGACAAGGATTTTACTCAAGACTCTTCCTAGTTCCAAGAAAGGACAAAGCATGGAGACCCATTCTGGATCTTTCAGTTCTGAACACCTATCTGCAAGTACCAAAATTCAAGATGCTAACACTACAGCAGCTTCTTCCCATGCTGGGCAAGAATGCTTGGCTAGTCACTTTGGACCTCAAGGAGGCATACCTGCATGTGTCTACCAGACAAAATTGCAGAAGATACCTCCGCTTCATTGCAGGTTCAACGCATTATCAATTCTCTGCACTGCCCTTTGGCTTATCTACTGCACCCAGGGTCTTCACAAAATGCCTGGCAACAGTAATTGCATACTGCTGACAGAGGAATTCAAATATATCCATACCTGGACGACTGTCTTATTCAAGCAGAAAGTAAGGACATTCTTTTACAGCATCTGGCATTTGTCAAACACCTTCTAAGTTGCCTAGGGTACACAGTAAATGAAAAGAAATCAAAACTAGTGCCCTCACAAAACATAACATTCCTGGGTGCCAGCTTGAATACAATGGCCCAGATGGCTTATCTCACGCCAAACAAACAACGACAACTGCTTCAATATTTCAAAATAATGGCAACAAAGTCCCAACTCCCTGCAAGAAAAATTCTGCAGGCCTTGGGATTCATGGCATCTTGCATTCTACTAATACCATTTGCAAAACTGCATATGAGGAAATTACAATGGTACCTGAAAAGTGTATGGACTCTGCACAGCCACAGCTTGGAAACAATGATTCCACTCATTCCCTGCCTTCAACAGGAGTTTCTATGGTGGGCACAGGCATGTCACCTCAACAAGGGTCAGCCTTTCACCTTACCCACAGCCAGGCAAACTATGACAACAGATGTATCGGACTATGCCTGGGGAGCACACATGGCAGGACAGTGCATTCAGGGCAAATGGACTACAGATCAGAGACACCTGCATATCAATCAAAAAGAAATGCTAGCAGTGCAGAATGCCCTAACAGCTTTCAAGGACCTTCTACACCCAGGACAACTACTAATAAGGACAGACAACACCACAGTTATGTGGTACATAAACAAGCAAGGGGGCACACATTCCAACCCTCTATGCAGGCAAGCAATGACCTTGTGGAACACTGCACTGTCTTACCAGGTTCAATTACAAGCACAATTCCTGCCAGGAAAGAAAAACACATTGGCAAACGACCTAAGCAGAAACATCATGGAGCCACACGAATGGAAACTAGATCCACAAGTATTTGCAATGATAGCTCAAAAATAGGGACGCCCAGACATAGATCTGTTTGCAAGCCCCCACAACCACTAACTTCAAACATTTTGCACAAGGACCTTCCATCCACTAGCTTGGAAAGTGGACGCTCTCTCAATCAGTTGGAAAACATTAACAGTGTGTGCCTTCCCTCCACTGCCTCTTCTAGCAAAGGTACTGCTGAAAGTCAGATTAGAGGGGCCACAAATGATTTCCGTTGCATCAGATTGGCCACGCCAACATTGGTATCCAATTTTAAGGACCATGACCCAGGGCCCACCATGGATTTTACCACAAATTCCTCACCTCCTCACCCAGCAAGACAATCTGATTCTACACAGCCAGCTCAAGACTTTAAACCTGGCTGCATGGCAAATTACCTAAACAACCAGCCAGCACCTTTATCCAAAGCTGTTATGGATGTCATTCTGGAAGCCAGGAGGCCCAGCACCGGGAAAACCTATTCAGACAAATGGAAAAGATTTTGCTCCTGGAACCAGGCTAAAGGCCTAAATGCCCTGGAGCTGAAAATTCCTCAGATTCTACAATATTTAACTGAGATGTTACACAAAGGACTTTCCTTTTCATCTATAAAGATCCACGCCTCAGCAATTTCAGCTCATTATAGCACGGATCCTCCTTCATTCTCACATCCACTCCTAAGATAGTACCTCAGAGGGGCTAAGAACCTAAGACCGCCAAGGAGAGCTCCAACTACTTGGGATCTCAACTTTGTTCTGGAAAAGCTTACACTGCCACCCTTTGAACCAGCTTTTTCAACAGATTTAAAATTACTTTCATGGAAAACTGCCCTACTACTAGCAATAACCTCAGCTAGAAGAGTCTCAGAGCTACAGGCACTAATGGCAGTGGAACCTTTCCTCATTTTTCATCAAGACAGAGTTTCTCTATGAACTAATCCTTCCTTTATGCCAAAGGTGGTATCCAGTGTGGCCCTAAACCAAACCATTCACTTGCCCACCTTCTTCCCAAATCCCCAGAACAAAGGAGAAAGACTCCTGCACTCTTTGGACATTCACAGGCAATTATGTTACTACTTGGATAAAACTAAGGCTTTCAGAAAAACTGACCAGCTCTTTGTAGCCTATGCTACAGGATCACAAGGAAAAGCTATCTCAAAACAGACCATTTCTAAATGGATAGGACATTGCATACATTTCTGCTACGCACATCATGGGGAACCAGTACCTGCTAACATTAGGTCCCACTCCACCAGGGCTACAGCTACATCAGCAGCCTTTCTCAGGGGAGTGCCAACCAAGGATATTCTGGAAGCTGCTACTTGGAGTTCAGTGCACACCTTCACCAAACACCATCACTTACCTCTTTACTCTAAGACTAGAGCCGGTTTTGCCACTGCAGTTTTGCAGGGCCTACTAGCCTCTTCTAACCCTGTTTGACTCCACCTCCCCTCCTTAGCTTTGGGATTCAACCCAAGTGTGATGACTGCAGCAGGATAACATGATGACAGTACAGTTTTGTGCCTACCATAAATGTAGATGTTCGAGTGTTCACCCTGCTGCAGTCCAGGTTACCCTCCCTCCATCCCCTCTGAACTAGCTGAACTTATCTCTACCACTTTATCCTATACTACCTCTGTGGTGTATTTGCTTGTACCTACGAGTTTTGTTTTATTTATATATAGCCATATATATATGTATATATATATATATATATATATATATATATATATATATATATATATATATTTTGCCTACCTTTTGGGGGCACCTGACATCTGGGGCAAGAAAAACTGAAGAAAATGGCATTGGATGCCTCTTATATACCCCTGATGGACTGACGTCAGGGAAGAAGCGACAGCAACAGACTCCGGACCAAGACTTTGGAATTCGGGCCTACTGCGGGACCGCCTGATGGCAGGATAACCCATGTGTGATGACTGCAGCAGGGTGAACACTCGAACATCTACATTTATGGTAGGTACAAAACTGTACTTTATGTATAGTAGGGGTTATATTTGAGGATGTAGCCTGGGCATTCTGTGGTTGTGAGTACAGTAATGAGGTATGTGTAAGTCTGGTAATTGTCGGCAGTGTGTGTATAGTGCATATGTACCTTGGCCTGTGTAGAGACTGTGGTAGATGTCATTGTTCTTGGTCCTGTTCTATCTGATGTTTCATGCTGCTCCACTGTATGTCACCCTATCAGCTTACATGTTTCTAGGGGTGAACACACACATGTCCCAAACCACTGACAGCCATCGGACCACACTGTGTAGTGGCCCAGTATATGTAGGGTTGTTGTGTGAGTGACTCACATGAGGATGGTGTACATCAGATAGTCCATATACTGTAATAGTACGCTAGCTTACCACATGTGGCTGTGTTCACATTGGTTGTGGTTATGCACTTTTTCACACAGGTGTCTATTACTCTGTGATGTGACATGCCTGTAGAGCCTGCTATCTATGCAGGTACATGTGTATTCCCACATAGGAGATGTAGCCCAGTGTTGAGTCAGTCTGCCTGTAGCCTGCAGTGTGCTTTGTTACATGCCTAGCAGCTTACTGTACTTATCCAGTGAGATGTCATGTCCAGATACTTGCCAGATGTACTGCTGCCGGGGCACCATAACAGTCCTGTATGTCAGACAAAGCAGTGGGATGGTGTTCAGATGTATGTCGCTAACTAGTGGATAGTATGTGGCCATCACACCTCTGTACCAGCGGTTATTATGTGTTAGGACAGACAGGGGTGTATGAATGCATAACCTATGGGGGCAAATGTATACCAGTATGTACATGTTATACTCATCTACATGGCTGTTAACATCCACATTAACAGGCCTGGTCCACATGTCTTGCATGATGGGGTTCTGTGTATACCCCTGGACTGACCAGAGTGTGTCAGACTGTCCGCATATATTGGCCATATCGCAGCTGTAGTCCACAGGGGCATTACTGTGCTACCAGTGGTACTGTACTATGATGACCTTAGGATGTCTGTAAGTAGCCAATGGTGCACATGTTAACAGCAGATGTGGCCTCCCACACACACCATTTCTGTGAAGACAGTCCCTATTACAGTAGCAATAGTCTACAAATATAACTGCAACACATACGTGACATCCCCTTGCACCTTGAAGTTGGGAATATTGGGGCTGAGGTAGAACTCCACTCCATTTGCAGGACATATGGTGAACATATATGTATATATAAGTATACATATATCCATATAGATATATGCACATATACATATCTTGCTTACTGTATGACAACAGTTTTACACATATGTGCCTGTGTTCCAGCCTCTGTCCTTCACCTACATACCAGGCTTTGCACATATGACATGCTGTCAGGGGTTGTTATGTAGTGGGCTGTATGTTTGTTATGCTGTCATTCCTGCCATCACTCCACTGCTGTTGTGTCCCGCACACATACTGGGGGGGGGGGTGGAGCCTTATATGTGTGGGCTTCACCTACACAGTACATGTGTGCCCTAATGCACTCCAGAGGCCAGTGTATGTAACAGTGGTATATGGCCCAGTATTAGTGAGTGTAGGGGGGTGCATCATGACTTACCTAGGCTGTTACAACATGTGTGGGTATCTGGGATAAGCTGCCTTAAGGTATCTGGATGTACTTTACCATACAATCCACCTTGGGTAAATGCAGGCTTACTGCCTCCTGCCATACGGGATGTTCTGTTTGTCAGTGAGATTGTGATGGCATCAGGTATGCCTTGTTATGTAACAGATACTTCCCATTGTGTCAGCTGTGGTCTGTATTCCCTAGGGATTGTGTACAGAGTGTAGATAGAGGCTGCTTACCTATACATCTGCATTACGTACTGTTGATTGTCTGGTATGCTGTGGCCCAGTCTGTCATTACTATTGTACTACTTGAAGGCCTCGGCTTGGACAGCAACATATGTCAACTTTTCCAGACTACTGTCTTAGTATAACTGTATCACAGTTGCATTACACTGTTCATATGGATGTCAGTGTCTAAACAGCTATATGTTATGGCATATACAACTGTCATAGTACACAAATAAAGCTTTCACATTCATTGATGCACACCTATGTGTGGTGTTATACCCTTTGATATCTCTCTGGGTATATGTTTCAGGGTATGAATGTCATTCGTATGGGTGGCTCATACAGTTTCCAGTTGGCAAGGTGGTGACTGTAGGAATACTGGCTGCTCCATATTGTGTCCACTTACTACATGTGTATCTTACTGTACATATCTCTGTGTGTGTATGTGTAGTTACATATCTATCTATCTATATATATATATATATATATATATATATATATATATATATATATATATATATATACACATATACACATATATATATATATATATATATATATATATATATACCTGTATCTGCATATATGTGTCTGTGTATATGTATCTTAGGGATGGCCATGTCGTGTCTGGTCCTGGTTATGCGATCTGCAACACTTGGTACTGTATTACAGGGTGGTCGTGCTTGGCTTGGTGGGGTTATAGCTATTTGTACCAGACATATATTGTGTGGGGGCCTCTCAACCCCATTAATGTTGCATGAGGACATATATTTTTGTTATTTCCCCATTGTTACCTACAGATGTATGTCCGTATATACCTATATATGTATATGTATGTTGTTGTATCTTTCAGCTTTTCCCGGTTAGGGGTCGCCACAGCGGAACTCCGGTCCGCTAATGATTGGCAGTAGATTTTTACGTGCCGAGTTGCCAGCCCTGACGCACAACCTTCAACGAAGGTACGCCCATTCACGCATGTCTCCAGACAGAAGATGCTCTAGCTGAGTATCAAACGGGGCAACGTCTTACTGTGAGGTGACAGCGCTACTGCATATATATATCTATATAGATATATATATCTATATCTATATCTATATATATATATCTATCTATATATATATATATATATGTATATATATATATATATATATATATATATAAAACCTGCCGTATATATTTAGACATGTAGATGTGGACATGTATATCTATAGATGTAGGCATTTGCATGTTTATATGCTCATATATATTTATATCTACATATATATATATATATATATATATATATATATATATATATGCATATGCATACACGTATATCAATATGTTGTATCTGTTTAAACATTTAATGTATTTCCTCACACACATACATCTACATGTTGGAATACATTCTCTGTACTGTTGAATGACTGGGCTGGATGATATGTTTGTGAATACATCAAGGATATGTGTATCTGAGTGGCTTAGTGGTAAATCACTTTGTCTATGGTGTGCAGGGTCCTGGGTTTAATCCTAGCAGAGGTAGTTTATTTTTTTGCTAGGCAGAATAAGGGCCGTTAGATACAGTGTGATTAAGGCACTTTTGAGCAGTTGTAAGCGGGTTTGCATGATGGTAAGCAGTGCTAAGTTACGGTTACTGTTTCTTATACTCAGTTAGTTCCTGAATTGCTTAACCTGTGTAGGCATTGCTTACACCCATGCAAACAGGCTTAATCCCGCTTACTAGTGCTTACTCCCAGTTACCCCCATGCTAATTTCTTTAAAAAAAAGAAAAATGGGTTGATAGGAAAGTGGTGAAAAAAGGGGCACAAAGAGGGGAAGACAGTAGGGAAAATAGCTAGGGATGTGCAGGAAGGGTGTAAGGAAGGTCCATAGCTGCCCATTTCTTCTACAGCAACAGCTGTGCATATACACTCTATTTGAAAGTACATTTGGACATGCAAACCCCTGGGAGAGGGGTGAGGACAACAGTAATACATTGTAATGCCAATTAGACCAGATTACATATGTCCAGTGGAAATGTGTGCTAAATGGACAACTATGTATGGGGCGACATTTTTTTTGTGGGAACAGATTGCCCTTTTTTTTCAGGTGGGAGTGGGATGTTGGGGAGGGGTAGTAGGTATATTTGGGGAGGTAGGTTGGGTAGGTTAACAGACAAGACACGCAAGACACATACAAGGGCGGTATATGACACGTAGGGGGTAAACACCTTGATGGGAAGGGGTGTTGGGATATCGGAAGCCCACAAGCACCCTAGTGGTAACAGTGGGACTGAGGTCCCCACCCATGGGCAGTCACCACTGCACCTTCACAGCCCCGAAGGTGGCTGTGCTGGTGGCTGAGCTGCAGAGCCAGGCTGACTCTCTCTAATTGTGACACGCGGCCCTCAAGCTGGCGTAGAAGATCACTGACCTGGTCATTGATCACTGCTCTACGCACTATGAACTCGACTTGGCCATGGGTGACAGGTGCCTGTCCGCACCCACTCCTGGGGGGGGCGACCCCCATCCCCTGAGGCGGTTCCACCCGAAGGTGGTGCAGGACCAACAGAGAGGAAGATGTGGGGTTGGGCCCCAGACATGCTGGTCCCTGGTGCCTCAGCCAGCTGAAGTGGGATAGGTGGGTCTGCTGGGACCGGCCTTCCCAAGAGTGCTATAATGTTTAGATTTCAACATCATATATGTGTTAGTTATAGTCAACACATTCCAGGGTTAGGGATAACAGCATGCATAGATATTCCCATTAACCCAGACACCAGATATGAAACAGTTGCATAGCAAACAGAACACATGCATATATACGACCACAGTGGTAATACAAACAGCATGCAGGTACACTGATGGGATCGCGCAAACTATGTTGGAATAATTCAATGTGGCTCATGCATGTGAACCATTAGAATATTTATCAAACGGTTGACCATTATCAGAGTCAGTACATACCAGTTGGGGTGGGTATGTTGATTACTGTTGGATATAAGGTGGGGGAGAGAACGTTGTCAGTTAACAAGTAGTATATTCCTGTACTCCACATTACTTTCCTAGTCAGTGCTGTTATCTGTACCTTACAAGTGTTACTACACTACCCTATAGACCTTTATTGGAGACTGATATGGCTGTCAACATCATTACACATGAACCGGTTTTACCTGCAGTATAGACCTCTTACCTGGTTTACCTGTGGAGGGAATGTTTGTTAACACTGACTGTTTGTACACATATGGTGGGATTCTGGGTTGATGTTTTGCACTATCTTATCCAACTCTTTCTGCACAAACTCTGGCCATGTGTTGACCACATGCTGGTATGCCTGGACATATCTAGACTTTTGCTGTCTTCCACCTTTAGTAACCAGACACACACATGTACATGCTTTCATACACCATTATATTACTTAGGACAGTGTGGCCAACATTGACCACTGATACTTTATTATTCAGAGAAACTGCAACACTCACAATACCCTACAATACCAGGGTGGACAGTACAAGTACAGGTTATATTGGTCTGTATTTCACAGCACAGTGTTCGTATCCAACGTACCTTCCCAGGGGGACATGTTGATAGGCAGTAGATATGGGCCCGTTTAATAGACAGTCTGGACATATCTTTTCAGTCATGGTGTATAATTCTGTATGCAGACTACTACCACCGGCAGGATTCAAACCATGGCTGTGTGTGCTAATAAAACAACAGTTGACATCTCAATTGCATGTGCTATTCAGGTTTTGTTGTCTACATTTCCCCTGTTTACTGTCTGTGTCTCTCAGTTGTACTAAATGACCTCTGGGGATTACTCCTGTCATATACAGACATTCCTACACATTCACATTATGGTGCATGGTGTGGGTAGCAGTGCTTAATACTAAATTAGTATTACATGATTGCAAATCTACATTACCATATGATACCAGAATATACACATGCAGTCCAGCTGTTAGACCTGTTTTGTCAGAGTATTACATTGTTATTGCCATACTAACAATAATAGACTCTTCCTGCCATATTCTCTAGTGTATACAGTACTTGCCTTGAACAATACAGGTTTTATACTAGCAATGACTTTACTACTACTTTTATTTTTATTTCCTATGACAGTAAAAGCATAAGTATTACTGACCTGCCTCACATCGCAACAGTGCCAAGCGACAGATGTGGGCCTCCTGGTTCGCGGCCCACTCCATTGCAGCTCTAGGGGACATAAGAGGAATATTTAGTCATACCTATCCATAATATATCTGAGCTGGCCATTATTAAACAGGTAGTGGACTGATACTTACACACAGCTGGGACATCCCCTGATGCTCTAGCCTCTTGGAGCACTCCTACAAGAGGTCCCCCTTCCGCTGCTTCAGGTCAACATAGTGGTGCCTGACCTGCTCACCAGTTCGGGGTATGCCAGTGGCACTGGTGAGGTCGTGGGCGAGACGGTCCCAGGCCTCCACCTTATATTGAGAACCCTGGTACTGGTCCTGCAGCAGTATCTGTGCATGGTCTTTAACTAGGAGTCCAGCCATGACATTGGTCTTCTGGATGCACAAGCGCTGTGCCTGGAAGCGCACTCCTTCTCCCCTTCCTGCCATAGTGTCGGGAAGCAACAGCCAGTTATGAGCTGTATTCCCGCCTCTTGGGTTTAAGTAGGCCAATTTCCTGCAGTTTTCCGTGATTGGCCAGTTTTGAAAAGGCTAAGCTGTGGGCAAACCTGCTTACCTAAGGTTGGCATTGTTTAAAGAGGTATACCACTGGGCAGATTGAACTGGCTTCCCTACACATTGCCTACACTTACTAAGTTGAGCTGTGCTGCAGTTGGCATTGCTTAATAGTTAATTAGCACTATATTTGCCTTTTGGTAGTGATTTATTATTCATTACAGGTTATGTATGTGTCTGGTGTCCTTGGGGACTTCTACACTGTATTACAATAACACCTCAAATCTATGCTTACTGCAGTACTCCAGTTCACATATTTATGTTCTGTGGCAGGTTATACAACATCACACTGTACATAGATTCAGTTCACGTGTTTGATTTGATTTTCCTGTAGTGAGGATTAGTATGCTGATACCTCATTTATATGTATTGCTCTGATGGCTTAGTGGTTAACTACTGTGACTATGGTGTACCGGGTCCTGAGTTCAAGCCTTGCAGGAGCTATTTATTTTGTTGCTGGGCAGAACACGGGCCATTGAGTACAGAGTGATTAAGGCACTTTAAAGCAGTTGCAAGTAGATGTGCGCGGGTTTGCACAGAGCTAATCAATGCTAACTTCCAGTTACAGTTTCTTACATTCAGTTAGCATCTACTTTGCTTAATTTATGTAGGGAATGCAAACCCCTGCACAAACGCACTTAAACACACTTACTAGTGCTTATATATGCTTACTACTGCTTATTTGTGCTTAAATCTGCTTACTAGTGCCTTATTCATTATGACACTGACACTTCACATGTGCATTTATTGCAATATTCCAGTTTACATTTAAATGTTATTTAGTAGGTTATACTGCAAAAGAATATCAAAAAATATTCAAATACAAATTTCACATAGAAAATGGAATGTGCTGCAGTGAGACTCAAACCAGGAATGCCTGCTCATGAGGCAGATCCTCTGACCACTACACTATTGCTGTGCTGCTTTATTTGCATATATCTTCCTTGTTATCCTCTTCAGCCTTTTAAACTGCTTTAACCGTAGCTAAGCCATGGGCAAACCCACGCACCTACGGTTAGCTGTACTCAGGGTTTAAAAAACAAAAAGTGTTTCTTCATTTATTTATATGTACTGCTCCTGTTGTACACATGGGGGACTGTTGGTGGGGATATGCGGACACTTATGAGCGGTCATGCTAATTTATTTACAGTTTCTGCTGTTCTACTTTGCAGGGGTGTGTTTATTCTGAGAGCTCTGCTCTCAGGCACGCCCCCTGCACTCGTCCACGCACCGTGTAGGATTAGGAGGTCAGGCAGCATGGCGCACTGCCATCCTCCTCCTAAACTGCCGCTTCAGTGCAGGACTAATCTAGTTCTGCACGGAAGATTAGTAAATCTGGGGGAATGTAAGAATTAAAACAAATCTGACTTTTCTGGAAAACATATATATATATATATATATATATATATATATATATATATATATATATATGTGTGTGTGTGTGTGTGTGTGTTTATATATATATATATATATATATATATATATGTGTGTGTGCGTATATATATATATATATATATATATATATATATATATATATATATATATATAAAATCATTCAGAAAAAAAAGCTTACTTTATAAATTCAGTACTGAAGGGAATAATAGCATACTTAGCAAGTACATTTATGTTGCTAACAGTATTTGAACAGGAATTATTGCAGATATTTTTTTTATTTATATGAGATTGTAGATTAAACCCAGTAGAAGGAGAAGTTTTGTATTTAAGTAAAGAAGAAGGAGGTTTAGGGATAAATAACCCAGTGGTATATGCTGCTTTCATTCATTTACACAAAAGTGTTAAAGGGGATAAATGAAAAAGGTGAGAGATTAGCAGTAAAATTATATAAGTATGATAAATTTTGGGGTATGGTAAAAAAATAGTAAACGAGCAAATGAGTGTATACATCAGAAAATAAAATATTACCAAGAAAAATATTTTTGCGGAAAATAAAAAAATATATATATAAGAAAAGATAGAAAAGTATGGCATAAGAATGTAATGATAAAACATTACTATGTAAAACCATGGGAACATCTAACAGGTGAAAACATTAATGCTATAAAAATAAGAAGCAAATGATGTAATCAGAATGTAGAATGTCATGAGCTTTTGTGAAGATGGGTAGCAGATAAATTGCCAGTAGAAGGAAATATGCCATATAAAATGAAAAGTGGTAGAATATGTCTACATTGTCGATAATAAGAAACTAAACAACGTGTTTGGGAAATGTAAAAAAGTAAAAAGGTTATGGGAAAAACTATGTAAAGAAGATTTTTTGAAGATATAACATAAATGTATAAAATAAACATGGATGTGATTAAATATAGATATTATACAAACTGGAGTTAAGAATATGTTAAAATAATCGGTACAAGTTATTTTCCATTATATGGGTTATATATAAATGGATTTTAGCAACAATATTAAGTAAAATCAGATGGTTGTAACAGGGATGCAAAATTTAGTATGACTGTGTAAATTGGTGTGTGTGTGTGTGTGTGTGTGTGTATGTCTCTCTCTCTCTCTCTCTCTCAATATATATATATATATATATATATATATATATATATATATATATATATATATATATATATATATATATATATATATATATATATATATATATATATATGGGTCTACCTGACATGGTCGACAGTTCATATGGTCGACAGTTTATTTGGTCGACAGTTCATTTGATCGACAAGCATTTTAGGTGGGGGGCTGTGCCCCCACACCCCCCTAACTATATATATCAACTCCAGGGTTGCACAACATTGGGGAAGGGGGCAACTCTGCTTGTCGACCAAATGAACTGTCGACCAAATGAGTGTCGATTATATGAACTGTCGACCATGTCAGGTAGACCCATATATATATATATATATATATATATATATATATATATATATATAGAGAGAGAGAGAGAGAGACACATTTGTACATTTATAAATATGTAAATATTTTGTAAGCAAGAGATATTTTTGTATATAAAGGACCCCTACTCTTTTTGATAGATGTCATATTATCTGTTACATCCACCTGCAATGCCACCAATTCAAGGAGATGTCACCTTAGTTTAAGGTCTCATCCAAAGGGCGATATATGCATGGGCAGGCTCAAATCCTACCCCCTCCATGCTATCTTCTGTTTCCCCCTGAGACCAAAGGAAACTTCTGAATATGGTTTATTGACAAGGCTTATGGTGGTCTGTGGAATGACTGCCTAGTACTTAATGTAGTACCTATGAACCTATTACCATCCAAATCATGGAAGGGCTTTGATCTCTGCACTGTTCATTTTGGTCCCTGTGGCTGTACAAAGCACTATCTGTGAAGTTAGATCTCAACATTGCTGGTATGTGACAGTGCGGTGCTCTGAGACACCCTGCAAATCTTTTAAATGTTTTTATTGATTTTTTTTTTGTTTGTCTGTTTTTGCAGAACAACAGCTGCACCCATTTAGGCTAGCATTACATTATACTTCATCACTACTGAAAGCTCTGCATCATTTCCATTCAGGTACTTTCCTCTGCTGCTTGGTTCTCCCATATACATTGCTACTTGTACAAGTTACCTTCATTGCCGTGGTAATGGGGTGTACTCCCTAGTTTACTTTGAAATTATCTCCACAGATCACCTGCCTTCTTCTTTCTGTTTACTCCCTACCTGTCTTTTCCTTTATTGATACCGTTAGTGTCTTTGTTCGTCTTCCTTCTCCTTCCTTATTTTTGCCATTCTTTGTTTATCTTGGCTAGCAACTACCTCTTATTTTTTGAGTTGTACAGTTTGGTATTTTGTGGTGGATTGCCCTGCCTACAGCTTCAGGTGTTAGGTCTGCATCGTATTGCACTGTTTCTTTACGCTGACAGTTTCTGCTATATCCCACCATGCACCTGTCTTACTTGCTCCCTGTTTGTGGGATAGATTTATTCATAAAATGTCACTATATATTTTCCACTGCTACTCCCTCCTATTTTCTAACTTCTGTCATAATTTTAGCTTCCCTCTCATTAGATGGTAGGTGAAACACTTGCTTGTTTACTCCCTGTGCTGTCTCTTTTATCCATTACTTACTTTTTTTTTTAAATTGTACTCTTTTGTATATTTTGAAGACTCATAGCACTTTTTTGTTTTAGCATTTTGTATATTTTGGCACTTGCTTGCTCTTGTTTTCACATTGTACTATTTTGTATATTTTTTAGAATTGTGACGTTTTGTTATATTTGCTTTAATAATGTATTATTTTGCTGGCATCTTGGCATTGGGTTACTTCTGTTTTGCCATTTTACTGTTTTGTGTATTTTGTGGAGTGCTGGCACTTTGACTTATTTTAATAATGTACTGTGTAGTTTGCAGAGTCATATTTCTTTAGTCTTTTTTTGTATTGCGCTGTTTTGAATATTTTGCTATGTCATGTTTTTGTTTTTTTCTTCATAGTGGTCATGTAACTGTTTATTCTGTACTTGCCTGTCTATTTGCTGATGATAGCACATAATCTGAAACGATGCCCTAACCTGTAAAGCAGCTTGAAAGTTTCACATCTCAGGAATGCTTGTTTAGACTATTGTTGTACTGTATTTGCTGTATGTAGATTACAGTTTTCCCTTAGTTTATTTTTATTATATATATATATATGTTTAAACCACTTATTAGCTTGACTAGTAATATAGTAGTATCCCTGAATAAACTAAACAAGAAAGAGAAAGGACTTCTGAGTCAGGGAAATTTTTAAAATAGAACAGACTACAAAAGGTCAATAGCCGTATCTCTCAGCTGTCCAGAATTTTAAATAATGTTCAGATTTTTACTCCATATTTTAAGTATGTTGTTAATAAAATGTGTGGTTGTATTTATGGCAAATCATTTAGGATTTTCAGAGATGCATGTTAATGCAAAACCTGTTATTCTAGCAACTTTCTAAGTTTATAAACCAATATTTCAGTAAGATGTTGAGAAGTATGTCTTCAGCAAGTATATCTAACTAGGGGGTGAATCACTGATACTGTGCTGATAGTTTTAAGATTTAGGTTATACATTTGCAATACAAAGTTTTTACTTCCAGTTTGCTATAACTAGTTAGAGCTCATTCAGGCAAAGGCTCGTTTCACAGAGTACAACTGACCTGAAGTCTATTTTGGTCCAAACCACGACCATGGTAAGGGAGAGTCCCCAACATCCTGTACACAGCTACTCTGAAACCATAGTACCACAACAAAAGTCATGTTTCATCTGGGGACATTACAGTACTTCCTTGATAAAAGTACATTTCTATATAGCACATTCAGTCAGATGAGGTGGCCGAACAAGTATAGTTCGGTTAGTACCAGATTTTCTCATTTAAAAAACATTTGGCAACAAACTGCTGAAGGCCATGTAACTTTTAAATTAGAGTAAACAATGCTAGAGAATTACTCTGCACTGAATCATTGTCTGTGCTGATAACTAAGCAACTGGTACAAACTTCAATGCACTGTAATACAGACACATATCATTTACAGAGAATTCAGCAGTATTGAGCTTTTTGTTTGTTATTAATACAGTTAATTTAAGAAAAAAAGACAAAAATAGATGGTGTTTAATATCTGCAGATCAGGCATTCATTTTGTTTGGAATTAAAGGGAGAGGATGTAGTAAGGATTTAGATAAGACTGTGAAACATTTAATAGAGGTCAAAGGTATTTAAATAGATAAATCATAAATAGCCTTCTTGTGCATTGCAGGGTACCATTTCAGATGGTAGCAGCCATGTTCACAAAAGCTTTGCGTGAAGTCTGTAGGTAAACGAGAGCTGTTAAAGTGTCTGTCCCCCTCATTCCAGTTTCTAAGCCTAGGCTATTGCTGAGAGGTGTGAGAGAGGAATGATACTAGATGTAATAGAGAAGTTTGTGAATCATAGTGTAGGGGAGCAACGTAGCATGGAAGGTGATAGATTTAGAAAGGGAAAACCATTAACATTCACACATTAGAAAATATAAATTTGCTGATTTTGTTTGTGATGAATGGGATACTGGACATTAAAACAAAACAAAGTGTGTTCATATGGAGTGTTTAGATGTACATTATTTCCTGATTTTTAGGAAATGGTTTTGAAGTGTAATGGAGCAGAAATGGCAGGAGTAGCTGGAGTTCACATAGCCTGTGGGGAAAAAAGTAAAGATTAAAAAAAGGAGAGGTCCTAAAACACCCCCTGTAAAGATCATTTACAGGAGAGGACTGAGTAAAACTTAACTTGAACTTGTTTGTTTTGGAGGTACGTAGTCCACAGGGCAGGTAACATTACCTTTACAAAACAATAGGTGTATAAAGCTGTTTATAAGAGAGCAAGCAGTTTGATATGCTGTATCTAACATCCATCATCCTGGTCTTGTAAACTGTGTTAGGGACAGGGGAGGATTATGTATTGTAATCAACAGACACCATATGAAAGAACGCCATGTTTTTAATTTGGTCTCAGTTTATATAATGTTTGAAGTACCTCTTTGAGTGTTGGAAGTGTTTACATTAGTCTGAAGGTAGATTTTGGGTAAATATTTTAGAGAAATCAGTATTTCCAGGCTAACAGTAGAGATCCAGGGGTAATACCTAGACTAATCATGCAACAGAGTGGTTGTGCAGTGAAACACTGGGTCATATGTAGGAAGACTGGGTGATGCTACATTGTAGTTTGTGAAGGGGAAGCTTAACAGGGAGACATAATAATATATATTGTCATTGAGAGACAGATATTTTACTTACTGAGGATGTATTGTTACTTTTTTTTGCATTGATGCAAACCCTTTTCAAATGCATTTCTGTTTCCATTGGTTGTAATTTTAATATGATGATTGAACATTTGTCTTTTGACAGAATACTGGTCTTTTTACATGATTTTATTATTCTCTGTAAAGAAAGATATTAAGGGGTGCAGAGGGTATGCATAATAACAAGGTATAGAATGATATACTTTAAGTATATGATTTTTAATGTTGTTTGAACAGGGTACAACATTCCAAATGACCGACTGCTGTTACTACTTGAAAAACATGGGAGACTTGTACCTGACCTTATGGAACAAGTAATGAACATACTTCAGATGGATCTTTATGAATTCCAACCCAGCAGTGAGTATATACCTAGAATATGAAATTCTTTACTTTTTTGTGTGTTTGGCAACCTGCTAATGCCTTTGCAGAAACTGACTGTCTCTGTAATGGTGATTGCAATTGATTATGCCAGGAAGTAGTAAAGGGCAAATACAAATGTTTTAAGACAGTTTTAAAACGTGCAGTGACTCCTGTATAGCATGTTGACAGAGTGTTTAGAGCTGTTGCCGTGAAGTTTCACAGTCTGGGTGCATTGTGCCTCCATCTCTGTGTGGTGGTCACATCATATGTCCTTTGAGTACTCTGATAAATTTCCTTTATATATTCTAATTTCCTCCCACTGCTCTAACCATAGGGTGATTGACTATTATGTGCATTAGTTTGCATTGTTCAGCTTTTGTGAATGCTACCCTGTGATGGACTTGTGTCATATTTAGGATGTATCCCACCTCATACAGTTGTTCATCATTTGAACACTGCTGCAGTAGACTTAGCTATATGGGGTATATTCTGCCAAGGATATAGCTTCTAAAGCTTCAAGGATATCTTCCACACATGCAAAATGTTAGTCAGCTTGACCTCAACTGAAGGAAAAAAATGGTTTGTGTGCCAAGCCTTTCCGAGTTTTCAAGCCAACTGAGAGATGTAGACTACAGGTCTGAAAAGATCAGTATTAAGAAAATTAAAACATATAAAATAAAACAAAAAAGGTTCCAAGCCACCAGTGAAATTAATCTTCAGTTCTTTTATTTTAAATCCAACAACAAATGAGCGCTTTCGTCTGCCAAATGAGACTTCTTCAGATAAAACAGTACTGGTGCCACTCTTAATTTATACAAAATACCTTAATTAACCTAATTAACTAATGAACAAAATTATAAAATTTTAAAGCTATAAAATTTTAAAGCTCCACCACCAAGTGGTTTCTGGCTCTTTAGTTGTTTTACCAAACACCACAAACTTCACAAGTTTAAAAATACATTAATGAAATTAATGAAATTAAAAGATTGTTTAAAACAATCATTATATAAAAAGTAAATAATAGTAAAACTTCAACCTTGATTATGTTTTTTTAATGTAGCCCTTTTTACCCTAAAATGCTGTAACCTACAACAAGGAAATCACACTCTACCTGCTCTCTCTGCTAAAATAGCCTTAATACTAATGTATTCATTCAGGCCTGGACTAATATTAGTCTTCAGCCTCAATTGCCATTTAAGTTCACTATTGAGTAATGTGTTCCTCATGTCCCCTCCTCTGGGGTTATTTTTAACCAAATCAATAATCCCAAACTTGAAACCACTAAATGAAGTACAAAAAACCTGAGTGTTTGTAAAGGGCACTGGTTTCTTTCCTATTTCTAATGTCATATATGTGTTCATATAGTCTGTCTTTTAGTGCCCTTTCGGTTTTTCCTACGTAAAATGATGAACACTTTGTGCAGATAGCCAAATATACTAACATCTTGGTTTGACAATTACCCTTACAAAATTTGACTATACTACCTAAACCATTTTTCAATTTGATGAATTCTTCTTTAAAAATATGTGAACATTGCCCACACCTACCACATGGACTGGTTGCTTTTTTAATATTATCTAAATTATTACCCTTTTCAAGCAACATTTTAAAGTTAATTCCTGTCTTATATATAAAATGAGGTCTATTACCAACCACCTTATAGACTTCTTTGTTAGTATATTTGGCTATCTGCACAAAGTGTTCATCATTTTACGTAGGAAAAACCGAGAGAGCAGGTAGAGTGTGATTTCATTGTTGTAGGTTACAGCATTTTTGGGTAAAACGGGCTACATTAAAAAAACATAATCAAGGTTGAAGTTTTACTATTATTTACTTTTTATATAATGATTGTTTTAAACAATCTTTTAATTTCATTAATGGATTTTTAAACTTGTGAAGTTTGTGGTGTTTGGTAAAACAACTAAAGATCCAGAAACCACTTGGTGGTGGAGCTTTAAAATTTTATAGCTTTAAAATTTTATAATTTTGTTCATTAGTTAATTAGGTTAATTAAGGTATTTTGTATAAATTAAGAGTGGCACCAGTACTGTTTTATCTGAAGAAGTCTCATTTGGCAGACGAAAGCGCTCATTTGTTGTTGGATTTAAAATAAAAGAACTGAAGATTAATTTCACTGGTGGCTTGGAACCTTTTTTGTTTTATTTTCACTGGTTTGGACTGTCTTGTTTGGTTTAGTAAAATTAAAACATATGTTGCACCTAGACAACAGAAATATAGAAAAATAAAAGGGATTGAGGGAGGGAGAGAACAGCTACTGCAGTAGTGATCATTCAAACGACGACTGTTACAAGTAAGTTATTTACATAACTGTACTTTATTCATCATTTCATCACTGCTGCAGTAGCCTTAGCTATATGAGTAAATTACCATAGCTTGTCCTACCTGAGAGGAGATTGATCCTAACAAAGCCTGTCCTGGACCTGGAAAATGAATACAGTTGGTAGTACTTTGTAAAATTATGCTCAGAGTCCCAAGTACCTGTCTATAGAATACTTCTCGAGTCCACCCTTTTCCAAAATGTCATTGAAGAAGACAAGGCTCTTCTTAAATGTGCTTTGACCCTGCCTGGAAGTGATTGACCATGGTGAGAATAGCAAGGGACAGCCATCTGGAAATGGTCTGTTTTGACATGGGTCCATCATAGGAAATACTCAGTTGTACAACTTTCCTAAAGGACTAGATTCTGTTTAGGTAATATCTGAGTTGTTAATGCACCTACAGAGTATGGAGATATGTTGCGGTTTGTGAGAGATGTTTATGGTTCCATGGAAAAGGCAACATACTCATGAACGCATCAGTGACTATTACCTCTCCTAACTATATTCCATAGAAGCAAAATATCTAAATGTTTATTCAGCCTGTGCAAACACTGTCCAGTCATCTGAGTGACCATCTATTAACTTTGCTGTCTGTAATCGTATTCTACATTCTATGCCATGTTTTAAGTAAATAAAAACTCATAAGAATTTAACAAATTAAGTTATAGGAAAGGAACTGAAACTACAGGTTGATTTTGAGTGCCTTGTTCACAATCATTAAGTTTTGTAATAAGATTATTTATAAAACTGGTCAACACTTATTGAAAATGTGTGTCAGTTCAGCATATCATTACCAAAACCAGCCAGATACCATGGATTAACAGATCAGTCAGTGATTAGTTAGTAAAGAGGAAAGCAGCCTGGATGAACATCAAGTAAATGTGTGACACATGCCACAGATATATGGCATTGGTCTTAAATATCACTCTGCAATCACATATAGTATTTACTAAATAGAAATGTGCCATTTCCTTTCAAACCAAAAACTTTTAAGTACTTGTCAAAGTTCTGGCAGAATACAAGTGACACACTACAAAGAAACAACAGATATACTAGTAACCTAGTTGCTTTAACTTCTAATGTTATGTAGTCCTATCTCGCCTACATTTTTACTAGCTCAAAGTCTCTCATTGGCTGAGCTAAGAGGGTATCCCATGGTGCACTGCTCCATATCCCCAGATCTCATTTGCCGCTTGTGTAGCTCGGACGTGGTCTTGCTTGGCTGTGGCTAAGTACCTTCTTTTTTGCTATTTCTCTTTGAGAAATTTGTTAGTTCATACCCAAAAGCTATTTTAATAGCTATTTCTTGTTGCTGATCACTAAGTTGTGTGTGATTTCAGTGCTTGAGTGTGATAGTTGTTTTTTGGTATCCCTGTCTGTTCTGGCAGGCTTGGCCCATTTTAGTTAGAGGACCTAGTCCTCCCCTCTGTTGTTGGATAAACCTTTGGTGTCATTGTGTTTTTTCTGTGTAATCCCTAGAAGAACCGTTTCAGTTAGAGGTTCTCAGTGTTCTTAGTACGTTTTTCTGGTGTTCTATATTGTGTATTTTTCCCGCCCTTTTTATAAGTTGCGTCTAGGTGTCTCGCTAGCGTTAATTATAAAATGTCCAAGGATCAGAAGGAGCATAAGCCTTCTGGCTTTAAAAAATGTTCCAAATGTGGATATAAAATGTCCATCACGGATGGACACTCTGTGTGTGTCTACTGCCTTGGAGCCATCCATTTGCAGGAGTCATGTAGCTTTTGCCACGAGTTCAGTCCTAGGGTGCTCCAGGAGAGGAAAAAGAAATTGATATTAAAGGGACTTCTGAAACCGTCATTTGAGGAAGCTATAGACTCGGCTTCTAGTATTCAATCAAAATCTAAAGCTTCCAAGTCTAAGAAAAGGTCTCTGGCTCCATCTGCCACTTCAGAGCCTCCGGAGAAGATTACTGTTTTGGACTCTACCTCCTCGGCTCCACTGTCCTCGGGGCCACAGGAGGTATCAGTGTTAACTGAATCGGCGTCAGCTCCTATTATTCTTGAACCCATTTGGAGCCGGTCGCCCAGTGTGAGGCATAGTTCACCAGACAAGAGATCCCAATCTCGATCGCTCTCCTCCAAATCCTCCAGGCTTTCTGATTTGGATGTTGATAGGGTAGTGCAGAGGCTCCTGTAGTCGCTGGTGTTGGCCAAATTGTTCTCGGCTCTGACCAACTTGGCTCCGGAGCCAGTTCCTATGACCGTGCCGATGATTCCTCCTCCGAGCACATCCTTGTCATTGGAGCCGGTATGCTCCACTCTGAGTGATGTTCCTACACCGGCTCCGATACCCCCTCTGGGTCTATCAGTGCCGACCTCAGCTCTGACCATGTCGGTTCCGTCCACAGGGTTTGAGACTCGGGTCTCTTCGGTCGGGCCCGAGGGGGATACTTCGGGACATCTGTCTGTTCCGAGTCTCCCACTCGGTGCATCGGCTCTGGGGATCCCGGTCGTGGCCTCGGAGGTCGGTCGGTCCTCGGACTCAGGGGGACCTGCCTTTGAGGCCAAGCGGAGCGTGCTGGCCAGATTGTCAGCTACATCACCCAGGTCAGTCATTCCGTCCCCCACCACCCTGGCGAGAGCTTCTAACACTCACTTATCCATGGACAGTAGAGCGCCAGGCCCTAAGGATACCCCCATGAGTGGTCCCCAACTTTCTGGGGGTCTCCCAGAGTCCATGCCTGAGGAGCCTCCTAGAAAGAAATTGTGCAAGAGGAAGCACATAGACTCCTGGGATGAGTCTCTCACCTCCGATACTCACCTCGAGGAATCGGAAGGGTCCCCCAAGTCTTTCTCTGATGATGTTTCCTTCTCCGATATCCTGAAGATACTGAAACAAAGAGGAGACTGGCCTTCCAAAACTCCTTCCGAGGAGGAGTCGGTATTCCTTAAGGCTTTTGGCGCTCAACCCTCCACCTCCTGGATGTCTCCACCCTTCGACGAACGTCTTGACCTCATTTGTTAAAGAGTGTGGGAAAACCCTGATTCTGTGGAGCCCGTGCCCAGGCGTCCCAACAAATTCCTATCCGAACCCCAGGGAAAAGAGTTTCTGTCAAAAGGAGTCCCTGTAGATGCCATGGTGGTGGTGGCAGCCACCCAGAAGGAAGTTGCAGAGTTTTCCTCATCGGTCCATCCTCCTAACAAGGAGTCTAGGACCCTATCTTCAGCAACTTCACTTTACGGTCGCTGAATTATTTGTCTCACTTCACTCGGCTCCAGAGAGATCTCCTCAAAGAGTTGGGAGATACTCTTGTGGGTAATATACCTGAGGCGGTGGCTCAGACAGTTAACGCACAGGTGTCTACCCTCAACTCCATCCCTAACTCGTCCATGCGGCTCATTTTGTATGCAGCCGAGGGAGCGAGTAGGGCAGCAAGCTCAGGGGTTGCTCTTAGAAGGCAAGCCTGGCTGTGCCTGTGTCACTTCGCGGAGGCCTTCAAGTCTACCTTTACTGATGCCCCATTTGAAGGTTCCTCCTTGTTTGGGACCAAAGTGAAAGACACTCTCACCAGGTGCAAGCAAGAGGGAAAGACCCTGTCTGCTGTAGGGGTCCATTTTTACCTTCTTTCTAGACCTTATCCCAAGGCCCAGTGGGGGGGGAGATGTGGTTTAAGAAATCACAAAGGTTTTTCCCTGCCGCACAAGGTGAACCCCCCTCCAGAGGCAGGGGAAGGGGGGGTTACTCAGGGAGACATCGCCCCAGAGGCAGAGGGGGCCCCTGCAATTCTGGAGACCGCGACTCCTTTCGTGGCTCTCCATACTCTCATTCCTGAGGGTGTGCCTGGCTGCGCTTATCCGGAGCCAGTCGGGGGTCGAATTTCCTCATATCCGGAAGCCTGGGAGAGCATTACCCAGGACTGATGAGTATTAAGGATAATTTCCGGAGGTTACCTCATCCCATTCTCTTCTGTACCCCCGCCAATAAGAAAAATCCCAGACGTTCCACCCAGTCAAAGGGATCAAGCAGCCTCAGAGGTTTCTCAGCTGCTAGAAAAAGGAGCCATCCAACGAGTCCCCTCAGACCAAATCAGATTAGGAACTTACTCAAGATTCTTTTTGGTGCCGAAAAGAACAGAAGACCTGAGACCCATACTAGATCTCAGTCAACTCGACAATTATGTACACAAGTCCAAGTTCCATATGGTCACACTACAATCGATTCTCCCATTGTTGGGAGAGGAAGTATGGATGTGCTCCATCGATCTCAAGGATGCTTACTACCATGTCAAAATGGACAGAGCATCCAGGAGTCACCTACGCTTCCGGCTGGGAGCCAGTCACTTCCAGTTTCGAGCCCTGCCCTTTGGTCTCATCACAGCTCCCGGGGTGTTCACCAAATGTATGGCAGTGGTGACGGCTCACTTGAGATGTCAGGGATTCCAGGTGTTTCCGTACCTGGACGACTGGCTCTTTACCGCCCCCACCAGGCATCAACTAGTTCAGACCAGGGACGCTACCATCAGCCTATGTCACCAATTGGGCATAACAATAAACTGGGAAAAATCTGCCTTATTGCCCTCACAGCGTGTCACCTTTATAGGAGCAGAGTTGGACACCATTCGAATGCGAGCATTCTTACCACAAGAAAGGATCACAGTATTGCAACAACAAATACATGTGCTGATGCCCCTGAGACAAGCGAAGGCAAGACTGGTTCTACAACTCCTAGGGACCATGGTGGCAACTATCATGTTGGTCCCTCTAGCAAGATTACACATGAGACTTCTTCAATGGCTCCTCTTTGTCCAATGGTCTCTGCAAAGACTCCCACTATCTCATCCCATATTACTCACAGACAGGTGCAAGTAAGACCTCCGTTGGTGGCTGTGCACCAACAATTTGAACAGGGGAAAGCCCTTCATTCCTCCCGTCCCTGTTGCCACGGTGACCACGGACGCCTCCCAGATGGGGTGGGGGGGCATTATCTCAGCAGGACAGTCCAAGGCTCGTGGCAGGAACACGAGATACATTTGCATATAAACGTCCTGAAGATGAGAGCAGTGCTTCTTGCATTGCAGGCACTTCAGGAAGTTCTTCCTCTAGGGACCATTGCGATACACTCAGACAACATGTCAGTAGTGTGGTATCTCAACAAGCAAGGGGGGACCCGGTCTTACCCTCTATGCAGAGAGGCTATGCGAGTGTGGCATTGTGCAATAGCTTCACAACAGTTTTTGGTGGCAATGCACATTCCGGGGAAGTCCAATGTAATAGCGGACAGGCTAAGCAGAGCGATCCTTATGCCTTATGAGTGGTCCCTGAATCGCCTGGTTGCGGAGCGAATCTTCAGCAGATGGGGTCAGCCTTGCTGCGACCTTTTTGCAAGCCCTCTCAATGCGAAATACAGCAACTACTTCACGCTGATTCCCCCCACAGGGGGAATCACCCAGGGATGCTTTGGTTCACGATTGGCCCTCTGGTTTGCTCTATGCTTTCCCTCCATTTCCCCTTCTCTCAAAGGTGATTCAGAAAGCGCAATCCTTGGGAAGCAGAATGATTCGGATTGCCTCACACTGGCCTCATCAAGTATGGTTCCCCTTTATTCAACCATACATTGTGGACACTCCTTGAATTCTGGACCCTCTACCAGATTTACTGACACACATGTCGGGACAGTTCCACCCCTCTCTGAGGACACTCCGGTTGACAGCCTGGCTACTCCACTTCCATCGCTAGACAGACGTCATAATTTTTCACCAGAAGTGGTCCATATATTATCGTCCTCTCATAAGCCATCCACTAGAAAGATTTACTCTAGCAAATGGAAAAGGTTCTCTAGCTGGGCTCATACTAGAGGCATTGATCCTTACACAGCTCCAATAGATTCAGTTCTAGAGTTCTTGTCTATGCGGTCCGCATCAGCCACCATCAAAGTTCAGCTGGCAGCGATATCTAATTTTCACATAGCAAATGAACCTAGTCTTATGGCACATAGACTATGCAAAGCATTCCTTAAAGGTACCCTGTTGCTTTGTCCCCCAGTATCCGAACCTGTCATGCCCTGGGATCTCAATTTTGTTCTTCAAGGCCTTACTCTACCACCATTTGAACCTGCAGCTACCTGTGAATTAAAATTCTTAACTCATTAACCTTCTCATGGCGCCTCTGTGCTTAACACCGAGCGTGCCATGAGAAGATACTAATTGGAAGCTGTTACCCCCGAGTGCCTTCCACAAGCGTGAGCAACTGTTTTCCAGATTTGTAGCTGAGTTTAATGTAAAACATGCTGAAATGGTAACTGAATGTGTAAATTACATTATATAGTTATCATTCAGTGTGTTTTTACATTAAGCTCACATTAAAGATATTGTAGAAAATCCGGTTTAAAAGTGCTTCATAAAGCAAGTGGTGGCAGCCAATCGGATTCTTGCAATCCAAGCCACCACTTGCGTCACACCCCCACCCCGGCTCAGAAGTAGCGACTCACTTTTTGAAAAATTAATAAAATTACTTGACTGATGCTGCTTATTTCAGCAAGTGGCAATGGTGCTGTATGTCATTGTGGATCCAAGTATCACCATTGTGAAGGTTATATAGCTGTTTCTGTGGAGTGACTGGCCATATGTTTTGGACAACAGTTTTTTTTAGTGCAGTTTGACCCCATACAACAACATCAAATCATCCCCTTAATCAAGCAGTAATATGGTGCATTCATTTCCGTACCTGGAAATTGCAAAATTTTAGGGCAAGAGCTTGTAAAGGCATTTCACTTTTAACTTGATGATCTAGCATTATGACGAGCGATCAGCAGTACCAGCATCTCCCCACCTGTATGAGTTTGACTGGTTTGGTTTCCGTGTTTCCGATTCAGTGTGTGTGATGCAATTCTGTAGGATGCTTGGAAGTTGTTGGTAAGTACAGTTTCTTTCTGTATCTGATGTAGGACATAACTCGCAAACTCGTTATGTTTAAACCAAAGGATGGCTAAAGTGTTAGCGCTGTTAAGTTTAGAAGCTGGGAATTAGTATTAATTTTCTGAAGTAAAAGTAGTGTTTAACTGAAGTTATTTATTGAGTTTATGTCACAATCTTTTCTCCCAGAGGAGAACCAGCAAAATCCTGAGCTGAAATCGAGGACAGTTGAGATGGTGATCAGGCTGTGAATGAACGCAGATAATGTAAATGTCAATGCTATGAATGCAGTCTCGTTTCTTTTTAGTAATAATTTAGTTACTTAATATGGACGACCTTATTAAAAGATACCATCAGTTGAATGTTCGGTGTTAGGCAGTATGCAATACATCACAATCCATTTTTTGTGATTGCTTTTTCATACTAAAGCATTTTGTGGCCGATATCAGAATGTTAAGTCTGGGATTTTTGAAGAGTATTTAGTTGGAAAGATGAATGAATATAATGTAAATGCTTTATGATTTTTTTGCATTTAAGAACATAAACCATATTGGCATGCAGGTTACTGCATTTTTAGTTCTGTAACTTGCACTGCTGAATTGCTTTTGCCCAAAGTCTGTTACTTTTTCAAGTACACCCATGTGATTTAGGCTAATGAAGTGAACTGAATGCTGAATATCTGATTTACAGAGATTTTTTTGTCCATAAGCGCACATCAGCTTATAGGTATGACTCAAGTAAGTTAGTATCTTTTCATAATGGTCTTGCTACTTGCTACTGCTATCTCAAGGGCTTACAACTGTCATAATCATAATGCATGTCAAAGGTTTGATGCATATTTTTTTGAAAGAACATTTAAATGCAACATTTTCTATTGTTCAGGCACATGGGATTGTTAAGTTAAAACACCAGTCCTTTCATTAGTCCTGTTTTAGCTCTTACAGCTGTCCTCTGTTAAGCATAATGTCTAAAGGTGTATTATTTATATGCAATTAAAACAGGATATGACTAGAAGTTTTTACAGGCACTTAAGTTTATGTTACAAGTACTTAGAGTAGACAAATTGGTCATATAGCAGAGTTATATACCAGAAAGGTTATCTAAGAATTACATAAAGACACAGCTCAGGAAAAATAGCACATATACCTCCAGGAGTAATTTATGAAAGCAAAATAATAATTTTACTAATTGTTCAGACTATGCAAGATGATATAGCAATTTATGCCTCAGGCCATAATGCTTGAATCATCTGTTTATGTTATGGCTTCCCAGAAACTGCTGGGAGAATTTTATTTTATTATTTGCACATGACAAATCCTGATACAGACATCTTTCATATCATGATTTTGCCCCTCAGCCTTAGAAGAAAAGCACTGGAAATAGTACATTTATGTTACTGTGTTTCTTGACAGAAATTAAAACTATTAAAGTCAACAGCAAACAGCCATAGGCCAAAATGCTGGTTTTCATATCTACATATACAGTATATTTTTGACATAGTTTATGGATGTCACTCCCACTTTAATATCCTCTGTCTGTCTCATTGTTACCCTAGGAGAGGGACAGTATATGTCAGTCACATCAGACATAAATTAATTATATGCCGTTTGAATTGCTTTTTCTGCCATTCTCACATGGTTTGAATAGTTGGACACCACCTATGGATGATACTCATATACTGACCACATAACTTGCTCCATGTCCTTGCCATTGTTCCGCTAAATAAGATAATCCTCAAATTGAAACCATCTTGAATCTATTTTATCACAACTGACGTCTTCTTTCCCACATATCAAAGTGAATATGGCTACCTTGTATTTCTTCTCCCCTGAACCCTTACGCCTACCCTTTGTCTAGAAAATGTATTGATGTTAACTATATCATCAACCAGCTGCATGTATATATTGCTGACTGAATGTCAACACACATTTCTGGGATATTCCTTTGAAAAAAAATGTTTCCAGTGAGAGATTCTCTCTGAACATTTGCACTTCATTTATTTTGTTTCAATAATATATAAGTAACTCAGTAATTTTGCAGATTGCAGGATTATTGTTGCACTTGTTACAGTCTGAATCAAGGAAGGGTCAACTCTCTTGAAAGCTCAAAGAACATCTCATCTCCCTGTAGCAAACCAAGAAGGATGGTCTGCAATATGGCTGTCGCTAAACTTTCTTTTGGAATAAACTCATTTAGCTGCTCAAATCTAATATGGGCATTTCTCATGGCTTTGTCAGTCATGTGTGGAATTTATGTGGGAGGAAGGGCTCAGTAATATCTAAATCTTATACTATTTGACTGACTCTGGTCTTCTCCTTACTTATGATACATGTGTCTGTGTTGCATAACAACTGCACCAGGTAATATAATGAATGCCTACTCAACAGGTTATGTGCAGCAATTATCACCTGTGTCTCAGCATGCATACCTTTGCAGTAATGAAAGGAAGGTCATTATCACATTAGCAATACATGCAGTTACAATATAGCAGTGAGTCATTATAATTTTTTTGGGAAAAGTCTCAGCTGCTGTCAGTGTTATTCACATAAGCAGAAGTCATTATCACTTTGAATGCATAAGCCAGGTTGTGTTTTTTTTCTCTGCTTGGAGTCACTGCAAGCAACCACCCGCATTCTTCATCAACTGCCTACCCTCCTAAACCCCTGATATATATATATATATATATATATATATATATATATATATATATATACATACATATATATATATATATATATATATATATATATATATATATATATATATATATATATTTTTTTTTGTGCATATATGTGTATAAGGATATATATGTATGTACATAATGTACTTGCTCATATATACATTGTTCACACGTATATATATATATATATATATATATATATATATATATATATATATCTACACACACACACACACACATATATATATATAATATGTAATCATTTTGGTGATTGTGGGCATCTCAACATTTTCCTGAAGGGGTCATTTGGCTGAATGTTTCATTCAGGGACATGTGTATAACATGTAGTAATGAAGATGTTGGTAGGGGAAATAATTCATTTGTGTACCAAGGAAGTGCTTGTGCATACATGGTCAGACTGCTGAAGATCGTAATACAGATATGATGTAACAAGTATAGGTTATCTATAGCTCAGGTTTCAGTGATGGTTATTATAATTTTTTGTTATGTATCCAGCTTTCAAGAATAATTTACTGTCTGTTAACAATATGCATATACTGCATTGAGAAAAACTGATGGGTCTTATTGTAACCAGAGTGATGGTCAGATGCGATAACTGGAATTATTACTTTTGTGACTAATTCTAATGTGTCTACATGGTACTGAATGCAGTACACATGTACATATATCAGTTTTGTTAGGACTTAGGTTATGGAAATTTATGATTTTTTCATATTTTGGTAAATAACTTTGCAAGGGAGCATGTCAGTGTGCCAAGTAATACCTCATTTTGAAGACAGTATTGATAGTTCCAACATGGTAAACAAATTGCCTGTATGTTGCACACAGGTGCAAATATCAAAGTTTGTTTCGGACTTCTCTTATGGAAGTTATGATTTTTTTTCATATTTTGGTAAATAACTTTGCAAGGGAGCATCTGAATGTGCTAAGTAATACCTCATTTTGAAAACAGTATTGATAGTTCTAACATGGCAAAAGAATGGTGCCTGTATGTTGTACTCATATGCAGATATCAAAGTTTGTTTCGGAGTTAGGCTATGGAAATTATTAATTTTTTTCATAGTTTGGTAGATAACTTTGTAAGGGAGCATCTGAATGTGCCAAGTAATACCTCATTTTGAAGACTGTATTGCTGGTTCCAACATGGTAAAATAATTGTGCCTGTATGTTGGACACATGTGCAGATATCAAAGTTTGTTTGGAATTAGGTTATGGAAACTATTATTTTTGTCATATTTTGGTAAATAACTTTGCAAGGGAAGCATGTCAGTGTGTCAAGTAATACCTCATTTTGAAGACAGTGTTACTCCTTACAGCATGGCAAAAGAACTGTTTCTGTGCACTGTACACATGCACAGATATCACAGTTTGTTTAGTCTTGTACGATTATGAAAATTATACATTTACAATACTTCTCATTATTATGCCCATATCTTTGCAAGGGAACATGGTGATCACACAAATGATGCATCATTTTGAAGTTGACATTCAGATGCACAACTTCTACATTGATATGTTACAGGTGATGAGATATTATGCTTTGTTTATTTATCAATTATGAGAAATAATATATTAATCATAATTCTGTGAATATCTCAAGAAAGGAGCATCCCACAGTAATGATTAAGGTATCATTTTAAAGCTGACACTCATATTAACAAATTAAATTCAAATTGTATGGGTCTGCATGGTACATTGACCAAGGTATTGTGCTTTGCTTTTCCAAAAACGTAAAAAATATGCACAATATCAGCCTTCCTTACCAAATATTTAATAATGACTTTGATATGCACTATCAACATTTATACTATTGGAAAGGTCAGTGTCTGCTGAACAACTTTCGCATTTACATTTTTAGTCTAGCTCTTATAGTTAAAGAGTTATGAACATTTGTTTTCTGTATGGTATTACAAATGGATTTTCTGAAAATGAGCTCAGGCTGCACTGTTGTTCCTATGGTGGAATTAAGCAGGCAGCTTTTCCAGAGCTGCTCCGGAGTGAATGAGTTAACATGAAAAACAGCATTCTTAATAGCAGTCACTTCAGCAAGGCAGGTCTCGGAAATTCAAGCCCTCTCCATCAAACCCCCATATTTGATCTTCCATAAAGATAGGGTCTCTCTTAGACCAAACCCCTCATTCCTTCCTAAAGTGGCTTCCGTGTCTAACATGAATCAGTCCATTGAGCTGCCGGTGTTCTTCCCCCACTTTTCTAACAAGGCAGAATTTAGATTTCACCAATTGGATGTACGTAGACAGTTACGCTTCTATCTACACCAGACAAAAGATATCCAGAAGTCTGACCAACTCTTTGTCTCCTTTTCGGAAAACCGATTGGGTTCTCCGGTATCCAAGGTCACGCTGTCTAGATGGATAGCCAGTTGTATCTCCTTCATCTATCAGGCAGGAGATAAAAATTTGCCATTTCCAGTCAAGGCACATTCTACGCGGGCTGTTTCCACATCCTCAGCCTATCAAGCTAGATTGTCAATGGATGATATATGTGCTGCAGCGACTTGGGTTTCTCCTCACACCTTTGTTTCTCATTACAAATTGGAAGTGGTCTCCAGGGGCAGATCTTCCTTTGGCTCCACAGTTCTAAGGAGTATTTTCCTATGAACCACGCAGGATGTAGGTGCTAGGGACGCTGTCCCACAGGTAAGAATGTAGGCGAGATAGGACTACATAACATCAAGAAGTTATGTACTCACCATAACGTTCGATGTATGTAGCCCATCTCGCCTCACATTCTTACTTACCCTCCCACCGTCTCCCTGCCTGGAGGATTTGGAGGTTAGGTTGTCACCTGCAGAGTCCCTTTGATTAGTGATTGTTTATATGGATGTGAGGTGTGTATGAAGTTCATATGTTGTTTCGCAGCAAACTAGATCTGGGGATATGGAGCAGTGCACCACAGGATACCCTCCTAGCCCAGCCAATGAGAGACTTTGAGCTAATAAAATTGGCCGAGTCGGAGCCGATATTCGGCTCTGAACCCATGGGTAAGAATGTGAGGCGAGATGGACTACATACATCGAACGTTATGGTGAGTACATAACTTCTTGTTTTCAGACTATCAGTACCTTCAAGGAACATTTCTGTGCAAAACACAAATATGTCTACATTGCAGGGAAGGCTGAAACATGCATATCCACAGCTAGTGGGGTTTGCTTTCTTGGCCTGAATGTATCTGCAAAGTCTTAAAATGAAAAAGTAAAAAGTCATGGTCATTCAGAAGCCATATAACTAAAATACTGATACCCTTGAGGGGTCATTTCCATATATCCCATGGGCCTCTATTACAGGAAGTTTAAGGCATCACACAGTAAAAACTCTAGCTTGGCTAGGTTTTTCTTGTGGTTTTTACTAATTGGTTTGTCTGTGTGACCTTTCAGCTTTTTGATTTGTACATTGCAGAGCCCAGCAAACTGATGAGAAACAACAAAGACACTTCAAATTATTTTTAATAGTTAAGTTTGTAAAAGAGAGAATCAGAAGGGTAAAATATCAGTGCTTAGCCTCAGTAGATAACTTGCTGGTGGCTTCTCTATGGCTGATTGTTACAGTTATATGACTACATCAGTTGTTAAACTCAGTGAAAATGAATACATCAATTATTAAACTCAATGACTGCATATCCTTTTACTTTGAGAAGGGACATACCCATTTGTCGAACGCCAGAAGGGTAAAAACACCAATAAATCCAAACAGATGGCTCGCACCAGCTGCAGGCAAAAGTTTTATTCAAAACAACAAATGAAAGCTTGTAAGCGCTTTCATCCCAAATTTAATACGATACAGGAACTTCATCAGACAAGCTTATAAGAGCTAAAACTGCATTTAAGTAAAGCAGCAGATATTACATCATTTCCTCTTTACTGGCTTAAAGGAAAATGGTGCTCATAACCAAAGGCTATCGTCCTAAATGCTAAGTTACATGTTATTACACAATAAAAACTTGTGTTACTACTATAATGCTAATAAAATACAATAAAACATATTAAAGCATATTAAACATTTCATAAATATGTTCAATTATGCAAATGCTTCCAAAGGGCATAGATTTGTTGATCAAGCATTTAAAACATACAAAATCCTATACAAACAATTGCTTCAAATTAAAATTAAAAAGTGTGTTAACATTTATCTTACCCATTCAATTCTAACTGGTGCACTTTTACATCTCTTAAGTTTATCATCATACTGAAATGGGCAAACCTAAAATACTGCACTAAAATACACAAGGTTCAGGTCAGTGGAAAAATAAAAAAAATATTATGTACTTGTGTTCTGAATTAATTCTAGTATCATGGTCCCTTTAGTTATTGTGAACAATAAACATCCAAGCGTAGGAACAAAAGGTTTCTTTATTTAAGGCCTTAAACTTTAAAAGGCTAGATATTGCTAAATGATTTAAGCCTGGCCAGTGTGTAGAATCTAACCTGATCTGCCAAAATAGTTTGGCTTTTTCTAAAAGGTAGGGCCAGGCTCCTCCTCTTAAGTAATTGGATATGTTTTCCAACACTATAAACTTGAATTTATGGTCAGTGTATTGATTGATGTGTTTTGCCAAAGCATTAACTACACATTAGTCCCTAATATTTCAAAGGTGTTCACCTATTCTACTTTTTAGTTTCTGCTCCATTTTGCCTATGTAAAAACAAGGGCAAAACTTGCAGGGGGCACAGTAGACTACCTTATCAGAATTGCAGTTGAATTTATCCCTAATGTTTAATTTCATACTGTTTATAGTAGTTTAATTTACCTCTAATATGTAGGGACAAAACTTACACGAATCACATTTGTGCATGTAACCTGCCTTGTGTGGTTTATCTTGTTGTTCTAATAGGGATTTTATGTTCTGTCCTTTACGGAAAACACAAGTGGGTTTATTTCCCAAAATTGTTCTCAAATCTGTTTCATTAGTTAGCAGTTTCCAGTTATTTTTAAAATGCTCTTAATAGTGTAGGCGTTAACTGAAAAAGTAGTTAGAAGACAAGATCTAAACAGGTTGGTGTCACCTTTCTCTGTCATTGAAACAACTACATTTGAGGTAGATTCAAATACTACACTCATGGTGGAATTAGGGATGGAATAATCACTGTGGAGCACTTCTGTGTCCAGGAGAGGGTAAAATGGCCACTTTCTCGTTTAGCCAGAACTTCATTTTTAATGTTGTCAACTAAATTTTGTCGATAACCTCTTCTGCGAAACATATTACACAAGTTGTCACATTCGTCCAAAAAACTCCCTTTTATTGAGGTCATTCTGGCATCTCTAACGAGTTGGCCTTTCAGAATGCTCCTTTTCTGTGTAAAAGGGTGACAACTAGAAAAGTGTAAAAAGTTGTTGGAATATGTACTCTGTTATGATAGAGTTCAGATGTAAATCTCTTGTTGACTATTTCTTTTTTAAGTACTACATCCAAGTAAGGTATTTGTGTCTCTCTGATGGTGTGCTTGAATCTTAGAAAATGGGTAGAATTGTTGATATATTCCAGGAAATGATCAATCTGCTGTTTTGGACCATCCGAAAAATAAAAATGTCGTCCAAGAAACGGGTGTATATGTGACAGAATGGAAAGAATGGGGAATTAATAAGATGTTTTTTCTCCCATTCTAACATCACAGTGTTGGCGTACATACCCCCATATGCTGAACCCATTGCCAGACCCTCGTTTTCGACATAATAGTTCTTATCAAATAAAATTAAGTTGTTTTTCAAGGCTATGTCCAATAACTGTTCAAATTTGTTGGTTCTATCCTGACTTATCCCTTTGTCTGCCAAGTATTCAATATCAATTTTTATCTGCTAACTACCTGATTACCCCTACAATATTTGGTATCCCTAAGATCCACAAGAACATGCACCAGCCATCTTTACACCCCATTGTTGATACTAGGAGTTCTATTACACAACCATTGGCAACATGTTTGGACTTGGAAATTAAGAGTATCCTAAAATCTGAACCCCTACTATACATCGACTCTTGGGACTTTTTGAAGAAAATCAATTCAGTACAGTTTAATGAACATTAAACGTTTATCACAGTGGATGTTAGAGACCTTTATACTGTTATCCCACATGATGCTGGAACACAATGGTTTTGTGAATACTTGGCAGACAAAGGGATAGGTCAGGATAGAACCAACACATTTGAGCAGTTATTGAACATAGTCTTAAAAAACAACTTAATTTTATTTGATAAGAACTATTATGTTCAAAATTAGGGTGTGGCAATGAGTTCAGTATGTGGGGATATGTACTCCAACACTGTGATGTTAAAATAGGAGAAAAAATATCTTATTAATTCCCCATGCTTTCCATTCTGTCACATGTACACCCGTTTCCTTTACAACATTTTTATTCTTTGGGATGGGCCAAAACAGCAGATTAATAATTTCCTGGAATGTATTAACAGTTCTACCTCTTTTCTAAGATTCAAGCACACCATCAGTGACACACAAATAGCTTACTTGGATGTAGTACTTAAAAAAGATATAGTCAACAAGAGCTTTACATCTGAGATCTATCGTAAGAGTACATATTCCAACAACTTTTTACACTTTTCTAGTTGTCACCCTTTTACACAGAAAAGGGGTGTTCTGAAAGGTCAACTCATTAGAGATGCCAGAATGACCTCATTAAAAGGGAGTTTTTTTGGATGAATGTGACAACTTGTGTAATATGCTTTTTAGAAGAGGTTATCCACAAAATTTAGCTGACAACATTAAAAATGAAGTCGTGGCTAAACGAGAGAGTGGTCATTTTACCCCCCTCCTGGATACTGCTCCACAGTGATTATTCCATCCCTAATTTCACCACCAGTGTAGTGTTTGAATCTACCTCAAATGTATTTGTTTCAACGACAGAGAAAGGTGACACCAACCTGTTTAGATCTTGTTTTCTAACTACTTTTTCAGTTGATGCCTACACTATTAAGAGCATTTTAGAAAAGAACTGCAATTGTTAACTAATGAAACAGATTTGAGAACAGTTTTTAGGAATAAACCCACTTGTTTCTTCTGTAAAGGACAAAACATAAAATTCTTATTAGTACAAGATAAACCACACAAGGCAGGTTACATGCACAAATGTGGTTCATGTAAGTTTTGCCCCTACATATCAGAGGTAAATCAAATAAACAGTACAAAATTAAAGATTAGGGATAAATTCAACCGCAATTCTGATAAGGTAGTCTACTGTGCCATCTGTGAGTTATGCCCTTGTTTTTACATAGGCAAAATGGAGCGGAAACTAAAAAGTAGATAGGTGAACACCTTCAAAATATTAGGGACCATTGTGTAGTTAATGCTTTGGCGAAACACATCAATCAATACACCGACCATAAATTCAAGTTTATAGTGTTGGAAAACATATCCCCTTCATTAAGAGGAGGAGCCTGGCCCTACCTTTTAGAAAAAGCCGAACTATTTTGGCAGATCAGGTTAGATTATACACATTGGCCAGGCTTAAATTATCATTTATTTATCTAGCCTTTTAAAGCTTAAGGCCTTAAATAGGTAAAAAAAAATTTTTTGTTCCTACACTTGGACGTTTATTGTTCACAATAACTAATGGGACCATGATCCTAGAATTAATTTAGAACACACGTACATAATTTTTTTTATTTTTAACTGACCTGAACCTTGTGTATTTTATTGCAGTATTTTAGGTTTGCCCATTTCAGTATGATGATAAACTTAAGAGATGTGAAAGTATACCAGTTAGAATTTAATGGGTATGATAAATGTTAACACACTTTTTAATTTTAATTTGAAGCAATTTTTTGTATAGGATTTTGTATGTTTTAAATGCCTGATCAGCAATTCTATGCCCTTTGGAAGTATTTGCATAATTGAACATATTTATGAAATGTTTAATAGGCTTTAATATGTTTTATTGTATTTTATTAGCATTATAGTAGTAATACAAGTTTTTATTGTGTAATAACATGTAACATTTTTGCAGTTAGCATTTAGGACGATAGCCTTTGGTTATGAGCATCATTTTCCTTTAAGCCAGTAAAGAGGAAATGATGTAATAGCTGTTGCTTTACTTAAATGCAGTTTTAGCTCTTTTAAGCTTGCCTGATGAAGTTCCTGTATCGTATTAAATTTCGGATGAAAGCGCTTACAAGCTTTCATTTGTTGTCTTGAATAAAACTTTTGCCTGCAAATGTCTTTTTGGATTTATTGACATACCCATTTTTCCTGACTTTTCAAAAACAATTGTTATGGTGAATTAGAACTGGCTTGTCAAGCTCCTTAATGCATTTTGTTTCACTCTTGAAATGTTATGCTGGTTCAAGAGATTCTTGACCCAGTGTATGAAACTGTAGTCATTTGGCCAGATTCAGATCCATCACCTTTATGTTAAGAGAGTATTGTCAACAGCCATACTTGGCCCTTATTTTGCCCCATTTCTGTTGCTAGGACAGTTGAAACACTGTGAGGAACTAGTGTCGATACGGCATATGAACAACTCCCCATTCCTCTACACCTCATATCAGTACAGTGTGTGAAGACATACTGTCCTATTGTTGTTGTTATTGTTGTTTGTCTTTCGGCTTTTTCCCGGTAAGGGGTCGCCACAGTGGAACTCCGGTCCGCTAATGATTGGCAGTAGATTTTTACGAAAAGCTGAGGTGCCAGCTCGATGCCCAACCTTCAGTGAAGGCACGCCCATTTATGCACGCATGTCTTTCGAATGCTACCCAACCGAGGGGAGGACATGCGGACTCCACACAGAAGGCACTCCCAAGCCAAGCCGAAAATCGTACGGGAGAGCCTCTTGCTGTGAGGTAACAATGCTACTGCCGTACCACCGCGGCATTGTAGTACCTTTATCCAGTGGTTCACAGACAACAGCTGTAGGAGAGAAAGACTAAACGTGCAGTTTGGAAACTGGGTAAGAATGACAGTAATTTTACCACTGAACTGTCTTGTTCAACCTCTAGACCCACTGAAGTAGTCTATGGCTGAAACTGTCTTTGTTTAATACCATAGACTTTACTTCAAAGGCCATGCAACCATTACAAGGAAGGAAATGCACTAAAACTGTAATGGTGTTTATTGAATAAAATGGCAGCTTACAGGAGGTGCAAGATGAACTGTGGCATGATCATTGTAATACAAAATGTTATACAAATGACTGATTGTGGTGATCTCTGTAAAAATGGCCATTACAAGCTGCTATAATACAATAGTTAAATCACGGCTGCGCTTCATTCAGACAATGCTATGCATTACTGCTCATGCTGGAAAAGATGAGGTTTATTAACAGGATAATGTCTCATCTACCCACCTTTATGCATATGCAGTTATATAGTGAGTCATGTCTTCACCTCTCAATCTTGTACTGATAGTCACCCTACTCAAGAGCTGTCATCTTGTCTATTAAGAGTTCAGAGAAAATCCATTAAATAGGCAATATGTCACCAGGCCTCTTTTCCTCATATATTAGAATAACCTCTGACTTAGAAAATAGTCAGTCTGGGTTCATATGAGCTTTAAGATGTTACAGTACTGTGGTAACACCTTACTTGAATTCCAGTGTTACACAAATAAGAAAACAGTGACAGTGTATACACAGGAATATATGAAGACTGTGAGAACTTGGGTCCCATCTGATTCATGTAAAGCACCACATTCCATTAATGGATAGTCGTTTATTTTATCTGTTTCTTCTGCAGTTTCTACAAGGTTACCAACACTTGTGGCTTGCATAATATTCCAACTCCGCATTTCATGTTGATTTATACAAATGAACACAACTGAAACTAACTTGATTGGTTACTCTTGGCTAGCTTTGATGTTAGTTTCCATTGTTTATTTGTTTTGTGTCTGCTTGGATGGCACTATGTTGTTCTACTGATCAAATTGCTTGTAATTTTTGTCTTTAAAGTGTCACATTTTCAATATGGATTTGTCTGGTTGGAGCTTTTTAGAAGTAAGCTGTGTCTAGAAGTAAAGATTATACAAAATATCTGTGTGTGTGTGTGTGTATTTTCTATATCTATGTATGTATGTTTGTGTATGCAATATAATGTATACATCTGTATTTATTTATATCTGTTCTATATATATATATATATATATATATATATATATATATATATATATATATATAATTCACATATGTGTAATGTGTAATGATAATGGTTGATTACACATTTGTTCAACCAATTGTCAGGGTTCACAAAAGAGAGAAAACACACGTACTGCACATTTGGGCGAACTTAGTATGGTTGACTGAATAAGTTTGATACTGTTGACCTGCTTTTTTTTTTTAAATATTTTTATTCATTTCCAAAAACAAGATGTTGACCTGCTTTGAAGGATAGAGAGATGAGGGCGGGAAAATAATATGATATCTCTTTATCTTCCCTAGCAGGAGGTATGTAGCTGAGTGTTAGTGGCTTCAGATGGACCTACTGATAGTTGGTAACTGTGAGTTTGGATGTCTTTTGTAGCTTTTCTATTACTTTGCCTGCCTACATAGAAAAAGGTAATGCCAAATTAAGGACTTTTTCCCATTTAATGTAATTAGGGGGACAAAGAAAACTGGTTTGAGAGGAGGTTGGTAGGGAGAGCAGTATCAGCATTCCTAACATTCATTCAGTACCATCATCGCCAGAACTTGTTGTGTTTCATGTAATACTGGTAATGGCTATACTCAGTGATTGTCAGTAATGTTTGTGTCATTATGTAGTTGATGTAAATGTAGAAGTATAGGTAGTACCTGTCATAGAAGGTTTATTGGTTCATAGGGCATGTGTGAGGAAGTATGTTGTAGTTTAGATACTAGACTTATGTGAAACTGTAGTGCAGTAGGGATTTGGACTATGAACTTTCCCCACATTTGTGCTATCTCAGAGTTGATATATACATACATACATAAAGTAGAAGGAGTATTGAGAGTGCAGCCCTCAACATTGGAGGTGCAGAAGGGCTAGACCACCCAGCAAAAGTTATTGTAGCAAGTGTTTTGAGTTTTTTTGGTTTGCTGTAGATAATAGATGTTCATCATATTGATCACTGCTGCGGTATCCTTAGCCAGTTGGGTTATATCCTGCCAAGGATACAACAACCACCCAGCTTCCAAAGTTTCAGGTCACCTTCCACATCCCCAAGCCATCAGCCAGCTCAAGCTGACCTGACTGAAAAGACAGGTTTGGGTGCCAAGCCCTTCAAAGTTTTCATACTGTGGAAGAGTATGCTTCTCTAAGGCTTTCAAGGATCAGTAGTTGGCTTGTTCTGCTCCTCTGCTGGGCAGATAAGTTTTCTTTGGGGAAACTTTATAGAAATTGTTATTTTATTGTACTTTCCTTTTTAGGAAAGTTGTTTTTAAGCTAGGAGTGTAAGTTTTAACAGACTGTCAAGAGACTTAACTGTACTTTTAAATGGGACTCTCTTTTTTCCTGTCATCAGTTTAAAAGTTGTTTAATCAAAAAACATTTTGTCTGTAGAGAAACTATGTTTATTTTACTTTTTTGGGCTGGTAAAGCTTTTAAAGTGATTTTACATTTTAAGAGGAAATGCAACTTTTAAAGATTTTAAATTTTTACTGACTTGCTGCTTGTTTTACCCATAAAAGAGGCACTGCTTTTGACTTTTCCATGGAACAAACTACTGGTCCTATGCTTTTCTTCTATCCACAAAAACTTCTCTAAACAGCCTTTATTACCACAGTTTGCCTCAGCCACAAGTGAGTGATTCTGATGTGGCAATAGCTTTTTCTCAGAGCACTCATCTCTTTCCCCAGATTCCTATGGTGAAGCTCCTACACCCACTATGGACCGAGGATTAGATACATCCTCTTTGGCTGTTGAGGTCATCTTAGTGGACAAGAAGGAGCCACTCTTGTCTGTCCTGAGAGAGGGAACAGGTAAGGCTTTCCTGTTTAGCCAGAATGTTGTGCCCATCCCTGTGGAAGCAGCTGCTGCCATTGATAATACTGTTGGCCCCATTTTCCTGTCGAACAGAAAACTAAATGTGTATCTACTCTTTAAATTTCCTTAGACTGGAGTACTTTACTGGGTCTGCCTCAGGGTTTATTTTGTGCTATTGATCCTCCTTATAATGTGGTTTCCTCTTTTCCTGAAGAGTCAAGATTCTGAATCTGGACAGGAAAATGAAGGGACAGATACAGGCAGGGGTTTCTCCCCAGTTGTCTGATTCAGACTGTGAGGAAAGCTCAGTTTCTGATTCTCCCTGTGGTGGTTTCTCTTTCTTTGAGACTATCTCCAGAATGTGCCATTGTTTTCAGTGGGAAAGCACTCAGGTTTCTCAGTGCCTCAGAAAAGAAAATTCTGTGAGCTGCTAAAGAATTTCCAGAACCTTCACACATTTTTCCCCAGTTTTGTCAGCTCTGGAGGTTGTGTGTGTGTGTGTGTGTGTGTGTGTGTGTGTGTGTGTGTGTGTGTGTGTGTGTGTGTGTGTGTGTGTGTGTGTGTGTGTGTATGCTTGTGTGTGTGTGTGTGTGCATCTGTGTGTTTGCGTCTGTGTGTGTGTGTGTGTCTGTGTCTGTCACTGTCTGCAATTTTCCTGATAGACAGCCTGCTGTCCTTAAAAAGGTAGATAATATGTATAACGTTCCTCAGTCGTTTAAGTTTTCATACACTCTCCCTAAACCTGACCCTGCAGCTACAGCTTTAATTAATCTTACTGCTGCTAAACATTTGGTTAATTCTAGTCCTACTCTTTCTGACGAGAAGGGAAAGATTATTGGTAAGTATGGGAATAGGGTGTATGCTTCTGCAGCTTTGCCTTTCAGAATTTTGAATTGTTAGGCTTGTATGTGTAACTTTATTCTGACTAATTGTGAAAGTATGAGGAATGTTTTGTCTGCAGTTTCTTGTGAGGAGAAATCTGCTTTAAATAATTAATTTTCTTTCATTGTACATGTCCCTAATTACTTTTTACAGCGTGTGTATGACTCAGTTGATGCTTCTTCCATGGTTATGGCTACTGGTAATGTTTTGAGGAGCTTTGGATGGCTACATTCTCAGAACCACCCAGATGACTTGAAAAAATGAGATTTTAAATTCTTGTTTGGCTAGAGATGTAGTTTTTGGTTCCTGTTCTGCAAAGGTCATCAAAAAATGTGATGAAATTGGTAAATTGATACAGGGAATCTCAGCCCTGCTTTTCCAAAATTTCTAAGGAATTTTCTAACCTCCCCCACCCCCAAAACCAAGGACAGTTCAATAACTGTGAATGAAAATTTTAGGGGGCATTGTCCCCACTGCAACCCTGGCAGTCCCCTTTTCACGTCCAGAAAGTCTAAATCTCCATTTTCCCTTTGGTAACAGATGTTTTCAGACAAATGGGTTTTGAAGATCATTTAATCTAGGTTACTGCTGGCAGTGGGAAGAAATCCTCCTTTTCAGGGGACAATTCCTCATCCAACTGACTAGACTCTGTTATTTCCCCCTGTACTTCAACATATGTTGTTCCAGGGAGTGATAGAACTACTTCCTCCTTCCCAGGCTGGAAAAGGTTTTTATTTAAGGATGTTTTAATGCCAAGGAAAGAAAATGCTTGGAGACCAATTCTGGATCTTTCTTTCCTAAACCTGTTTGTGATAATACCCAGATTTAAAATTATGTCAATTCAGAACCTGTTACCTCTTCTACCTCATTCAAGTTTCCTGGTAATGCTAAATTTAAAAGATGCTTAATATCACATCCCTATTCCAGACTTCAGGCATTTCTTAAGGTTTTGTGTCTCTGAATCGCAATATCAGTTCTTTGTCATATTGCTTTGGATTATCCACCGTATCAAGAGTGTTCACAAAGTGTCTAGCTCCATTTATTGCTCATTACAGGTTACAGGGTATCTTAATTTTTCCAAATTTAGACAATTTGCTTATCTTTGCAAAGTCATTTTCAAAGTATCTGCAATTTCTCACTTTGGTGATAGATCCCTTGCACAAGTTGGGATTTCAAGAGAACATTCAAAAACTGCTTCTCACGGGATTGTTTTCCCGGTATGTCAACTAGTCACCTCAGTTCAAAGAGCTTTTCTTCCATCTAGTGTAAAAATATTTCTATATCTAGATCTATTTCTAAGGGTTTCTGCTCAGACTTCAGTTGCTGTGAAGGAATACTTTAGTATTTTGGGTCTCATGGCATTTATGATTCTCGTAATACCCTTGACAAAACTCCACACGAGAAAGGATACAATGGTATCTAAAATCTCCATGATCCCAGTACAAACATCCTTTGTGTTTTCAAATCCCAGTTTTGGGGTTTGTTGGAAGAGAAATCACTTGATGGACAGCAAATATCCCTAAATCCAGGCCTCCCTTTCTTCCTCCGTGTGCCAAAGCAGTCAGTCATTACAGATGCCTTGGACTTTGCCAGAGGAGCAGTTTCAGGTTGAACAAAGTGCAAGATGTGTGGGACACCAAGGATGGATGCAAGCACATAAATGTAAAAGAGATGCTTGTTCTGATCAAGACACTCAACTCTCTGAATCATCTTTGGTTCCCGGGCCATATTCAAGTTGTTAAACAAACAATACCACAGTTGTAACAGGAAACTAGGCCATACCTCCTTTGCAAATTAGCCGTGTTAGCTTGGGATATAGCTTCACAGCAAAATCTTACTCTATAGTCATCCTTCATTCTGTCAGAGCAAAACTGTGTGGTAGATGAGCTCAGCAGGACTAGGGCCCACACTCACAAATAGAAACTAAATCAGGAGGTACTCCAAGATTTGATCCATCTGTTGGAGTTCCTCAAGTAGACCTATTTGCCCCTTTTTTGAACAATCAACTAGCAGGATTCTTCTCCAGGACTCCATGCAAGAAAGCCTGGAAGACACCTTTTCTTTTCCTTGGACAGGAATGTTCCTGTATGTTTTTCCACTCTTTCAGCTGTTATCAGGGTGCTTCTGATGATTCAGATAGAATCTCTAAGATCATTGTGGTGGCTGCCTTCTGGCCCAGGCATCACTGGTTCTTCCTTTGTTTGGAAAGGGCCAGGGGCAATTACCCCAAGCTTAATCACAGAATAGCTTTACTCAAACATCAGAGGTGTTTGATACATCCTGACCCCAAAGTCAACATCATATGACTGCTTGGATGTTAGAGTCTTAATTCCCTTTAGGCAGCTGTTTACTGAGGATGTACAGCATGTACAAATGGAGGCAGGAAAGCTTGCTACTAGAAAATCATATATTAGCAAATGGAAGAGATTTTCTACTTGGTACCAACAACATAACCAGCATGGATTCAGAGTTAGTTGTTCTCTGGTTTTGCAATACTTTGTGTGAGTTAATATCCTGTTGCCTTTCTTATTCCTCCATCAAGGTTCATTTTATCAGCTATTTCAGCATGTCTGCCCACTCGTCCCCCTCCTTCAGTGCATTCTAGTGTCAGAATATTTTTCAAAGGGGTTTGCATAAGACACCTCCAAGAGAAGCTAGCACATGCTCCATTTGATACAGCTAACCTGTCTAACTTGAGTTTCTTAACATGGAAAACAGCTTTACTGATTACTTGACCTCTGCAAGAAGGGTATTTGAGTTGCCAACTCTCATGGTGAGTCACCCCTATCTCATTTTCCAAAGAGACAGAGTTTCTTTGAGAACTAATCCTTCTTTTATTCCTGAAGTGGTATCCACGTTTATGTTAAACTAAACTGTCCATTGCTCCTTTTTCTTTCCTGAACCTAAAAATTAGGGATAAAGGGTATTCCATACCTTGGATGTCCACATACAACTTAAGTACTATCTTGACAGAACTAAATCTTTCAGATCTTTAGATCAGTTGTTCATTTCTTGTGAAGGTAAGGAGGGACAACCTGTGTCAAAGGAAATCATTTCCAAATGGTTGTCTAAGGCTGTTTCCTTTGTTATTCTCAGCACAACAGAACTATTTCAGGCAGGGTCATGCCCACTCTACCAGGGCCTTGGTTTCTTCTATGGCTTTTTTTGGAAAAGGTTGCATTCTATAAATATTCTAGAAGCAGCAATTTTGTCCTCTGTACATTGAAACAGGACTATTCGACCCCGGACGGTTCAACCCCGGACTATTGGCCCCCGGACGGTTCGACCCCAATGCATTTGTATACAATTTCATGTTTACATTTATATTTATTGTCTATGGGATTTTTTAGTGGACAGTTTGACCCCAAGTATATTTTAATAAGTACTTTATCATTATGTTATTATTTAATCAATTACTCTTTTGATGAAGATATTCTCTGTTTCCGGTAAACTTATTTATTTTTTTACTTTTTACAATACTTTTTTTATAGTTTCTATTTGTTTAAGGGTTTTGCTTAATTAATGGCATGCAGGCTTCTGTGTCTTATTAAATTTCTGCTATGCATATAATTTATAAACTCTTTTTTTATGTGCATTTGATATATTTGGTAATGACTTTATGCTTTACTTTCGGGTATGTGTGTTATATTATTTCTGTTTCACAATGGTTTGTTGACTAATCTGGATGTTCGAAGGGAATTACTTGGAATTACCTAGTCTGGAGTTTCCATTCATTGATTTATTTGCATGTATGTGTATTTATATTTTTATTTATGTTTTCATTTTTAAATATGATTTATTTTTAATCCTTACTTGTTGTTTTATCACTAATTTTCTTTATTTTTTTGTAATAATGACATTATTGTTGTACGGAAACTCCAGACTAGTTAATGCCATGAACTTCCAGATTAGTCAGCAAATGTTTTTTGGCACTTACTGTTTTTGTATATATAATTAAAATTCCATTTTGCACTTAGTTTAAAGTAAGTGTAGTCAAAGCACATAAATAGAAAATAAATATTTTCTAAACCAATTTTAAGAATGTTTAGACAGTCTTTCATTTCTATTTTTGCTTTGATGCGCTTCGGCTTCACTTACTTTATGTTTGTATTGGGGTCCAACCGTCCGGGGTCAGATTTTTCTGCTGATGTCTCTTTCTGCTTTTTTGTATATATAATGTTCATGATCAGAATTTTGGGGGAATGAAATTAAACTCTGTACATATATGAATCAGGGAATTTGTTGATATTAAAAATGAGAATTATCAAAATATTTAGCAAAGAGAGAGTTTAGGATAGTTCATATGTTAACTGTACCGTGTATTCAAACTGCCATGTTGTGTTTATGATATCATTCATTCTGAAAGAACAGCTTTGAGAACTTTCCCAACGCTGCCAGTTTGCTTTCTTCCCATTGTGGTACAGCCTTCAGCACAGTCTTTTTAAATGGATAAACCAAATAACAATAATGTCCCACCAGAGATGCAGCGTTCCTGCTGTAAAGTTAATAAAATCAACAAACCAGTCATATGCAGGAACGCTTCAGCTTGCAGAAAATACAAATTCACATCAGCGAAAATCAGCAAAATCAAGTAATGGATCCAACTAGTCAGACTTATCAAACAAGAACGTCCTTTATTAGTTTCAGTTAGCGCTTTCATCCAACAAGGGCTTCTTCAGACTGTACAAATTATTCTAAAAACACAGTCCATATATAGTCAAGCCAATTAGTCAATCAAGCAATTAATTAACTAATCTCAATATGTTCCCCTAATATGTTCCAAACTCTTATTCTTAAAAACATAAAATGCATAAAGCTCTCTATATATATAATAATAAGCACATTTAAATATTCATGTGAAAACTATGTTGAACTATTCATATTATAAGTTTCATTCATTCAAATCAAATTTCAATGTTATACACAACTGCATGTAATTCATTGTTCATCCACCAGATGGTACTAAATTACTATTTCATATCTATGTATTATAACATTCTGTGCATTTTTAAAACTGTCATATGCAAGTTCATATCTGCACATAGAATGCTCAAGTTCTTATAAAGGAATAATAAATTTAATTATAATATAAAAAAAACATCTAGGACTCTGTCATCTAAAAAGTTTTATATGTATAAAAAACATCTTTAAAACATATATACAAAAAATATATGAATCTTAGAGCTCAATATTTCAGAGCTCTTCCTATTCTCCTTTTCTTTAAAAACGGATGTAGGCTGACTTTATCATTAAGACAAGGGGGACAGTCGGCCTTGCAGCTAATAATCCATCTAGTCTCTAGTTCTAAAGTGTGAGTTTCTAAATCCCCTCCCCTTGGGGTATTATTAACAGTCTGTAAGACAAGGAAACTAAATTTCTGTGTACTGCCCCTCGCCTTATAGTGTTTAGCTAGGGCATTTCGCTCATCACCTATCCTCATACAATAATCATGCTCCCTTATCCTTTCTCTAAACTGTCTATTCGTTTTACCAATGTAAAACGCTGTGCAGGAGCAACACTGGGCTAGGTAGATCACATTTTCTGTCCTACATGTAGTACCAGTAAAAAAGTTGAAAATTTTACCAGAGACCGGTAGTTTAAACATTGTATCAGTGTTGATTAAATCACACTGGTTGCAACCATGACAAGGAGTCATATTAGTAAGGTGTGTTAACTGTTCATTTCGAAATTTATGACATAAAATTCTTTTTAGATTCATTTTATTTTTATAACTAAACCTAGGTCTCTCACCAACCAAAGTACTGGTCTCATCTTCTATTCCTAATACATGCCAATGTTTTTCTATGATGGTTCTAATGTCATATACATCTCTAGTATAAAACAATGGTAAACTAACCAGGGTATCCCTATGTTCTAATTCCTTATCATTAAAATTCTCTTGGGTCTTTATATTAATCCTACTAGAGAAATACGGTTGTGCCCTTGTATCTCTCATACCATAGACATCTTGTATTGTTCTGTCAACTTCTCTTTCATTATAGAGTCTATCCAATAATCTGGATTTGAGTCCTGCTACCTCTTCACTAAAGCCAGTCTCTGTAGGATTGAGCCTGGAGGCCCTCATGATCTGACCTTTTATGACATTGTCAAAAATATGTTTCGGGTGCATGCTACCCCTATGCAATAGAGTATTCCTAAAGCACGCTTTTCTATGTACTGAAGTATTGACAATGCCATTTGTTAACTTTATAACATTAACATCTAAAAAAGAAATGTATTCCCTGGAATAGCTCATAGTGAAACAAAGGAAGTCAGTTAATTTATTAATATTTTTTCTCAAATTCTAGTAATAAGGTCTCACTTCCTCTCCACACCAAGAAGAGGTCATCCACAAACCTCTTATAAAAGGTGACGAACTGTTGATTTATACATAAGTAAATTAATAAAGAAAGACTTCTATAAATTTCTTCAGGTAGATTATCCTTTAATCCCCATTTTAAAAGGCCTTCCAAAAGTTCATAAAGGTTTGGACAACCCCCCGATGCGACCTATAGTATCAGGCCGAGGGTGGTTGACTGAACCTTTCTCATTGTTCATTGAACATCATTTGAGAACAGTGGTAGAGGATAATCCCAATATTTTGAAGGACAGCAAAGACTTCTTACTTGACTTATATGACTACTTATCTAATGTGGATGATGATACTGAATATTTTTTGGTCACCCTTGATGTGAAAAGCTTATTTACAGTCATACCCAATGCTATAGGTATAGACAGTGTTCAAAACTATTTAAGGAAGTATACTGATATGGATATTCAGTTTATAGAACTCTTGGCTTTGTTCTTAAAAATTATATTGGAGAATAACATTTTTCTTTTTGAAGATATGTACATACAAAATGATGGCGTAGCTATGGGCACTTCTTGTGCCAATAGCTACGCCAACATTGTAATGGCAGAATGGGAAAGGGAGAGTCTATTCCCCTCCATGTTATTTCAACAATACGTCACCTTTTATAAGAGGTTTGTGGATGACCTCTTCTTGGTGTGGAGAGGAAGTGAGACCTTATTACTAGAATTTGAGAAAAATATTAATAAATTAACTGACTTCCTTTGTTTCACTATGAGCTATTCCAGGGAATACATTTCTTTTTTAGATGTTAACATTATAAAGTTAACAAATGGCATTGTCAATACTTCAGTACATAGAAAAGCGTGCTTTAGGAATACTCTATTGCATAGGGGTAGCATGCACCCGAAACATATTTTTGGCAATGTCATAAAAGGTCAGATCATGAGGGCCTCCAGGCTCAATCCTACAGAGACTGGCTTTAGTGAAGATGTAGCAGGACTCAAATCCAGATTATTGGATAGACTCTATAATGAAAGAGAAGTTGACAGAACAATACAAGATGTCTATGGTATGAGAGATACAAGGGCACAACCGTATTTCTCTAGTAGGATTAATATAAAGACCCAAGAGAATTTTAATGATAAGGAATTAGAACATAGGGATACCCTGGTTAGTTTACCATTGTTTTATACTAGAGATGTATATGACATTAGAACCATCATAGAAAAACATTGGCATGTATTAGGAATAGAAGATGAGATCAGTACTTTGGTTGGTGAGAGACCTAGGTTTAGTTATAAAAATAAAATGAATCTAAAAAGAATTTTATGTCATAAATTTCGAAATGAACAGTTAACACACCTTACTAATACGACTCCTTGTCATGGTTGCAACCAGTGTGATTTAATCAACACTGATACAATGTTTAAACTACCAGTCTCTGGTAAAATTTTCAACTTTTTTACTGGTACTACATGTAGGACAGAAAATGTGATCTACCTAGCCCAGTGTTGCTCCTGCACAGCGTTTTACATTGGTAAAACGAATAGACAGTTTAGAGAAAGGATAAGGGAGCATGATTATTGTATGAGGATAGGTGATGAGCGAAATGCCCTAGCTAAACAATATAAGGCGAGGGGCACTACACACAAATTTAGTTTCTTTGTCTTACAGACTGTTAATAATACCCCAAGGGGAGGGGATTTAGAAACTCACACTTTAGAACTAGAGACTAGATGGATTATTAGATGCAAGGCCGACTGTCCCCTTGGTCTTAATGATAAAGTCAGCCTACATCCGTTTTTAAAGAAAAGGAGAATAGGAAGAGCTCTGAAATATTGAGCTCTAAGATTCATATATTTTTTGTATATATGTTTTAAAGATGTTTTTTATACATATAAAACTTTTTAGATGACAGAGTCCTAGATGTTTTTTATATTATAATTAAATTTATTATTCCTTTATAAGAACTTGAGCATTCTATGTGCAGATATGAACTTGCATATGACAGTTTTAAAAATGCACAGAATGTTATACTACATAGATATGAAACAGTAATTTAATACCATCTGGTGGATGAACAATGAATTACATGCAGTTGTGTATAACATTGAAATTTGATTTGAATGAATGAAACTTATAATATGAATAGTTCAACATAGTTTTCACATGAATATTTAAATGTGCTTATTATTATATATATATATATATATAGAGCTTTATGCATTTTATGTTTTTAAGAATAAGAGTTTGGAACATATTAGCGGAACATATTGAGATTAGTTAATTAATTGCTTGATTGACTAATTGGCTTGACTATATATGGACTGTGTTTTTAGAATAATTTGTACAGTCTGAAGAAGCCCTTGTTGGGTGAAAGCGCTAACTGAAACTAATAAAGGACGTTCTTGTTTGATAAGTCTGACTAGTTGGATCCATTACTTGATTTTGCTGATTTTCGCTGATGTGAATTTGCATTTTCTGCAAGCTGAAGCATTCCTGCATATGACTGGTTTGTTGACAGTCTTTTTAAATATTAATGTTTGATAACTGGTATTCAGCATCAACTACATAAATAAATAATTAATCCCTGGGTACAATACTAGAAGTGTTTTCAGTAATGTAGTGTCATTAGAAAAACCTGCTCTAACAAATTCAGGTAAACAGCTGCACTCTCCTAAAAAAATTATAGGTTGCTTTGTACCTCACAAGCAAATGTAGTCTGTGTAATTTACCCGTTGTGTCAGTTATTTTAAAACATTTTTCCTAATAGTTACACTACACTACATCTCCCACAAAACATTGTTTTAGCGGTAGCGGTGAATCTAAAAGGCCTATTATGTGCTCTGCAAAACGAGATAACTGTTTAACTTTCAGCCGTTAATCCGTAGGAGTGCATTGAACAGAAGCAGTGAACTACAGCAACCCTGGCAATCTGGATGTTATGATTATTACTTTTACAGTCCGTAGTTTCTGTTCATCATTTTTTATGTATTATATCACTATTTACTGTTTTAATTGTGTTTAAACTTTTTTTTTACATTTTTTTTAATGTGTTGTTCGGGTCCAACCGTCCGGGGTCGAATAGGTCGGTGGCGAATCGGCAGGGTCAAAACGTCCTGTACCCCTGTACATACATTTACTAGGCATTACAAGCTGGATTCCTTCTCTAGGTCCAGATCAGGCTTTGCTAGGTCCATTTTTCTGGGGCTCCAGGACCCTTCTCCTTCACCTCCCAAATGTAGTAAGCTAGGCTAGCCTGCCCTTACAGCTAAGGCTACTGCAGCAGTGATAAGTGTTATGAATATAAGACAATTGTGTAAGTAAAGTTATCATAACAATGGATGTTCACATGATCACTGCTGCAAAAGCCACTTCCCCCATCCTCATCTTTTCTTGTTATGTTGTTAATGCCAAGGTGTGAGCATTTATTTTTTTGCTATTGTTATTGTCCTTTCAGGGTTGAGCTTTACTCTCTCTGCTGGCACGAATGCTTTGAAGGGCTTTGCACCCAAACTTATCTGTAAATCAGCTCAGCTCGAGCTGCCTGGAAGTTTAGCTATGTGGAAGGTGCCTTGAAGTTTTTGGAAACTGGCTGTTACATTCTTGGCAGGATATAACCCGCATAGTTAAGGCTACTGCATAGTCAAACAACTTCTATCATGTAACTTGTTTGGCTATAATCACCTGCATTCGAAGCTGAAGTTAAGTGCAGGCTTGCAGTACTGTATCTTAGTCTTCTAAGTGCAAAATTGCAGTGTACTGTATTTTATTTTTTTCTGGTACCTAATTGTTTCACTGAATAGTGTGCTTTGTATCTCTCTCTGCTGTAAGAGGGGGTGGTGGTCTTCTCACTTCTTTGTTATCTGATATTTAACTGTTAGCCTAGAGGGTTTCCTCTGTACTTTAAGTGCCAGCCACAAAGTTTGAGAATTCATTTTATGCTCAGTTTCTGAGATACATGTTTGGCTACAGTCACCTGCATTAGAAGCTGACGTTAAGTGCAAACTTGCAGTACTGTATTTTAGTATTTTGTTAAGTGCAAACTTGCAGTTTTAAAAGTGCTGTATTTTATTTTTGTACCTAATTGTTTCACTGAATAGTGTGCTGTGTCTCTCTGCTGTAAGAGGGGGTGATGTTCTTCTCACTTCTTTTTTATCTGATATTTAATTTTTAGCCTAGAGGGTTTCCTCTCTACTTTAAACGCCAGCCACAAAGTTTGAGAATTCATTTTATGCTCAATTTCTGAGAGACCTGGTTGACTACAATCACCTGTATTAGAAGCTGAAGTTAAGTGCAGATTTGCAGTATTGTATTTTAGTCTTCTGTTAAGTGCAAACTTGTAGTTTTAAAAGTACGGTATTTAATTTTTTCTGGTACCTAATTGTTTCACTGAATAGTGTGCTGTGTGTCCCTCTGCAGTTAGTTCCTCACCCACCCTCCCTATTCTTGTCTTGGTGGTATTGTTTGGTGGCTCTGGAATTACCCACCCCTCTTGTAAGTCTGAATTTGAACACTCCTCCTGGGTCCATCTCATTTGCCCACTTAACCGAGTACAGTGAGATCATATTCTGAGACTAGTGTTCATTCTACTTAATACAGAGAGAAGATTTGAGAAGGCCAACCCACTTAGGTTCTTCCTTCCTCTCTCCTTGCACTTTACTAACAAAAAAAAAATTGCACTTTATTCATTTGCATTTACTGTATTTGTGTTTCCTCCTACTTTATTTTGCTTTTGCCTCTTCTTACAAGTACTCAATTTTTTTTATTTTGCTGCATTTATTACTGCTTGGTAGTAGCCCAATTAAATTGTAACCGTTATTCTAAGTCTTTTGGTTTAAGCTCTTGGGCTTCATACCAGTTGTTTTGCATTAAGAAGCTTAATATCAGAGCTTTGGCCGGCTAACATCTACCTGAAATCAGCTGGATGTATAAGTGAATTTAAGTACACTTTTATCTGCTTTTTTTGCATATAGTACTGTATTTAATTTATTTATTTGTGTTTTTCACTGAATATTAACTCAACTGAAGTTGTGGCTGTCTCTCTACAGTTAGTTCCCCACCCACCCTTCCTGCTCTTGTTTTGGTGTTAATGTTGGTAGCTTTGAAATTGTCCACCCCTCTTGTAGATTTGTATTTGGATACTCCTTCTGGGCCCATCTCATTTGCTCACTCAACTGAGTGCGGTGAGATCATATTCTGATTTCAGGCACTCCTACTGTGTACAAAGAGAGCATTTGGGAAGGACAACCCCTGTAGCCTCTTAATCCTGCTCTGTTCCCTCTCTCAAAAAAAATAAATAAATATATATATATATATATATATATATATATATATATATATATATATATATTATTCAGCTGCTCTTACTGTAACTGTCTTAGTTGCTCTTCTGTGTACTGTTATCTGTTCAGTCACAATTACTCTGCACTTATTACTGCTTGTTACTAGCCTTCTAATTTACTGCCTTCTGCACTTGTTTTTTAGTCATTTGTTAATTGAATTGCATTTATTTGAACTGTATTTGCCATAGTTTTACTACACACTCGGGTGTGCTGGCCTGCAGTGCAATTTGAATTGTATTTACTGCTGTTTTAGCTGCTTTTCTGTAACAAAAAAAATTCTAAGCTTGTTTCCTGCCTTTTAACTAGTCAAGTCCAGATACAGACTTGCTGTATCCAGGACTGTTGGTAAGCTTCTGAGCCCCCTAAGCCCTTCTGTGTTGGAGGGAAGCCTTCTAGCTTATCAGTGGGAGTGGTAAGCACTAGGTTGCCTATCTACCACAAGAAGAGTGGATTTTGGCCCTGGAATTGTAGTTCATTGGCCATTTGGGCAGTTTTTCCATCTCCTTCTACTTTCTGGTTAAAAGCTCGTTTTGCATTTGGTCCCTGCCTTTCCTATAACTAGTGTAGTCCAGGTACAGATTTGCTGTATCCAGGACTGTTGGTAAGCTTCTGAGCCCCCCCAAGCCCTTCTGTGTTGGAGAGAAGCCTTCTAGCTTGTCAGTGGGAGTGGTAAGCACTAGGTAGCCTATCCTCCATGGGAATAGTGAGTTTTGGCCCAGAAATTGTAGTTTATTTGGCCGTTTGGGCAGTTTTCCATCCCTTTCAACTTGCTGGCTTAAAAGCCTATGTTTGTACTTGTTCCCCACCTTTCCTGTAACTAGTCTAGTCCAGGTACAGATTTGCTGTATCCAGGAATCTTTGTAAGCTTCTGAGCCCCCCAAGCCTTTCTGTGTTGAAGACAAGCTTTCTAGCTTCTCAGTGGGAGTGGTAAGCATTAGGTAGCCTATCTACCACAAGAGGAGTGGCCCAGAAATTGTAGCTATTGGCTGTCTGGGCAGTTTTTTCCATCTCTTTCAACTTTCTGGTTTAAAAGCCGCACTTGCTTCCCACCTTTCCTGTAACTAGCCTAGTCCAGATACAGAATTGCTGTATCCAGGACTGTTGGTAAGCTTCTGAGCCCCGCAAGCCTTTCTGTGTTGGAAGAAAGCCTTCTAGCTTATCAGTGGGAGTGGTAAGCACTAGGTAGCCTGTCTACCATGAGAGAAGAGGTTCTTGGCCCAGAAATTGTAGTTTATTTTCCATTTGGACAGTTTGTCCGTCTCTTTCAACTTTCTGGTTTAAAAGACCACATCTGCGCTTGTTTCCCATCTTTCTTGTAACTAACCTACGGGATAGCACTAGAAAGCCTTAAACTGATACAAGCCTTCTAGCTTAGAAGAGAGACTTTGGAGTGATTAAGTATCAGTTTTCTGTACTTTCTTGCTGTACCTAACTGTTTTCCACTTAAACGCAGATTTTCCAGCATTTATTGTGATTTAAAAGCTTGTTTTTTTCACATATTGTACTTATTTGACTGCCTGCACTTTTAAAAAGGTGTTTTTGGTTAAATAATTTGTTTAACTCTTGTAGGCTACACACAAAAGTACAATAGCCTTTTCTAATCATTTGTAGTCGTTTAAAGCTGTTTTAAGTGTATTTTTACTGTTTTTGCCTTAATTTTTCAAAAAACAAATTGCTTGTTTCCCACCTTTCTCAGCTAGTATAGTCCAGTTTTCAGTCTAGAGCTGAATTCAGGGCTGTGATACTAGTTTGAGTTGCCCATACCTTACTTGGATAGAAGGAAGTTTCTCTGTTCACCTGTGAGAGAGGATAGCTTTGAGCAACCTATCTGTCCCTGGAGGAGTGGTTCCAGCCCAGAAGTTAGTAGTTTATTGGCCATTTTGGGCTAATTTTTTTCTCTTTCATTTCCCTACTATAAAAACTGCATTTCCATGGTTTTGCACCGGGGCAGTGCTGTTTAGCTACGGTTAAATTACGGTTAAATTATTCCTGACTCCACTAAGTCTCCTCTTCAGTTTTTCCCTTGAAACTAGTCTAACTCTCAACCTAAGCACTCAGAAAGCATCTTACAGCCCAGCACTTGCTCAGACCTAATAGCAAGCACTAATATACCCTGACACTGATTGCCCAGCAGGGCAAGGCTCTTTATTCACCCCTCACCAATCAAGCGACTAAGCAGCTCACCCTACTATTCAGGCATGACCAAAGGGCAACTTCAGGTACACTCTCCAGTCTAGCTGGTGAATCTGGGTATCCTGAGGCAATGTTACAACTGCTTCATGTACACAGACAACCCTCTCCTCCTACCACAAAACACTAACGTATGCGAGAGATGCAATTATACAGCCAAACTGGAAGCTAAGCTGTCTCCCCCCAAGACTGGAACAGACAGTCAAGAGGAGAAGGTTAACACTTGCACCACACCTCCAGCTGCACACAGACCTACTAAAACAGCACTGGCAAAAAATACACATAAATACACAAAATCATACTCGGAGGCTCTAAATAAAAACCTGCAAAAGCATCAGAGACCTCCAAAGCAGACACCCAAACAACCTGCACTTCCCATCACAAACCAGACAACACATAAAACACAAAATCAGTGTGCTGCACAATCACAGCCCTTAAGGTGAAATAACATACCTAACACACTAGTAATAGGTGACTCTATAGTCAGACACACTGACATCCCACTCACTAGGCTGGACAAGCAGAAGGTTACTGTTAGCTGCCTGTCAGGAGCCAGAATCCGCCACATAACACAAGCACTCAGGTCACTCCAGAACAAGTACAAATATGACTCTGTCATTGTTCATGTTGGTGTGAATGACCTGAGACATACCTCCCTGGACTACATGAAAAGAGACATGGAAGAGATCTCTGATCACTTAGACCAGGTCGGTATGACCCTGACCCTGAGTAGCATCCTGCCCTCACCAAGAATGATACCATGGTATAAAGAAAAAAATATCAATTTCAACAATTGGATATGCTTCTGGTGTCATTCAAAGGAGATCCAGTGTCTGTCCATCTGGGATGACATGCTCGACAAGCCATGCTGCTTCACTAGAGACAGCTTGCACCTGTCACCCTTAGGCTTTCGAATACTGGCCAAGGCTCTTGCCACCCCCATAGTGCTTTTTTTAGGCAAGGCTCAAAAGAAAAATCCACCGCCATAAATAGTGCAAGTAACAAAAAACTGAGGGTAATGCTACTCAGTGCGAGAAGTCTAAACCTCAAAATGCACGCACTCGAAGCACTCGATATATGTGCAGTAACAGAAACCTGATTTAAGGCTCACTACCAGGCTACAACTCATACCTACATTTCGGCCACAGAACCCGGACCAAAATACAAAAGGCAGAGGTGTATCCATATTCATCAAGGATAGCCACAACTCCAGGTTAGTGGCACAGCACAAAGTTTCAGAGATCATCCACTTGCAACTAACAACGGGCAAAACTGCAATTCAAATTGTAGCTTGCTACAGATCACCCACCATGTCCTAGGACCCCCATTCCGCCTATTCTGGAAACACTGGGAAACATAAAGGTCCTACCAAACACCCTAATATTGGGTGATTTCAATTATCCAAACATTAACTGGGAGAACTACTCAAGTACTAACTCCCTTGCCCAACATTTCCTAGAATTTATAAACTCAAAACTCCCTGGATCAACTGGTCAACACTCTCACCAGAGGTGACAATATATTGGACCTGGTCATCACCAACATAGGTGACCGGTGTTCCACACTGGAGGTCAATGCCTCACTGGTTAGATCTGACCATAAACAAATCACTCTGGATATCCACATTCCGCCCCCACCCCCGGACAAGGAAACCACAGTGAAAAACTTTTCAAAAGCAAACTTCACATTACTTAAGACCGAGGTGGAAGATTTCAAAGCCCCCATGCTAAAGGATAACGCTGTCCAAGCAGCAAAATCCTTTACTAATGCATTCTACAGGCACCTACAAGAATGCATGGATCATGCTGTCCCAAGCAAAACCAAGACTTACTCCTCCAAGAAAAGGAAAACAGTCTGGTGGACCCCCGCCATAAGCAAGCTATACAATAGAAGGAGGAAACTAGTACAGAAAAATGTAAAATCCCAAGAAGGGAAGACATCCCTGATCAGTACCAGCAAGAAACTACGATCCCTCATAAAATCATCTAAGGCGAGCTTCAAAAGAATAATTGCCAAGGACTCCAAAGATAACCACAAGGCATTCTTTAGCTATGTCAAGAATCTAAGTGGCAGTGCTCAGATCTGCTCGGAGTTAGTGCAGAATGGCACAAAATACACTGAACCGACCGATATCGCCAACATCCTGGCAGACAGGTTCAGCGTAAACTTCACCCCCCTCTCACCCCCAAAAGGGCCCATAACCATACCAGAAGAATGTACAGTCCCTGAAATCACAAACACTCAGGTTAAACCAGCCCTCTCCAAGGCCAAAAACACAGCATCAATGGGACCGGACACGAGCTCAATGACGAAGTAACCCCTCACCTAAACACAGTGTTCAAACTCAGCCTCTCCATGGGCTACGTAACCATAGAGTGGTGCACAGCAATGGTTATTCCACTCCACAAAGGTGGAGCCACAACCGACCCTGGGAACTATTGCCCTATAAGCCTGACTAGCTTGGTCTACCAGGCTATGGAGCACATCATCATGGAACTCATTAACGGAGACATTGGGAACCTCCAAACACTGGACCCTACCCAGTTCGGCTTTAAGGGCACATCATGCCTCCTAAACCTGGTGGACTTCTTTTAGACAGTTACCAAGGCTATAGACGAGGGAAAGATGGTACACACAGCCTACCTAGACCTCGCTAAGGCCTTCAACACCATTCCCCATGCTGGTATTATAGACAAGCTCACCCGCCTGAATATAAACCCCTACGTCACAAGATAGGTTGCCAACTGGCTCACAGACAGAACCCACATGGTGAGGTTAGGTCCGACCCTAAACCAGTTACAAGTAGCATTCCCCAGGGCTCAGTCCTAGGACTCCTCCTGTTCGGCATATACTTCTCAGAGGTACAGGCAAGCATGGGAGAACTATGGCTGACCAAGTTCACAGGCCATTGCAAACTAGGGGCTATAATTGACTCTCCGGCTGACACAGACATCCTCCAAAAGGGTCTCACTGAGATGGATACCTGGTGTCAAAATCATGGCCTCAAGCTAACTGCCAAAAAGTGCATAGTCATCCCCTTTGAAAAAAACAAAGTACCCACAAACTACCACATAGGTGGTAGTCCCCTAAATATGGAAGACATAATAAGGGATTTGGGGACCCAAGTAGATAGTAATCTCTCCTTTGATAATCACATTGTCAAAGTGGTTAGAAAATCCTTCTATGTGGCCCACCTAATCACAAAAGCGTCCGCATCCAGATAAAAATAAGTCATTGTGGCCCTCTACTCATCACTCATCAGACCCATCATAGAGTACAATGCCCCATTCGGGATGTACCTTACAAGACACCTGCAACAGCTGGAAAGACCACAGAAGTACCTCACCAGGAGGATCACAGGCCTCAAACAGATGCCCTATGCAGCTTGACTGAAGAAACTCCAGCTGTACTCGGTTGCATACCGCCTTCTCAGAGGTGATCTCTGCCTGACATACAAGGCCATGTCCAACCCAGAATTGGTAGACATGCTCCACCTAAAGAAAACCATATCCTCTTGAGCCACACGCTCTAGGGATCTAAACCTCACCACAACAATAAATAGGACATGCTGGAGGGATAGATTCCTGTCCCAGAGACTTCCCATGCTTTGTAACAAGATTCCAATCTACATTAGGCAGAGCTCCTCGCTAACACTCTTCAAGAGAAACTTTGATGAGTGGATGGGAAACAGAAAGTTTACCCCGGGATCACTTTAGTGGCTATGCTAGACAGAGGCACAGTGAACTAATTTAAGGGAGCGTTGAAAGACAACACATTCTGGCTAGGTTTATAAATGCCTTGAGCAGATAGCCTAGTACCTACCTATGAACCTATGTTAAGTTTGCTTATACATCTGTATTTCCTTTTTATGATTGTTCATATATTTGTGATTCTGCCATTGGCAAGGATGCTGAGACTGATTCTCTCAAGTTTATTCACTAATTTTCTGTTTGCTGCAATATTCATTGTGTCATAACTGAAGTGGGTGTGTGTGTGTGTGTGTATGTGTGTGTGTGTATGTTTGTGTATGTGTGTGTTTGTGAGTGCATGTGTGTGTGCAAGAGTGCATGGGCATGATAGTGTTGTTCAGACTGGCGGCAATGAAGTTCTGAGTTGGGAGTTTACATATGTCATCTTTATGCCCTATACTTGTACGGGAGATGTATGACACTCCCTAAGTTATAAAGGCTTTGGTATATTGGCCGAATGTTAGGCTATCCTTGGCAGGAGATCCCAGATGTGATGAATACTGCAACAACAAAAAGAATGATACCTACTGTTATGGTAAGATTTTACACAACTGTGCATTCATTGATTTACTACATGTGTATTACAGCTGCATGGTTAATGTACTTAATGTTTTTTTTATTATTCAGTGTGGCCCAGGTTGTAGCTGAAAAACGTCCATTGATCAGTTAACCTGAAATGAATAAGTAAGTAAATAAATAATAATCAACCAACATTTTGCAGGTGTTCCTTCTCAGCGTTTATTTTAGTCAGCATTCGTGTTCCTTTAACAGGAACTTAGATTAAGTCTAAATTTCCTATAATATGAAAAATTGTTTATTAAACTGCCATTGATTATAGCATTAAAAGTGGACCAGCTGACATCCACTTTATTAGAAATATCTTCTAAGTCAAATTTTAGTGTTTTGAGATGTGTTGCTGTGTAATTGTAGACTTAATGAATTTGTAATATAATTGGTTTCCTTTCTATGAAATTGATTTAATATGCTTATTAACAGCAGAGTTGTATAGACTGCGGTGGTGGTGCTGCAGTAGCGTTGTCGCCTCACAGTTAGACGTTGCATGTTCAATTCTCAGTTAGAGCATCTTCTGTGTGTCGATATGCTTGAATAGGCATTCCTTTGATGAAGGTTGTGCGTTAGGCCCGGCAAGCTAGCACGTACAAAATCTACTGCTAACCATTAGCAGACCGGAGTTTCGCTGTGGCGACCCCTAACCAGGAAAAGCCGAAAGACAGTTTATTAACAGCAGAGTTGTCATAAAAACAGACTTCGTTACAATACTAAGAAAGATAGAAGCAAAAATCTATCCAGGATCAAAGTGAATTAGAAATGAAACTGCACACTTTTTGAGAGAGTATAAATATTTGGAAATGTCAGTACACTGTTGCCAATTTGGTCATGCTAGATGATGTTTCCATAAACTCCAAAGAACCCCACATTGAATGCCTAAAAACAGAAGTCACATCAAACATGTTGGCTGTGGTAGCCAGACACACTGAATTCATTCTTGCACATGGTTGTTATCACTTCAGCTGTTTGGTTTACTTTCAGCATGTTGTGTTAACTGTGAAAATATACAAGAACCATCAGAATATATAAATCTATTTATAACCAATTTGAAAATAATTTTCTGTAAAAGCATAATCATAATCCAGATATCATTACAGTAGACAATACAATATGCACATTTCTTTTCTAAGATTTTGCAATAAAAGGTTAATTCAGTCATTGTTAGATCTCTGTGTAAATTATTATTGCCAAGAAATTAAAGCTTGTGTTAACCAGTTAGTCCCAAATGCTTGTGATTCTCCAGCTGTACCTTTTTCTTCATTATAGATTTGTAGAGCCATGTCTTCAAGTACCATAATAATGGCTAATTTATGTATGTATGTATGTATGTAATTATTTTATTTTGTTTTGTTTTGTTTATGTGCTCTATTTAGTTAATTTAGTTGCATGTATACCTGCCCAGTTTGTTAATTAGATAATAGGTCATCCAAATGAACCCTTCCTAGGTCAGGCCTAAAATGGAGAAAATCAGAAGAAACAGCATATGCAGTGGTATAGAAACATTGTTGTAAGAATATTGTACTGAAACTAAGCACTAGGAAAGTGAAGCAGGTTCACTCACAACTGCTTGGACCATGCCTTTCCTGCTTCACTGATGGCTGTGTTCTACACCTTCAAACTGCATGCAAACACTCATGTAGTATGAATTTATTAGTAGGATGTAATTAGGTGAAACAGAAACGAGAGTAATAAAACACGACTATAAATTGCATACCCACATCTCTTCTGATGTATGCATTATTGATATAGAAGAACAGTTAAAATCAAAAATGGACGTGTCTGTTATTTGAATAATGTGGTCTGCATGATATAGTAATAGGTTTATGTTGGGGAAAACAGGACTGAAATTAAGAGCTTAAAGGGGTGTGGATACCTTTGTGAAATAGTATGTTTCTACATTCTAGTGTTGATTTTACTGTAACTGTATCAGTCAAAGCCTTCAGAGACAGCAAAGAATGGCAAATATACAGAGGGAAAATTGTTAGATCTATTTTTATTTGTTGTAGCACAAAAACGGAGGTCTAGCCATGATCAAGAAATCACTCCCAATACTCCGTGGTAAAAATAAAACAGTAATTTATTGCATTGACGAAAAGATGAGCGCTTTCGCGTAGTGAAACCTACGCTTCTTCAGATAAACAAGGATACAAAACTCTTCCTTTATATACAAAACTAGGCGGGAAGAGTAACATTAATTACCAAACAATTATCCAATAATACAATTCATCTGATTGTGATAATACATCTGAATTGTATTATTGGATAATTGTTTGGTAATTAATGTTACTCTTCCCGCCTAGTTTTGTATATAAAGGAAGAGTTTTGTATCCTTGTTTATCTGAAGAAGCGTAGGTTTCACTACGCGAAAGCGCTCATCTTTTCGTCAATGCAATAAATTACTGTTTTATTTTTACCACGGAGTATTGGGAGTGATTTCTTGATCGTGGCTAGACCTCCGTTTTTGTGCTACAACATTTTCGTTGGTTTTGTGACGGGAGTCTACTCAGCTTTGGAGCCATTTCTTTTTTCCCTGGATCTATTTTTATTTGTTTGCATAAGGACAGAGGACTTAATAATGGCACTGGACTTAAGTAAAGAAATTCTACCATCCGCTCAAAACATGGCAATGGACTAAACTGAAAGAAGCCATCTTTTAATTAACAGATTGGTTACAAAAGTTCTAACTAAAAGTTAAGATTTTCTATTCACTCATGTCTGTTGATAAGCAGTGCTTAGTATCACTAGATAGTCTTTCACAGACAGTGTGACTCAAAATTATGTCTTGCTTATAGTAAGATAGTATATATTAAACCATGATTTGAGTCCACACACCCCTGTGATTGTTCTGACCAGAAATACAGAAGAAAGCATTACTTGCCTGAATTTGTTGTTTTATTTTATTTGCAACAACCTTTGTAAAACACATTTAAAATAATATACGGTTGCCAGTGACTTGGAATGTATTAAGCATATTAATGCAAAATGAAGGATGGCTGTAGAAAGATGTACAGCTTAAACTGGTAGCAGAAATGGAGAGCTAACGTACACTGGAAGAGTATAAAATAAAACAAAATACATGTTGAGCACAGTTGCTGTAATTTGGAAAATTAGTGGGTATTTTTGTGAAGCTGTGTGAGGCCATAAAGATTTTAGCTGTATTACTGTTTAAAGTTCAATTTATATTGCATGATTTTATAAAACAAATAGTATATGCAGAACTTTAATGCACAATATAATATTTTTGTAATGACGAGATAATGAAAATTAGCTATAGTACTGCATCATGCAATGTTAGTACTGTAATCTTTATTCTGAATCAAACAGAACTGTCAGTATGTTATTATTGATTGTTGGATTGAAGTTAATTAAATATCTCTTTAAGTCAGCAGGTGCTTGAAGAATACAAGTCCAAGTCAGAAACCATCATCAAATGACTTCCTGAGTGGGGAATGCACTGAAAGCACCAAAAATAGTTCAGCTGTTGCAGGTCATAAGGCTTTTCATACAAGAAACCAGCAGCTTAAATGTGTGGAGTATAATCTGAATTTCAGCAAGGAAACTAATCGGAAATGCATGCAAATTCATGATGTAAAGAAATCCCACAAATATGATAGGTGTGAAAAGCGGTTAACATTTCAGTTTACATTTAGAACACGTAATTTTGCTAAAAACAGACAGGGAATCAGGAATGGGTTTCATTCTTATCAGAAGAGATTAGAAAACGAGAAGAATATAAAGACAGGATGAAAACGCACCAGAAAGTTTTTACTGGAAGGAAACCCTATAAGTTTAGCAAATATATCAAAAACTTTGCAGAGAAGTATAAACCTATAAAGCACACTGCTGTGTACACTGGGGTGAAGCTGTGTAAAAGTACAACACTCGATAAGAGTTTTACATCTAAGGATAATGTTTCCTGGTATGAAAACATCCAAAGAGAGAATAGACCATACAGATGTACTGTATGTAATAAGAGCTTTAAACAAAAGGGCCATCTCACAGTCCATGAGAAAACCCACAGCTTAGGGAAACCATACAAATGTTCCTTATGTGGAAAGTGTTTTACTCGGAATTACAACCTCACAGTCCATGAGAAAATCCACTCCGGATACCATTATAATTGCTATAAATGTGCCACATGTGACAAGAGCTTTAAGTGGAAGAGCAGCCTTACAGCTCATGAGAAAATGCACATTGGAGAGAGGCCATATAAATGTATAACATGTGACAAGAGTTTTATAAGGAAAAGCAACCTTACAGTCCATGAAAGAATACACACTGGAAATAAGTCTTATAAATGTGCCACCTGTGGCAAGAGTTTTACTCGAAAGGACTACCTCACAACCCATAAAAGAAGTCACAGTGGAGTGAAGCCGTACAAGTGTTTAGCTTGTGATCAGAGTTTTACATGGAAGAGCCAACTCACTGTCCATGAGTATATCCACACTGGAATTAAGTCAAATAAATGTAGCACATGTGGCAAGAGTTTTTTGCAGAAGGGCCACTTAACAGTCCATGAGAAAATCCACATGGAAAATAAATCTTACAAATGTACCACGTGCGACAAGAGTTTTACCCTGAAAGGTCAGCTTACAGCTCATAAGAAAATCCATAATGGAAGCAAATCCTACAAATGTGCAATTTGTGGCAAGTGTTTTCTACGGAAGTGTAGTCTTACAGTCCATGAAAAAATTCACAGTGGGGAGAAGCCCTATAAATGTGCAACTTGTGGTAAGAGCTTTACATTGAAACACAATCTCTCACACCATGAAAAGACGACACAGTGGAGAAAAGCAGTATAAATGCAACACATGTAGCAAGAGCTTTACATGGAAGGACTACCTCAGAGTCCATGAAAGAATCCACTTTGGAGAGAAACCATATAAATGTGCACTTTGTGGAAAGAATTTTACATTCAAATCCAACCTCACAAACCATAAACGAATCCACAATTGTTAAGTAAAAGTGAGAAAGACCATATTGCAGGTGAAGGAAAAACAATAATATCCTTGGTCACTGAAGTAGCCACACGTAGTGATTACAGAATACTGTGTACTGCAAGACTATAAAACATCTAGGTATGTAACCAGAAAAGAGCAGTGTAGAGCAAGGACATCCAGGCAGTTAAGTAGTTCTGGGAGCAGATGGAATAATAAAGAAGCAAAAAAGTTACCAAGCATATTTAACTATGCTGCCTATGCAAATAACCCCTTACTAACTATAGAAGAAAGTGCTTTTAAGATGTCACATGTCTAGGAGAGCACCTATGGCAAGTTTTGAAGACCGAGACAGTACTAATTTTGTGAAACTTAACTTTGCCCTGACATAAGAATAGCATCTATTCTTACCATATCAAAAGAAAAAAGCTTTCTAAAGATTTTGGGAAATTAAAATTACAAAATTAAACTAGAGAGAAACCATATGTATGAAATGCTAACATTTGGAGAAATTAAACCTGGAAGAAAAAATGAAGGTATTATGACCAGTAGGAGTCTTTTAACATTAACTGGTAAGACAGTAAAAATGACAAAGCCACATTGCAGGTAAAGAATAGCAGGTAAAGAAAAGTGACAAAAATATTTGTGAAATAGCCATCGCCTTGGCGAACTATAGTATTCTGGCCATTGAGGCATAAATTAGTAAAATATCAGGACATATGAACAAGAGAAAACAAAGTGGAACAATGACACTGAGGTAGTTTGAGTGGTCCTTAGATGAAGTGGACTAGGCAGCCTTTGATGAGGATTGCTGCTGCACTGATCTTCTTAGACAAGCACAGTTCATCCAATGCTTGATCCTCCCCCACACCATAGAGCTGGGCTGCCATCCTGGGGATGAAGCTATTCACAACCCTCTCTTAGTGAAGAAGAGCTCTTCTTAAAGAAATTGATCCCTATAGCCTCTCCTTGCACCACATATTTTGATTACATTTAGCCTCTGCAGACAATTGTATGTGCAGTGACCTCCCCAGGGGAACAAATGCAACTATTTCTGTATTATTCCACTCATCTAACATCAAACAGCTAGGATATACAGAACCTCTGCAGAGTGCTGCTAATACATGTTTTCCACACCCACTCCCCTGAAAGTTGTGTAACCACTCTGTTTGATGTCATATTACCTGCATTCCCTCACAGTTACATACATAGAAGCTACATAGATTAGTACTAAGCTAACTGTCCTTGTGGACTACTTTAAGCCTAGCCAGTTACCCCATGTGAGAATCAAACCCTGCACCTTTTGTTTGTAAGGTAAATACCTTAACCATTATGCCATCCTCCCACCCTTAAAGGTTGGGGAAGGGTCACTTCAGCAGCAATCTCTGCAACGGGTATGTGTATCCTGGCACAGTAAGGTGTAAGGTAAGAGCACCCCCCCCCCCCTTCCAGGATAAGGCTGCAAAGTGTCATTGTACTAGTATACTTCCAAAAGACTAGGTATGGCACAGCTGCTTACCATTCCAGAAGAGTACAGTAAGGCAGATGTGAATTAGCAACTCCCTGTAGATAGTGGTATTGGTCCTACATCATGAAGTAAGGTTAGAGCGAGTGAGAGAAGAATTCTCCTTCCTAAGGAAGGGTTAGAAAAGTATCACTGAGTTGCTGGAAATTAGTGAAGAAGCTAAATAAAACTGTCTGGAATGACACAGAATATGAAAAGATTTCAGAGTAGTTATGGTCTGTCAACAAGACACACATGCCAGCAGTACAGTGAAAATCATTAAATAAGGGACTGTCCTGATATGTAGACTTGCTTAAATAAGGGACTGTCCTGATAAGTAGACTTGCAGTGTAGCTAGCAATACAATTAAAATCAGAAAATAAGGGGGGACTGTCCAGCCAATCAAGCAGTAATCTTTCTAGCAGTACAGTGATTATGAGAAAATAAGAAGGGGTTGTCATAACCTATTAGGCTTGTGATGCTTCTGCCCTCTCTCATCCTTGGGACTCCATATGTCTAAACTAACTCTGCAACTGCATCAAGGGGCCAAAGAGCTGAAGCTGTGCCTGGCAATGGTTTAAAACTGAGCTGAAACAGCTGAGGAAGTCTGAGACACAGTGGCAGCAGTGCTGTTAGACAAAGACTTAATCACTGTGAACTGTTGTGAACAAGTCATTGAAAAGTACTGCTCTGATTTTCTGTTTTTCAAAATTGTCAGTCGTTATTGCAGTATTTCTCGAGGTGAAGAAAAGACATTGCATCTCTTCATTTATAAATGCACCGTCTGAAAAGCTATATCATGTGTATTTTAAGCAACTGGCTGTAATTTGTTCATAATGTTGCTGCACCCCTTATCAGTGTAGCTGCATACTCACCCACACACACCATTAGTCTATATATATTTATTTCTTTTGTTACTGATTTGTACATAAATGCATACATCTTGAAGGCCCATTATTCTTCTGCATTTCTCCTGACACTTCACAGAAATAATAAAAGTAAAAATTTTTGTACAGAGTTGTTCAAAAGACAGCAACTTAAGCCCTTTTAAGAAAAATTGAGGCCTGCCAGGTTCAAGTTAAGAATGATTTTGATTTTTAACACTGGCTTTACCTTCCATGATTGTGTACATGTCCCAGAAGGTAAGGTAACTTTGTCTTGCTTGGCAGCTTGTTGTAAATAAAAAACAATTTATAATGGAATAATTTTCAAGATTGTGAACACGGTGGTAAAATGCAACAGCTGAGGTAACAGACATGTATTGCATACCTGGAATTTGAATATAAATGAACAAATCAATGCATGATTAAAAAAACACTGTAGTAAAAAATAAAAAAAATATTACAATGTGGAAGGTAATTCGGAAAAGAGCTTTAACAGCATTACGTAAGCTGTTATATTTGCTGACCATATAGTATCATGCTACACTGCAAGGAAAATTTGCAGCAAAGCCTAATATTGCAGTTGAGGATGAAAAAAATACAGTGGCAGCATTGTATAGCAGCAGATGTTCTAACCAGTGGAAGTGATGTAGTTCACCCAGGAAGCTATACTTTTGAAATAACAAGATTTGCATTTGAATATTAAGCTTATCTGAAATAAAACTGAGCGTATCATTTCCACAAAGCTGGAACAGTTAAAAGTGCATCTTGGAAAGTCGCTGCTGTTGCAAGATTGATTGCTGTAGTAGTAGCTAGCACATGCTGAGAAGTAGTGCAGCACATCTGTAGTAGACCAGATAAGATTCAGTAGCCTACAGGCTACTCCAAGGTGGATCTATATCACTTCATGGAATACCTATTCAGCAAAGCCATTCTTCATTGAATGGCAAATTTTTAAGTAGGGAAAACAAGTGGTTGGCCAACCCAGCGACCACAAAAAAAAAAAAAATGAAATTTAAAACCTGCCAACACGCCCCAGTGTGGGAGCTGCACCTCAGCAGCCCCCTAACTAAAAAGACCATCTCAGATATCGCACTACAGTGGAAAAAAGGGCAAATTTGAGATAGTGGCCAACCACTGGTTGGCCCTAGTTAAAATTTGCTGTTCGATGAAGAATGGCTTCACTGAATAGGTGCTCGATGAATGGCTATTCACCGAATAGTCATTCGACAAAATAATATAGATCCCGCCAAAGTGACCCTTGTTTTACTTTTTAAGCCATAAAAGATCTATTCCTATTTGACCTCATGTTTCTTTGCAAAACCAGTGACTCTAGAAACATGCACACTCGAGACCTAAATTTGCAGCAACAAATAAACAATACTCACTGGAGAGAGAGATTTCTAACTCCTTGTATTCTCAGCTTATGGAATAAGTTACCACTGCATGTTCAACAAAGTACTATTCATTTACCTTTAAGGCTAAGAAATTAAAAATGGAAGCCAAACTCATGGAACAGTTTATTGACACAAAATAACAACAATATAAATAAGTGCTTTCATCTATCAAATAGTAGACTTCTTCAGATAAAATCCAACATTCATTCCAATACAATAAATATATTCCCTGCAAGTCATGTGATACAAAATTATTTAAGATTTAAAGGTACAGGGTATATCACTAAACGTTAACGGATAACACTTGGATAAAAAATACAAATACACTCAAGCCTTGTTATATATTATATTAAAAAATCAATCAGTATAAAACTCATACTTTCAAAGGTCCTCATTTTTAAAATACTGCTAATATTGATAATATCACTCAGACCTGGGTACCAGAAGCATTTAAAAGGAGCTGCCACCATAATTCTCTTTGTTCTAAAATTATTGCCCACGGGCCTCCCCTAGTGTTTTGCTCAACTTGTTACAAAATAGAGAAACAAACGTTATGGTCATTATAACTAGATAAATGCTTGTACAATGCATTAATGGTCTTCAGTTTTTTAATTTCATGCATATCTTCACAAGTACGCTGTCTCAGCTTATGTTCTGTTTTCCCCATGTAAAATACAGGACATTATTTGCATAAAGCTATGCATAAAACACCTGCATGTGGCAAGTATAATGTCCTTTAATATTAATCCCCACATCTTTCTTCTTAATATGGTCCCCTACCAGAATAAATTGGCATTGGTTACATGTCCCATGTGGACATTTTTCCATCAGTGTCCTTCCCACTGAGTGAAAGGCTTTCAAAAACCTTCTTAAAACAATGGCCTTTCTTGTATATAATTTTAGGTTGAGTGCCAAGTTGATCATACAATTCTTGTTGGTAGAAATAATTTGCCAATTTTTAGTAATGATAGATGCAATTTGGTCACTATCACTACTATAAGTTGTTACAAAAGCTCGTCCATAACTATCACTAGATTTCCTACAGGGATGATAACATTGCACTGGATCACAGGTTGCGACAGGATGTATTATCGCCTCACCAGAGGTTGTATCAATTCTGGGTATAGTTTAAGGGACCAGTAGAGGGACATGCACATTATTGTTCCTGTTGTTGGTTACCTCCTGAATAACAGATTCAAACATAGAGGTAGGATATCCCCTGTTAAACATCTCCCTGAAGGTATGGCATTCCTTGATAAAATCATCCATGTTGGATGTTATTTTCACTGCCTTTACCAACTGGCCTTTCACTACGGCTCATTTTTGGTGGTATGGATGACAACTATTGTAGTGGAGAAGAGCAGTTGAGTAGGTTGGCTTTCTAAAGATCTTAGATGAAAATCCCCCTTTTTCAACATCCATGGTAAGGGTGACATCCAAATAGTCAATAGATTTTACAAGCAGTTGTGTGGGTAAATTGTAAAAAGGAAGCAGTTCCGTTGACATAATAAATGAAATCATTCACCACATCTGGAGGTCCTGACCATGTTACAAACAAATCATCCAAAAATTATGTATACATATGTATATATGGCATAAATGAGCAATTGTATAAGTACTTGTTCTCCCATGCTGCCATGATGATATTGGCAAAAAGTTGACCACAAGCAGACCCTCATGGCAGTACCTGAGGACTGTTTAAAATAATGTCCTTGAAAGAAAATATAGTTGTTTCTCAAGATGACTTCCATCAAAGCCATCAGTAAATTGATCCTATCTTGGTCTAAATTCATATGGAATGTTAAATACTCTTCAAACCACTTGAGGCTTATGCTGTGAGGAGTACAAGTAAATAAATCCTTAACATATATGGTTACAAACATTAGATCCAGGGACAAATCCAAATCATTACATTTTGTTAAATAGTCCCAGGAATCCCTGCACAAATGTGGTACAGATGTAACCAAGGGTTTTAGGTGGTAATCAATAAACATGGCAGTTGTGGTGGATTTTGAATGACCAGCATCAACAATGGGTCTGAGTGGTGGATCATTCAGGTCCTTGTGTATTTTAGGGACCCCAAATATCACAGGCAACCTAGGAGTATCCATATACATATATTTTTATTGATCCTTTGTTATCTGACCCTGCATTAGCATGTCATTTAAAATAGAGTCATTTTTCCGATAAGAAACTACTTCATTGATGGAAGTTTCATAACGAGTACCATCATGCAGTATTTTAAACATACTTAATAACCAGGCCCCCACTTTTATCTGGTTGCATTATTCTCAAGTCTATCATGGAACTGACTTCATTAAGCAAAATTGTTTGCCTGTGGTCCAGATACTTGTGAAAATCTGCCCATTGCTTATGCATTGCTTAAACCCTACCTCAAATCACACTGGCTATGCCCCTGTGTTAACCCAGAATAAGTACCTAACTATTAACTAGACTCCCACAATTCCTAGCCTCCCATGATCATGATCTTGTGTTGTCTCACTAATTTTTAGTGAGCTTAACCTTCCTTAGGATTTTTTCTCATGTAAATAAGTATATACTGTGGAACGATCAAACACCTTTATATAGTATCACAACCTATTTGTTAAATAACAATAGAAATCCATCCTTGTTTGCTGTTCTTCTATACTCTATCTATTGATCTCTAGTTTTTTTCTTTCTTAGGTTTTTGTGAGACCTTAGTATCTCTTATCATAAATTACTAGGTGTATCTAATTTTGTAATATGTTATAAAGATTTGTACTACACCGTTTCTAATACAAATGTATTAGTCTTTTTCATCTATTCTTAGATACATTTTTCCTTTTTCCTACTGAAATATAAAATATATAATCTTAGGCTTGTACTATAATTGTTAAACTTATGTACCAAATTATACTGTTATTGTCTTTGTCTTGACCTTTTATGTTGTTGTAATTTGTGGAGCTTTTCTCCCCGGGCCTCCACTGAAAATGGACATATATCCAGCTGGACTAGCCCGGTCAACAAATGTAAAATAAAATAAATAAATAAATAAATATATACTGAAAGTCAAGTTCACAAAACTGTTCAAACACAGCCAATGCATTATGTAAATCTGGATTGATGGTACTAGGAACATGTAACCCTTCTAATGTAACAGAGTTGGTGTTACAAAATAACACACTCAAATAAAATTTTCGAGTAAATAATTTCAATTTGCTGACTAATTTAATAATGTCAGCTCACTTAGAGGGAACGGAGGAATGTCCCAGACTGAATAAGTCAGCATGTTCTTTAGTAAATAAGTAAACACTGTAATTATAGATATACAAGTCACCGGTACTATTAGAAATAATGTTACAGTTACCTGTTTCTTCAATTCCTCCTATCATTGTTTGCTCTTTTGTTTCCCTCTGTAAGCTTTCCTCCCATATTGGATTTGTGTTCCCCCACTGGATTCTGGGTAAGGGCTGTGTTTGGTCCGCAAATGTTCTGACCTGCGAACCTCTGGATATTCTAAAGGGTGGTCACTATGTTCACCAGTTGTATACACCCCGTGAGTTTGATGAAATCCATCGTTAGGTGCCCACTCGGAGTGTGAGACATCTGTCTGTTGGCACTTTGGTGGAGGTGGGTACACTGTACCTTTAAGGTATTCAGTCAAGTCCATCTGGATTGTCTTCATTACCCATTGCTGTATACTATTACACATGCCATCAATATCAGTAAAAATTGTTTGATATTTATATCTGAGGTCCTGAAAGGAAATGTCCTGCAAAATAGTATGATCGAGTTGTTTAGTCTCCATATGGAAGGGATACATCTCCTTTGTATTATACTTTACAAGTAGTATTATTAATTCACAGCCATGTCGGTTGGACATGGCTATCAACTCCTGATGTAAAAGTGAATGTTGCACTAGTCCAGTTGGATACTTCCAGCATCTAAGCCCCTTAGAAACTTGCTGTAGTTTAATACATTCATAGAAGTACATATTCTCATGTTGTCACTTCTGATATTTAAGACGTTTTTGTTGAAACAAGTCCAATTGCTCGTCCAAAGTGGCTATATTCTCTGTATGGGTAATTGCAAGCCCAGTTGGTTTATTTAACCACTTATCCAAGTTAGTCATACAAAAATGGGTTGAGCGACCAGGCTGAGCGTCCAAACTCCTAATCGCTTGAGAACGGGCTTGTTGTAAAAATTGCAGTTGTCCCAGTGGTAAATCCTCACAAGTAAATGACTGAAAATTATTGTTAATTCTGGATACATTCTGTTGCTGGTCACTAAGCCTCGGATCATTCCTAATCCTATTTTGATTAAGTTGTTGCACTAATACTGTTAAATTGTTAAATGTTAAATATATACATAGCTAAATAAATGGGTAAACTAATTTACACTCCACACACACACACACACACACACACACATATATATATATATATATATATATATATATATATATATATATATATATATATATACCTAACTGTGTTAGGTATACATATATATATATATATATATATATATATATATATATATATATATATATATATATATATATATATATATATATATACCTAACACAGTTACACAATGCACACACACAGCTACAATTAGGTTGACATTCCTGTTTTATATATATAAATATAAATATACATGTGTATATGTTTGTGGGGATGTATGAATGTCCCCACTTACACACAGAATGCTGGGGTTATCTGCACCTACACACACAACAGTTGTCTGATGGTAACAGACCAAGACCGCATAATGACAGAATATACTCACCCACAAAATCCTGTGCCTGTGGAATGTCACCCTGTAGACAGACAATGGTGAGCAGGTGATGTAATGTGGAGTGTTTGTAACACAGGACTAGGACAGGCCATATTGTCACTGGCCAGTTATCCACATACCAAACTGCATCTGGCCAGACATGGCAATACTGGTAGATGTGCACACATAGGGGTATTAATGGGTATCCCACTGCTAGGACACTAGATACAATAACAGCATCAAGCAGGGCCACTCAGCATGCCACACATGCTGAGTAATGCAAGCCACTTTGCATAGTCCATAAGTACTGTGGCTGCATCCACCTGTACAACAGCTATAACCTGTGATGCCTGGAATACGTACTGAGAGCCATAGTGTATAATAGCAGATAGGTAGGGGTTCTAATCTCACATCAGCCACTGTGTGTGTGTGTGTGCATGCTTGTGCATCCGTGTGTGTGTGTGCATGTGTGTGTGCATGCGTGTGTGTGCATGTGTGTATGCGTGTGTGTGTATATGTGTGTGCATGCACGTGTGTGTGTGTGTGTGTGTGTGTGTGTGTGTGTGTGTGTGTGTGTGTGTGTGTGTGTGTTTGTGTGTGTAAATATATCCCCTACAGCAGTACAGACATACCCATCTGGCTTATGTCTCTGCAATGGTTATTCATTTTATGGCCCTGTGACTACTTGCCAGCCTCTCCATTGTCCTCCTTTGTAAGGCCTGCTGATGTCATCCACCTTAACAGCACTGGCTGACAGTCTAATAATAGGTAAAATCTGTGGCACATGCAATAAGTACTTTGTGCTATAATGTATACTACTAGATAGGTAGGGGTTCTAATCTCACAACAGGCAACTTTGTGTGTGTGTGTGTGTGTGTGTGTGTGTGTGTGTGTGTGTGTGTGTGTGTGTGTGTGTGTGTGTGTGTGTGTGTGTGTGTGTGTGTGTGTAAATATATCCCCTTGTAGCGGTGAAGACATGCCTCTATGGCTTATCTCTGTGCAGTGGTTGTACATTTTAAGGCCTTGTGACTACTTGACAGCCTCTCCATTGTCCTACTTTACAAGGCCTGCTCATGTCATCCACCTTAACAACAGTGGCTGACAACCTAATAATGAATAAGATCCGTGGCGCATGTGGTAAGTATTTTGTGCTGTAGTGTATACTACTAGATAGGCATGGGTTCTAATCTCATAAAAGGCCACTCTGTGTATGCAAATATATTCCCTTACAGCATTGAGAACATGCATCTATGGCTTATCTCTGTGCAGTGGTTATACATTTCAAGGCCCTGTGACTACTTGCCAGCCTCTCCATTGTCCTCCTTTACAAGGCCTGCTGATGTCATCCACCTTAACTGCACTGGCTGACAATCTAGTAAGAGATAAGCTCCATGGTGCATGCGATAAGTAGTTTGTTCTTTAGTGTACACTACTAGATAGGTAGAGGTTCTAATCTCCAATAGGCAAAGTAAGTGTGTGTGTGTGTGTGTGTGTGTGTGTGTGTGTGTGTGTGTGTGTGTGTGTGTGTGTGTGTACACAAATATATTCCCTTGCAACAGTACTCATATGGCTGTTTATGTGCAATGTTCATGCATTTTACTGCCCCATGACTAGCTGCTGGCCCTAATTAGCCCACATCTACCTAGACATAACTGCTATCTGGCACCACCTACATTTGTATGTATGGGACACCCAGGTGACACATATCAAGGGTAGCAGACCTTGTCGCAGGGTATGCATACATGATTGCACTGTCTGACCCCATTTTCTCTGATACACTGTTCGACATATTTTCACCCAGGTAACCACGCACATATACAGCCATACCTTGCTGATGTCATATTTCTGCTGTGCTGCCATGCCATCCTGTGCCACTGTATTGCCACCAAGTCTCCATAGCTTAGCCACTCAGACCCCTGGAACAGAAACATACACATGTCTGTGAGACATCTGTCTTTCTGTAACACTATCAGTCTAACATGTAACAAAGATACACAAAGTATGATGTGTAGTAATGACACACATCAGCATACAGCATCTGTCATGGTCCACAACACCTGCCATGGCATAATGATACTACACTACACAACTACATGTAAAGTAATATAGTCACCCTGTGCATCAGACACATATTTGCATGTCCCTGCATCAGTGTCATGGATGGCAGGGATGTGATACAGATAACATCACATGCACAGGGTGTGGTATGGGGGTGTCAGAGGCCTAGGCTGTGCCAAACAGTTGACAGCATATGTGTGAGTCAGGAAGGGGTGCTGTTTAGATGGGCCATGGGGAGGTGTTGTGTGTGTCTCTCTTGGTGACCTGCATGTGACAGTGATGTTTGAGGATTTGTGTATGGTGTGTGTGTGTGTGTGTGTGTGTGTGTGTGTGTGTGTGTGTGTGTGTGTGTGTGTGTGTGTGTGTGTGTGTACACAGTCAAGCCCAGTGCTATCCCTGTACATGTGCATGTTGGACAGCTGTGGACCATACATGGTAGAGTGGACAGTTCACCATGTCTGTTCACACATACAGGAGCACCACCATGCCCAGGGTCAGATGCGGTGCTAGTAGCTGATGGTGACTGCTGTCTGCTGGCCCTGTGTACCCCACGGGACTGCCCAGGACCATGTGCCCATGGCTTGCCACATCATATTGTGGACAGCATATTTCCTTCTGTAGTGCTGGAGGTACTGCCACTACAGGAGCGTGAGTGTGCACGGCCATATGCAGTTTCAGCAGATGGTGTTGCTGACCTACGTCCACATGTCCTATGCCCTACCCCAACCAGATGTTCCAGTACAGACAATGACCGGTGAAAGACTGACACTGTCTCAGCCGTCTGTCCATTACATCAGTGAAATAATCCATAGCATCACCAATGCAATGGAGGCAGTCACAGAAGTCAGACTGTGCTGCATCCATAATCCAGAGGATCCATCTGGTGTTGCATTCGGAATGTGCCTGTGCCTCCATGATGGATCAAAACATGTGGCAAGTGACTCGTGATGTGAAACCTATGACAGGTGGTGGATGGGCAGCAGTCCTCCTTCGAGCACCCCTGTCAATCTGCCTGTGTGGGACCCCGTCAGCTGTCTGGCTATGGCCAGTGTCTACATTCACTGATCTGTGGCCTCAGGGGACTGAGTATGTTTGGGCATACTGAATGTGTGCAGGGATAATGGGGGAGGAAGTGGGATGTCAACCCCTGGGACAGATCCATCCCCCAACAACCCCACTTGTGCCTCACTATGGCCACCATCATCATCATGGGGAGGTGTTGTGTGTGTCTCTTGGTGACCTGCATGTGACAGTGATGTTTGAGGATTTGTGTGTGTGTGTGTGTGTGTGTGTGTGTGTGTGTGTACACAGTCAAGCCCAGTGCTATCCCTGTACATGTGCATGTTGGACAGCTGTGGACCATACATGGTAGAGTGGACAGTTCACCATGTCTGTTCACAAATACAGAAGCACCACCATGCCCAGGGTCAGATGCGGTGCTAGTAGCTGATGGTGACTGCTGTCTGCTGGCCCTGTGTCCCCCACAGGACTGCACAGGACTATGTGCCCATGGCTTGCCACATCATATTGTGGACAGCACATTTCCTTCTGTAGTGCTGGAGGTACTGCCACTACAGGAGCGTGAGTGTGCACAGCCATATGCAGTCTCAGCAGATGGTGTTGCTGACCTACGTCCACATGTCCTATGCCCTACCCCAACCAGATGTTCCAGTACAGACAATGACCGGTGAAAGACTGACACTGTCTCAGCCGTCTGTCCATTACATCAGTGGAATAATCCATAGCATCACCAATGCAATGGAGGCAGTCACAGAAGTCAGACTGTGCTGCATCCATAATCCAGAGGATCCATGTGGTGTTGCATTCGGAATGTGCCTGTGCCTCCATGATGGATCAAAACATGTGGCAAGTAACTCGTGATGTGAAACCTATGACAGATGGTGGATGGGCAGCAGTCCTCCTTCGAGCACCCCTGTCAATCTGCCTGTGTGGGACCTCGTCAGCTGTCTGGCTATGGCCAGTGTCTACATTCACTGATCTGTGGCCTCAGGGGACTGAGTATGTGTGGGCATACTGAATGTGTGCAGCGATAATGGGGGAGGAAGTGGGATGTCAACCCCTGGGACAGATCCATCCCCAACAACCCCACTTGTGCCTCCCTATGGCCACCATCATCATCAGAGTCTGAGATACTGACATCAGGTTGTGAGGGGGACAGACGCCAAGCCCCATGTTCACCTGTGAGGAGGAAGACAAAATCAGTACATTACTACTTGCACTATTATGTATGGTAATCCAAACAGACGCATACAGGTGAGGAGTCCCAACTACATTACATATCCCACATCTTATTTCTGATCCCTTGCACAACACGCAAAAATGCAACAACATACACTGACAAGACAGGCCATTTATAACATGCACTGCAACTAAATCCGGTTAAAGTTGCCAGTACAATACACCTGTGGGATAAGCAATATGGCAGTGTATCTGGTAGACCTACACCAGTGCACCATATGACAGTTGTAATATCAGTGCCTCAGGTATACACTATCTCCCTGTTGTGTGTGAACAGGCATCTTGGAGTGATTGCCTCATGTATTGCAGGCTGCATAGTCCTTCTTAATAATAAGTGCAAATGTGTTAATGTTCCTGCAAATGCACAGCTGTGATTACCCATTCTATGCACTTCAGTTAACTGCTCCGAAATGGAACATACAACTATTCTACTCTGGCTAAGCATAACAGTTGTGCCTAGGGCAACATGGCAGCCCTTAACATTCTTAGGGTACATACGAGCTGTCAAACAACAGTATCACACTTACCAGGCACAGGACCTTGTACTCCAGCCACACTTGACATACGTATGAAAATGTGAGGGAGAGGTATTATCAGCAATACCAAATGTTGCATTGTTACAAGGTAGTATGTGCATATGTCCACATGTACAGTAGCTAATGTGTTGCTGCTTACATTGCTGACATTCTGAGTGTGTGTGTACAACTGTGCATTCAGACCAAACCCCCTCACAATGCCAATAGACCTGACAGCCGTGTATTGGTATGCAGAGCCTGCCACAATGACCGATACAGCATTACACTGATGACTACAGTAAGCTTACCTGGATGCTACTCTGATCTGGATGCTGTGGCTCCTACCTCCAGGATGTATGGGTTGATGGATGGCTGGGAGCTGGTGGCTGATCCCAGGTTCACCAGGAATTCCACTATGGCCGAGAGTGGTTGTACTGTTTCAGGTCCTCCACCGGTAGCAGCACAATCCCTGGCCACAGCATCTGCCCTTTGCCATGCATCATTGACCATATCTGTGGCCCAGTGTCAGACCTGTCCATAGGTCCTGTCCTGTTGCGCAATTTGATTCACTGCCATGATGAAGTCAGCCCACAGTGCTGCATGTTGGTCAAGAATTTGGAGACTCCTGGACAGCAGAATCTGGTGATACAGTTTGAGGCCATCCAGGATAATATTATTTTCTGTGGCTGTAAATTCTGGGTGTTGGTGCGATACGTCATTCCTGAAAGATGAGGGGAACACATCACAGGACCATATACATGGACATCCACTATGTACAGACCCTGCACAACCAAAATGGACTGCACTATCCACCGCTCATTCACACATCATACCCCGAAGTCTAGTAACACAATACATGTGTGGCTATCACCAAGATAGTAGCAATAATTTTATGTCAGTGTGTGTCGTGACAGAGTCTGCTGTATGTCTCTACACCTATATCACTGCAGTCTACTGTGGTGTGTCCCCTATGGGCAAAGTCCCATTGCTAAGTTATACAGCCACTATCAGGCAAATATCCAGTCCAGCAACACCAGTGTGCCACAATGACAAACAGCAATGCAAACCTGCTCTAGTATATCTTCCCTGTAGGCATCATACCTGTCCACTACACAGATGTTTGCAGAATGTGAAGGTGTGAGTCATAGATGTGGTCCTTTTAGCACAAACGTGTGGATGTCTGACAAATGGTTGGCCAATCAATGATGGTTGTCAGAATATAGAGAATCTGGCTGTCACACACCAGGCCCCTCAGAAAACACTTATGCTACAGTAATCTCCGTTGCTCTATTCATAGTCTTACCTTGTATGACCAATATGCAGACTCTGTTGCTGAGTTTGGGCCTGTGTCCTCCCCACTAATAATGTCTGTGACCTGAATTCCTGCTGTAAGGGGTTGACAGGTATGTTAGCCATAGCTCTCAAGAAATGAGGTACAAATGTCAACAAAACAGTGGCCCAGCCACAGTACATCAAGGACAGTCAAGGACACCTTTACAATGTCAGAACTATTTCTCTGTGACATTGACAGACTGAGAGGATGTGAATTACAGTACATTGTGTGATATTCCAGTTGTGTACACCCTTACTTATTGTCAATATGTCTAACTAATAATACGCTAGCTTTCCCACAGGAGCCGAACTTTGTAGATGGGAGTAACAGGGGCAGAGCTGTGATTGTATTCAAAGCCTGGACACTTGAGAGGTATACCTGTAGCTGTTGGACAGCAGAGTATCACCAGCATGTCAATGCCATAGATGTACTACAGGCCTACTGTTGTAATCCCTTTTCCCCATACATCCATCCTCCCATCTGCATCCCATTATTGGGCACATGTATTACATACCTGGTAGAGTGAAGTAATCCTTTTTTCACCAGATCCTCTGCAAAACGCTTGCTAAACCATAGTGTGTCTGAGTAACTAAACATGCAGACCTGTTCCCCATAAGCAGTTGATTGCCTTTTGTAGTTAATTGCTTGTGCACCAATCTGTGGCTCAGACGTCCTAATTGCATCCAAACCAGCTGGGTTGCGCTTTCACTAGCCTATGTCAAGGCACCACAGTGCAATATTTATGGGTTTCATGTAGGCCTTGGCTTCTTTCTTAATCTTTGAGGTGGACATTAGTGAGGTGTGGAGACTACAGCATTACAGAGTGTAGGTACAAATACTGTCCACTGTTGAGATTTATGAGGTGTGTCCACAGATTTGCATGATATGTTTGGCCATTGTCCCATGACATTGTGATTATCTGACAGTTCAGTGGTAAACATTGTGGGTTGAAGTCAGTAAGGATAGAGAGACATGAGTGTCAGACGTCATACCCATCAGAATATGCATGTTGATGCTGTAGCTGCTATTCTGTCAACTCACTATCTTTGTAGGGGCAAACTGTGCAACATGTCCATGTCACTGAATCTTTGCCCCCCCCCACCCTTTATGTATGGTTTTGTGTGAATCCCTTGTTCTAGGGAGTTGTGAGGTATGATAGGTCTGTAGCAGCTAGCTTAACATACAGCTGCATATGTTCCAGCCTAGGACACCTAGGGGAGAGAATGAAATCTTTGGAAGATAGCAAGCTGTGTGTGTAACTGATGCAGCAGTGTCATCTGTGTCATCACAGTAGAAGCAGGGTAAGGGTACCCTTTACAGTCCACTTGAGGCATGTGCATAAGGTACATCTGTTATGTAACCGTGCCAATCACAGAGTAGTAGGCGGCATATAGTTTGGCTATAGAAATATGTGCAGTGTGTCCCCACTTACAGGCATTTGACTTACAAACATGAGTAGCACTTAATGCCGTAGGAGCAACTTGTGTGGGTTAAAATTGCATGATTCAGTCTATGTCCTTCGTGTTTCACTGTTGCAGTCATTACATTTGGGTAATCTGCCTGCAGGTTGCCTTCATTCGGCCTGATTAACAAAGTCTTGGGTCCTGGGTTGGTTGCTGTCCCTTCTTCCAAGATATCAGGTCGTCAGGGTTATAAAACATGCAGCCGATGCCATTACATCAGTCAGTTTTGCCATGCGGTGCCCAAAGCAGAAACAGTTTGCAAGTGCCGGTCGTCGACTCCTGAAATTTTCTTTTTCGAGTTTCAGAATCAAAGTCTTCAACTAAAAGCCAAGTACCCCATTGGGGAAACTTTTTCTTGCTCCTCCGATGTCAGTAAAAGTTAATAATTGCATTACTTGTGGAAAGCAAATACCTCATAAAGATTTTCATTCGTACTGTATTCCTTGCCTAGGCCCTGACCACAACGTACCTTGCTGTCAGTTTTGTGCTTTATTTAATCAGCGCACTATCCATCATCGGTATAATTTTGCCTCCAAATATTTCAGTTCTCAGTTTAATTATCCAGAAATGTCGTCGGTTAGCCTCCCGACTACCGGGATTCTGAAAAACTGCAAAGACGAAGACAGAGACAGGCCGCCGAGGTCCAAAACTGCAGACAACGCTTCTCCTAAGCCAGTCAACAGTTCGCCGGTACTCAGTGAGGCGCTTTCGCAGCCCCTGATACCCGCTACTTTTGATTTGCAGGCCTCTACTGAAACCCATTCGGTGTCTGGTATGCCATGAGATACTTCAACTATGGAACCCACGGATGTCTCTACCTTAGATGGGTCCGGAACCGCTGTGCAGGCACCGGCTTCTGAGGGTGTATTTAGTCCTATGGACTTGCATATTAAATCAACGCCTCCTTCATTACTAAGGCCTTACCTTGGATGGGTCCGGAACCGCTGTGCAGGCACCGGCTTCTGAGGGTGTATTTAGGCCTACGGACTTGCATATTAAATCGATGCCTCCTTCATTACTAAGGCCTAAATCTCGATCCATGTCTAAAAAAAAAATGATGCCCAGGCCACATGCTCAGGCTTCTATGCCTAAAAAACAAATGATAAAAATGGCTGAAGATCTAATAATTCTAATCAGGGGTAGCCAACCCCCCCCCCTCTAAGAGGCCTAGGGCTGAGCTTGATTATGAATCTTCTGATCAGGATTCTGTTTTTTCTGATTCTTCTGATGACCTGGATTTGTCCTTACCTACTTATGAGGATTCTGATGCAGAGGACTCTATTCCCTCTGCTTCCCCTCCTGAGGATTTTTCTTTTGGGGAAACCTTACATACTCTAAGTGAGCATTTTAACTGGGAAAGCCAGGAATTTTCTGATTCAAAAAAGAGGCTTAGAGATTTCCTTCTCCTACCTCAGTATAGGCCTTTGGCTATTTTTCCTGTACTAGACATTGTTGATGATGCTTTCTCAGAATCCAGTTTGGCCCCTGATTCCCTGCCTCCGGCTCCCAGTAAATCTGACAGATACTACAGGGTCCCTGAGTCCCACAAGTTCCTTTTCAAAAATCTTATTGCAGATCCAGAGACTATTTCACAGGGGCCCAAGGGCATTAAGGCTTCTACTGCTAAAAATCCTACCCCTTCTGATACAGACTCCAGGGCGCTGGATAGATGGGGTAAAAAGGTTTATGCTTCAGCAACCTTGGCAATTAGAGCTTTAAACTGCCAATTTCATATGTTAAAATATCAGCAACATGTTATTGGACTGCTTAAACAGAAAATGATGTTGATTCCTGACTGTGTGGAGAATAAAGACTTACATGATTCAATGCATTCTGCTGAACAAGTTGGAAAACATACTTTGCAATGTGGTTTTGATTCTTTAGAGGCCTCTTGCAGGGCTGCTGTTACTGGGTCTGTGCTTAGAAGGCATGCCTGGCTTAAGGAGCAATCTTTGCCTGATCATGTTAAAGTGAAATTGTTGGATGCTCCTTTAAATCAGGACCACCTGTTTGACAACAAGGCTGAAGAAGTTCTGAAAAAGATTGAAGATGAAGCTAAATCTATGCAAACTGTTAAAGATTTTTTACAAGTTCAGCCTCCTAGATTTAGTAGGCACTGGCCTTCTAAGAAGTGGTCCTTTCCAACCCCTTCCATGTCTTCTCATGCCAAACCCAGACATATCAAAACCCCCAGGTTTCAGTCCCAGCAGACTCACAGAACTAAGCAGTGGGGGGCCTTCACTTTCAAGTCTGGGAATAACAAGACACCCCCCTATGGTAAACTGTCTCAATTACTTCATTTTAAAATTTCCAAGCACTTATCTTCTGACTGCCCTTTTGGGGTGAAAGATTGCTCTTCATGCAAAGAACTGGGAACTCATTACCCAGGACAAATGGGTTTTAAATATAGTGTCCCAGGGATACAGATTTCACTTCCACACATTGCCAACACCAAGTTGGTGGCCGGAACTACCCCCAAATCATTGGGCAGAGGCTCAAAAACAAGTGCTTTCTCTCTTAAGCATGGGAGCTATTCAACTGGTACCAGAAGAGGAAAAGGGACAAGGTTTCTACTCCAGACTTTTCCTGGTACCCAGAAAAGACAAATCATGGCATCCAATCCTGGACCTGTCTACTCTAAACACTTTTCTGGAGATTCCAAAATTCAAGATGCTGACTCTTCACCAATTACTTCCTATGCTAGGCAAAGACACCTGGTTGGCAACACTAGACTTAAAAGAAGCATACCTGCACATCCCAATCAGGGAATCTTGCAGAAGATACCTACGCTTCAAAGCAGGCCACACACACTATCAGTTCTCTGCACTGCCCTTTGGCTTATCTACTGTGCCCAGGGTGTTCACAAAATGCCTAGCTCCAGTTATTGGATTTTGCAGGCAAAGAAGTATTCAAATATACCCATACTGGACAATTGTCTAATTCAGGCAGAAAGCCAGGACATACTTTTGAATCATCTGGTGTTTGTAAAAAGGGTTCTAACTTGTCTGGGGTACACCATAAATGAAAAGAAATCACAACTGGTACCCTGTCAACAAATTGCATTCCTGGGAGCAAGCTTGAATACAGCTTCCCAGATGGCTTACCTCACGCCAGAAAAGCAAATTCATTTGGCAACCTACTTCAAACAAGTGGCCACAAAAACCCTGCTATGTGCAAGACAAATACTGCAAGCCTTGGGGTGCATGGCCTCCTGCATACTTCTAATTCCATATGCAAGACTGCATATGAGTAAACTACAGTAGTATCTAAAAAGCCTATGGAGTCAACATTCTCACAGCCTAGAAACAAATGATTCCTATCATACCTTGCCTACGCCTAGAGTTCTTTTGGTGGGCAGAGGCCTGCCACCAAAACAAGAGACTACCTTTCACACCACCCCCTGCCACCCAAAACCTAACAACAGATGCATCAGACTATGCATGGGGGGCTCAACTGGCAGGGAAGTGCATTCAGGGCAAATGGAACCCAGGTCAAATGCACCTGCATATCAATCAAAAAGAAATGTTAGCTGTGCAGAATGCTCTGACAGCCTTCAAGGACTACATTCTTCCAGGACAACTAATGGTAAAGACAGACAACACCATGGTTATTTGGTACGTAAACAAGCGGGGGGGGGTACACATTCTTACCCCCTCTGCAGACTAGCCATGGCATTGAAGAACACAGCCTTGAGCTACCAAGTGCACCTGCAAGCTCAATTCCTGCCAGGAAAATTAAATACACTGGCAGATGGACAAAGCAGAAACTTCATGGACTCATACGAATGGAAATTGGAACCAAGGATTTTCAACATGTTGACAAGCGAATGAGGGTGCCCAGATATAGACCTGTTTGCCTCCCCCCAGAACAACCAATTGGACAAATTTTGCACAAGGACTCCCCACAAACAATCCTGGAAAGTGGATGCTCTGTCCTTCAGCTGGAAAAACGTATCAGTCTATGCCTTCCCTCCACTGTCTCTGCTCTCCAAAGTACTACTAAAAGTCAAACAGGACAGACCAAGGATGATTTTGATTGCTCCAGACTGGCTGCGCCAACACTGGTACCCCATCCTGTGCAGTGTGTCACGGTTATCTCCATGGCATTTTCCTCAGACCCCTTCCCTGCTGTCTCAACAGGAGTACCAGATTCTGCACCCTCAGCTTCCAACACTGAACCTTGCAGCCTGGCTAATTACTTAAACTCTCCCTTACCATCCCTCAGCAAATCTGTGATGGATGTCATCTTAGAGGCAAGGAGGCCTAGTACTAGAAAATCTTATGCTGAAAAATGGAAAAGATTCTGTGCCTGGAACCAATCTCAAGGGATGAGCACAGCAGTGCCCAATTTACCTCAGATTTTACAATACTTAACTGAGATGCTTCACAAGAGCCTATCTTTTTCCTCCATTAAAATCTACACCTCAGCCATTTCAGTTCATTATAACATAGCACCTCCCCTCTTCTCTCATCCACTGCTCAAGCAGTACCTCAGAGGGTCCAAACATTTGAGACCACCAAGGAGAGCTCCAACCCCAGCCTGGGACCTTAACTTTGTATTGGAAAAACTCACTCTATCTCCATTCGAGCCAGCTGCTACTGCAGATTTAAAATTTCTTTCTTGGAAAACAGCTTTCCTTTTAGCAATCACTTCAGCTAGAAGGGTATCTGAATTACAGGCCCTTATGGCAGTGGAGTCTTTCATCATCTTTCATGCGGACAGGGTGTCACTCAGAACCAATCCATCGTTCATGCCCAAGGTGGTTTCCAGTGTGGCTGTTAATCAGTCCATTCATTTACCAGCCTTCTTTCTCAATCCACAGAACAAAGGAGAACAGATTTTGCATTCCTTGGATGTGCACAGACAACTTAGATTCTACTTGGACAGGACTAAACCTCAAAGAAAATCTGAACAACTGCTGGTAGCATTTGCTGCAGGGGCAGAGGGGAAGGCTATTACAAAACAAACCATTTCTAAATGGATAAGCCATTGCATACATTTCTGCTATAAGCACCATGGAAAACCTATCCCCCAGGGAATCAGACCTCACTCCTCCAGGGCTGCATCTACTTCTACAGCTTTTCTCAGAGGCGCTCCTATCAGGGACATCCTAGAAGCTGCTACCTGGAGTTCTGTACATACTTTCACCAAGCATTATTATTTTTCAATTTTCTCTAAATCCATAGCTGGCTTTGCCACTGCAGTCCTGCAGGGCCTTATAGCTGTCCCTAATGCTATCTAAACTCCTCCTCCCAACCATAGCTTTGGGAATCTACCCAAATGTAATGACTGCAACAGTGAAACATGAAGAACATAGTACAGTTGTGTACACTTACCATAAATGTAGATGTTCGAGTGTATTCACTGTTGCAGTCCTGGTTACCCTCCCTCCCTCCTGCCCCCTAACTTCTTTTGGCTATACCTCTACTTTCCTTTACTATGCTTAAAAGCCTTTTTGGTGTATTTGCTTTTTTGTTGGAGGTATACCTTTGTGTTTTTATGTTTAATTGCTCCCCAGTAGGAGTGTACCTGACATCCGGGGCAAGAAAAACTGATGTAATGGCATCAGCTGCATGTTTTATATCCCTGATGACCTGACGTCATGGAAGAAGGGACAGCAACTGACGCAGGACCCAAAACTTTGTTAATCAGGTCGACTGAGGGCAACCTGCAGGCAGATTACCCAAATGTAATGACTGCAACAGTGAATACACTCAAACATCTACATTTATGGTAAGTGTACACAACAGTACTTCACGTGCTGTGTTCACAAGAATGTAATTGATGTGCAACACACTGGATTTGAACCCAGGACTGTTGGTGGCAAAGTATACTACATGCAAGGCATCTAACAGACTGAGCTGCTGAGTCAGTGATGTTGGAGGTGTATTTGCAAGATATATGTGCATACACACATTCTGTGACACACATCTGCATCCATCATTATGTGCATGGTATTCAAAGGCAGTTGTTATGCAGCAGGGTCCCAGTTGTACACATACTTTGCCATTGCTGCCTTAGTAGATGTGTTTAAAGATGTTGCTGATAAAAGGGAACAGTTACCTGCTATCATGCCTCTCAACCTCTTAGAGCAAGAAATCTGGATAAAGCCATAAATAAAAGTGTGGCAAAGACACCAAAATAGGGACAATCTTTAAATATCGCTGTTATAAACTTAGAATGTTGATAGAATAACATGTTTTGCATTAGCAAAAGGATATGAAGCGTGAAACTCAAATGTCTGTTGTGATTTTTTAATGTCAATATTTGATGACTTGTCAGTACTTTGCCAGAAAAATACGATTTTATGAAAACCAGGCCAAAAATAGGGAGCAAAACTCTGGACATTCTGCAGAAATCTGTACAATTGACAGGTATGCCTGCTATCCCAGACCTCACATACACCCATTATTATATATTTGGCTATGTACTAGTATAGTGTTTGCATCACAGTCCCAGATACACTCCCATTTTTCCCATTGTATCTACTTGCAGTCTGTCAGTGGCAAACAGTATATTTTGCTGGAAACATCTGTTTTAATTCAGAGGTGAGTGGCCTAGTGGGCTAATGCAATATGCTGTAGTTGCACTGTCCATGCAAATCGGCGCTAAAAATTAAAAAAAGAAAAGAAAAAGGGGATGATAGGACAGTGGTGAAATGGGGGCAACCAGGGGGAAAAACATATTGAAAGGCAGGTAGGGATGCAGGAAGGGTGTAGGAAAGGACCATAGCTTTCCATTTCTTGTACAGCAACAGCTGTGTAGTTTTTACAGACTTTGTACATGAATTTGGACCTTCAAACCCCAGAGAGAGGGGTGAGGACAACATAAATGTATTGTCAAGCCAATTGGACCTAATTAGTTGTGTCTACTGAACACGTGCAAAATGGAGAGCTATGTATGAGGCGATATTTTTTGTGGGCAGGTGCCCATTTTTTTTTTTATAAGGAGAGAGTGGAATGTTGGGGGAGGGATGTCGGTACATGTGGCGAGGTACGTTGGGTAGGAGAGGTTGCATTTCCAGACAGACAAGACAGCAGACAGGGGTGGTGTGTGACACAGGAGGGGAGTAAGCACCTTGGATGGGGAAGTTGTTGTGGAATCAGAGATGCATGTGCCCCCAGATAGCAGCGTGACTGAGCTCTCCACTCATGGGCAGTCAACACTGCTTCTTCACTGCCCCAAAGGTTGCTGTGCTGGAGACAGGTTGCCTACCTTCAATCCAGTGCAGGCATTGTCGATAGCTACTGTGCACAATCCTGCGTGCTGGTAGTTGATCTTGGGTGACTGCTGCACCTCTCCCTCCACTCCCAGGGGGGACGAGCCCTGTCCCCTGAAGCGATTCCACTTGAGGGTGGTGCAGGGCCAGCAGAGGGGGCACCACCGACTTGAGACCCAGATGTGCTGGTGCCCGGTGCCACAGCTGGCTGCGGTAGGGTGGGCGGATCAGTAGGAACTGGCCTACCCTGTTGTGCTGTGGTGATAGAGGTATAGCAATGTGTATGGGTTAGTTATGAACAAAGCATTTTGGTAGTTGTAACAGCGTGCCAGAACATTGTAAATAATCCATTAACATGTCAATGCATTTTATATGGAACACAACACTAAACAACATAACAGCATATTAACAGCACGGCAGTAACAGTTACGGCATAAGGCCAACAACCTAGGTAATTCAAGTCAGATATCTAAATATGTAACCATTGTAATACATAACAATAATAAAAGACATGCCCCAAAATAAAGTTTAGAGAACAACATATGTTAATAGTAAGCCATAACCAATGAATAACAATGATAAATTTAGATGAAATAAGGGGTGGGGAGAGAGAGAAATACAGTCCATTAATACCAGTATAGGCTATATAGTTTACAACAGTACTGCTATATACTCTACAGGTCTGTCCTTCCTTTATGTTTAACAGTGCTGTATAGCTGCTGTAGTACGTACATACCTCTCAAGCTATCCACATGGGACAGTATGGGCCAAGCAGTAATACCTACAGGTACACAACTACAGAGAACACCTTATATGTTAGGTGGACCTATATAACTACCAAGGTGTACTGTAGACTGATGTAGTGTGACCATGCTATTGACATAATCATGTTGATAATGCATCTGTGACAGCGGGATTATGTAACAGTAATTACATTCTGTGACAGCTTGACACTTTAGATATATGTATGTGTACAGTACATAGAGTAAACAACTATCATGCCTTCCTTGGCAGGCATTGGGATAGAACTTCAGCAAACTTTCACAGATATTCCAGACATACAGCCATACCAAAATTTCACATTTTATTTATTTTATTTCATTTTATTATTATTGTACTTTTTGCCTTTATTTTATGTAGTCTTGTCACATTCCTGGTCAGTGCTGTTAACAACCTGTTACATCTGAACACACAAATTATTTACTCATAATAAGGGCTAGTTTACCCATTTGCCTGTATTTCCTGTGGAGAGAACATTTGTCATCAATATGTAACTGATTCAGTAATATTTATTACTACATGGCACTAAATTCAAATTCTGGTCTGTGTGTGGAAAAATGTACTTCAGACAGAGCATTTAACAAACTGAGATACTGCTGATTACTGATTGACTGATATTTGCCTAGAGCTCACCTCAAAACAAAATATGACCTGGTAATAGTACTACAGTTTTATATTAGACTGCAGTGACAGTTGAACAAACATGCATGAGATTCATGCATGGCAGAGATTTTAGGTAAGCTATACAGTACTACATAGAATCCAAATGTGCACAGTATATTGTTAGTGGGTGGAAATATCTGTGAAGTCTACACACTATATCAGATTACTGTGTTGGCAACCTCACCCATACACAGTTGTAGACAGAATATTTGCAGTCTACAGCAATTACACTGTCATACTTGCGTGCAGCACCGTACCTTGGAGCATGAATGCATATAGCTGAAATGCAATGGTTAACACAAGACAATCTTGATATACACAGTATACCTTGGGTGTTCATGCTATTGCTTCAGATGTTATTGCAGAACAGGAGTCATAATGCATTTCTTATTGGTTCATAGGTTGGTACTAGGCTAACGGCCCTAAGGCCTATGCAAGCCTAGCCATAACAATTCCCTGGAATTTTTTTCCCATAATATTTACTTCTCTGGGCCCCTGTATAGCAGGGTGACTTACATGATCCCTGGGGTGAATTTCCAATCTCCCATCCAATCATCAAGGTTCCTTTTGAAGAGGGCCAATGAGGTGCTCTGCTTGACATGTATGGGCAGTCTATTCCAGAATATGGGGAGTCTCTGGGTCAGGAACCTATCCCTCCAGCATGTTTTGTTCAATGTGATGATAAGGTTTAGATCCCTGGAGCCTGTGGCTCTGAGGGATTGGGATTTCTTTAAGTGGAGCATGTCCAACAGCTCAGGGTTTGGCATGGCCTTGTATGTTAAGCAGAGATTGCCTCTGAGTAGACGATATGCCACAGAGTATAGCTGGAGTTTTTTTTAGACAGTCAGCATATGGCATCTGCTTTAGACCTGTGATTCTTTTAGTGAGATATTTCTGTGGCCTTTCCAGCTGTTGCAGATGTCTTGTGAAGTACATACCAAATGGGGCATTATACTCTATAATAGGTCTAATGAGGGATGAGTACAGTGGGACAATGACCTGCTTTTTTCTGGATGAAAAGCCCTTAGTGATGAGGTGTGCCACGTAGACGGATTTCCTGACTGTTGTGGCGATGTTGTTATTGAAAGTGAGACCACTGTCCACATGTGTCCCTATGTCTCTCATCACACTTTCGATGTCTAGTGCCCTGCCATCTATGTGGTAGTTCATGGGTACATCCAAAGGGGATGACTATACATTTCTTGGCATTAAGCTTCAGCCCATGGCTCTGGCACCAGGCATCTGTTTCTGTAAGGCCCTTTTGTAGAATATCCACACCATTTGGGGATTCAATAATGGCTCCCAGTTTGCAGTCATCTGCAAACTTTGTTAGCCAGAGTCCCTTAATGTTGGCCTGTACTTCAGAGAAGTAGATGCCAAACAAGAGTGGTCCCATGACTGAACCCTGAGGTACTCCACTTGTCACTTGTCTGGAGCTGGATTTGGAGTTGGCTACTTTTACAGTCTGTGTTCTGTCAGTAAGCCAGTTGGCAACCCATCGAGTGACCCATCAAGTGACATAGGGATTTATGCCCAGCTTAGTAAGTTTATCTATGATTCCAGAGTGGGGGGTGGTGTCGAAGGCCTTGGCGAGGTCCAGATAGGCTGTGTGGACCTCATTACCCTTGTCCACAGCTCTGGTGACCAATTCGAAGAAGATAATCAGATTCAAGAGACAAGATCGGCCCTCTACAAACCCAAACTGGGTGGGGTCCAGTATCTGGAGGTTGCCAATGTCTTTGTTTATAAGTTCCATGATAATGCATTCCATGCCCTTGCAGATCAGGCTTGTCAGAATGATGGGACGGTAGTTCCCAGGATCCAAGGTGGATCCTCCCTTGTGGAGCGGGATAACTGTAGCTGTGCGCCACTCAGTGGGCATGAAGCCTGAGGTGAGGCTATGATTAAACATGTCACTTAAGTGGGGTGCCAGTTCATTTTGTACTTCATGTAGTACACAGCCTGGGATGTAATCTGGACCCATGGATGCTGTATTCTTAGCTTTGGAGAGTGCTGTTTCTACCTGTGTGGCTGTGATTATCGGAATTTGGCAATCTTTTGGTATTGAGATTGGCCCTTTAGGGGGTGAGAGGGGAGTGAAGTTGGCACTAAATTGATCTGCCAGGATATTGGCAATATCCTTGGGATCAGTATATTTAATGCCATTTTGCTGTAGTTTAGAGCAGATCTGAGCATTGCCATTTAGATTCTTGACTTGTAATACAACTCTGAATCTACACTTATTGCATAACACATTTTGTTAGCTATACCTTGAGGCAGGTAATGGCATTCTTTTTTGTTTTTATTTTAGAGCAGTTATAATTGATTTCATGCAAAACATCCCTAATTACTCACAGCTTTATTAGGGGTACCTTAATGCAGGTACTGGAATAGTTTTGAGTCTTTATTGCACAACAGTTGATGTAATGCAGGTGTTGCAATACAGATGTAATTCCACAATTATTGCAGTAGTAACTTTATTTCATTTACATTATCAGGGTTAATGCTTTACTCTTCCCTGTTTATTGCACTATAGTTTGCAGTTGTCACTTATTGCAGTACAGGCCTATGTCCATGTTCATTGCAATACACCTATTGGCAGTTACTGCGTTACTCTTTCTTGCTTATTTGACTATAGATTGCAAATTAATCTATACACACTCACTGTGCAACCTGGCCAAGCACCCAGCATGCATCTCTAGGTTGCAAGCTGTCTTCTCTGCAGCTGTATAGGGAGAGAAGCACACCATTATGCTTACATGCCTAACATTCAGATTAGGTATTGGTAAAACAATGCTAACAGTAATTACAAACTTGTGGGCCATTCCCAGCCTGAGCTTCCCAGACCCAGGTGTCCAGAAGATCCCTCTTCTGATGCTTCAGGTCATCATAATGGTGATGGACCTACTCACCTGTACATGGGATAGCTGTTGCACTGGTGAGATTGCGTGCAGCCAGTTTAGGTCTCCACCTTGCACTCTGAGCCCTGGAACTACCCCTGTAGCAGCCGGCCTACATGGTCTGCCACCAGGAGTCAAATCATGACCCTGGACTTCCGAAAGCCACATCGCTGCACCTGGAAGCATGCACCCTCTCCACTGCCTGTCATAGTTCCTGCACAGTTCAAACTCCAGCTGGTTATGCTGTATTCCCACCTGTTGTGCTTAATATAGCCTGTTTTCCTGCCCTTACATGCCATTGGGCAATTTAAAAAAATGTGGCGCATTGCTTGGCACTGTGCAAACCAGTACAGCTGAGCTGATCAGTGCGTAAACTGGCAATGCTTAGCAGTGTGCAAACCAGCTAAACACAACCAAGCAATGCCAAGCAGTGCCTAAACAGAAATTGTTTAAGCAGTGCTTAGATCTGAGCAGAGCTTAGCTGAGTTCAACAGATCAGGATGGAAAAATAATCATAATAATTTGTCTTTTGAAAATAAATGCTTAATTTCCTTTCTATGTATTCAAACCCTGCACCTACTGCACATAAGGCCGTAACTCTAACCACTTAGCTATGCGGTATTCTGCTGTACTTTTACATATACCTCTGAGCTATCGTTAAGCTTTGTGCTGCACCATGCAAACCCACTAAGCTATGCTTAAACTTGACCTTTGCATCACAAATTAAATGCACCCAGTTTCTGTTTTTAGATGTCTAGCACGTGTCAATTGCTGCACTCTGCAGAGTGTCACACAAACTTGAAAATAAATAAAAAATAAATTAAATACATTGATATAATGCAGTTGGACAGTGCAGGGGTGTGTTACTCATCTGCAGGCACAGTTAGTCACGCACTCCCTACATTGATTCAATAACTGAGTTTCTCGGCTCTCCCTCAGCAATGCCCCATCATTAATATGCAAGGTCAACTACAGAAGGGGAACCACGTACATGGACACGGTAACTTCTGTGTAGGCTCTACACTATATCTACATGGATTTTATGAAGTCTGAGGGATAGCTTTATATGCCATTGCCTGTCTAAAAGGATTGATCAGTAAAAGTGTTTTATGTTTGAAACATTTCCCTGCATGGACCAAACTGTTCAGAAACTTAAGACAAACATTATTCAGGTAAACTGGAACCTTGTTTATAGTGAGTAATGCATTTGGTATTGACCAGTTTATTTATTTAATTTAATCTCTTATATGGTATGTTTTAGTCACTTGATAGTTCTGAGTTTTGCACTAACATTAGGGGAGATAATGGGGATGTGTTCTCCAACAAAAAAGGTTGCCATTTAATGCATCAAGTAACATCCCTGTGCCTCTGAAAAGATAAGAATTTTTTAAATCCTGTTTTAATATTTTGCTTTCTTTGTGTTGGTCTTGGTGTGTGTGTGTGTGTGTGTGTGTGTGTGTGTGTGTGTGTAGGTTTACAATATGTTAAAGTTATATAGTAATATAATTTCTGTATTATCATAGTCTTATATACACAGTGGACTGGATTCAAAAGATTTGCTCTCAGAGTGAGGCACTAGCTCTGAGGCTTGCTCTTGGAGTATGTGACCTGGATTCAGTCTTTGGCGTTAGTTTGTTTATAGATAGAGTTTATACTGAAATAAATCCCTTACACTGAAAGCAGGTCCTTTGGGATTAGGTCCAGCATGTTATTGTAAGCGGCCTCATCTTATTGAAGATAAACATATCAACAACTGTTTGCTGAATTCTGCTCTAAGTGAAAAAGGAGCTATCATTAAATGAGCAGTGAGTGATTTTATTATGAATGCTTAGCTGCAGCAGGGCAGATATCTGAGTAGTACTTTTTCTGTCACCACCTACTTAAAACCCAGCAAGCCAAAAGAATCATGAGGCCACACTTCCTGCACTTACACTGAAAAACTTAGATCACGTGAGCATTTGCTTTCTTCTCCATAGAGTTTTATGTCCTTGCTGATGTCACTCTAGGACACATGGATGACTCTGTCACTTGCAATACCTAGTTATTCTCCACACATGACAATGTCCCTGGAGCAAGTTATACCTAGATGCCTGGGTGCTTGGAGAGCACCAGTGAACTTCACCCCTTACCACATGTCATAAATAAATTAATAAGGGTAGTGGTACTTCACAGGTGACTGAAAGCACCCAGTTATGCTATACATCTCATGTCCTTTCACAGTATCTGTCTTTATTCATACTCAGTAGTGTCTTCTTTTCCTGCTGATTTTGCAAAGCCATTCCAAAAATAAAAATGAAGGAATACTAAAAACATTGCTCAGAACTGTGTACAGCTTGCACATATAGTGGAACCAGACCCTCTGAACAGTGTAAGGCTAATCAGTTTTTGTTGTTCACAGACTACCTTAATTAAAGATAAAAAATCAGCAGCAGATACCGCCAAGTACTTTACAATCTTAGCATGTACATTCTCAGCACGTGCAGTACATGGCTTAAACTTGTCCTGCGTAGAAGACCACCTATTTGATGTTATTATTTAGAAGAGGTTACAAATTTCCTTCTTAAAGTTATTGTATAATAACAATAATCTCTTCCTGTATGAGAACAAAGTTGGTTTCACCCATGGCTATCTTCAGTTAATGTTTTGGGATTGGCTTCATGATCAAATCATACCAACCATGGATTTATCAAGCATTGTCCACACACATGTCCCAGTCATGGATTATTATTAAGCTGTGTGCTAGACATTCCAAATAAATGTTTGGATCACATAGACTATTCTGCAAAGAAATACTAGATGTTGTTCGTGTTTCACTGTTGCAGTCCTCACATATGGGTTATCCGGCTCCCGGTAGCCCTCAGGTGGCCCAAATACCAGAGTCCTTGGTATATGACATAGGCTGTTGCCATTTGTAAAACTGATGCCAGAACGTCAAGGTATAAAGGGAGTCAGCCAACGCCATTTCCTGAGTATTTCTTGCAGCGGAGCCCAAAGCAGATGAAATTCGCACTAGTGCCAGTTTGCCGTTTACCTTCGTTTTGCTTTCCGACTACCAAGTTGAAGACTCCTTCAGATAAGTACCCTGTTGGGGATCCTCTTTTCTTGCTTTAACTGTCTTGCCTGTGGAAAACAGATTCCGCACTGTGATTTCCATTCCTATTGTATAACTTGTTTGGATCTTGAGCATGACGTCCCTAACTGCGATGTCTGTGCTTCCTTTAACCCGCCTGCCATACTCTGTAGGGCTAAGATTTTGTATAAGCATTTCGGAGTCTGGCCTTTTTCTTCTTAAAGTTATTGTATAATAACAATAATCTCTGCCTGTATTTCGTTGGTATGGCGTCTTCTGGTCTCCTGACTTTGGAGATACCTAGGAAATGCAAAGACAAGGACCACGACAGGCCTAGGGTTAAATCTGCTGAGAGCACACAGGTAAAATTGGTCATCAGTGCAGAGGTAGTCAGTGAGGTGCTTTTGCAGCCCCTGCAGTCTGCAGATTTTCAGCCGCAAGCCTCTGCCGAGACCTTTACAGTCTTCCATGCCACAGGCTGCTATTTCATCTTCAGACCCTCTGCCTGTTGCCGCCTCAGATGGGTCCGGAGCCGCTTTGCAGACACTGGCTTCTGATGCCTCTTCTTTTCGACATGAGACCAGAACCAGACCAACTACCTTAGTTCAGACTTCTGCAGTTGCTAGCCCTCTCGAGTCCCTCTGGATTTCTAGTAAACCTTCCAGCCGCAAACCTACTCATAAGCATCATTGGCCTCCCCTCCTGTGCCTCAGTCCCAGTTGGTAAAGATGGCTGGTGATCTTCTTCCCCTGATTAGGGGTTCTCATCCCCCCTTCAAAGAGGACTAGGGAATTATCTCCTGATGTTTTGTCGGTCTCAGATTCTGAGATTTCCAGTATGTCTTCTGGTGAAGAAGGAAATTCTCAACTTTTTTCTGCCTTTGAGGATTCTGATGCTGTGGACTTTATACCTTCTGCCTCCCCTCCAGAAGATTTTTCCTTTGGGGATACTTTGAATACTCTTAGGGAGCACTTTAAATGGGAATGTCAGGATTTTCCTCAGTCTAAGAAAAGAATCAGGGAATTTTTGGATTTGCCACAGCATAAGCCTCTGGCTATACCAACAGTTTTAGAAGTTGTGGATGATGTTTTCATGGAAAATTCTTTAACTCCTAATTCTGTTCCTCCTGCCCCCAGAAAACCAGATAGGTATTATAGGGTTCCTGAATCTCATCAATTCCTTTCTAAAAACCCTACTGCTGATCCAGAAATTATTTCTCAAGGCCCCAAGAGTGTTAAGGCTACTATTGCTAAAAATCCAGTGCCTTCTGATAAGGAGTCTAGGGCCTTGAACAGGTGGCGTAAAAAAGTCTATACCTCTGCAACTCTTGCCATTAGATCCGTGAATTGTCATTTTCACATGCTTAAGTATTAGCAGCATACTTTGGAGACTATTAAGGCTAAACTTGGAGATTTTCCTTCCATGACAGAGAACAAAGATTTACAAGCAGTATGATCTACCATCACAGACGACAAATAGGTGCTCAGTATAGTAAACCAAGGTTACAAGTTTTACTTTCACACCTTCCCTGTTTTGCAAGGATACCCAGACATAACCAGAACTCTCAGAGCAGAGGTAGAAACTCAGATTTCTTTTTTACTGACTATGGGGGCTATAGAGCCAGTTCCTGCAAATCAGGCAGGCCTAGGTTTTTATTCAAGACTTTTTCTGATACCCAAGAAAGGGGGCACCTGGCACCCTATTCTGAATCTGTCTATTCTAAACACTTTTCTGGTGATTCCCAAATTTAAGATGCTCACCCTTCTACAGTTACTGCCAGTGCTGGGAAAGGATTCATGGCTGGTAACTTTGGATCTCAAGGAGGCTTATCTGCACATCCCAGTAAGGGAAAGTTGCAGGCAGTTCCTTCGCTTCAGGGCTGGGGAGCAACACTTTAAATTCTCTGCATTGCTCTTTGGCTTATCTACTGCTCCCAGAGTTTTTACCAAGTGCCTGGCTCCAGCCATTGCTTTTTGTAGGCAGAGAAACTTTCAAATTTATCCTTACCTGGACAACTGTCTCATTCAAGCAAACTCCCTAGAACAACTAGAAAAGGATTTGGATTTCGTGAAGAACATCCTCACCTCTTTGGGTTACACACTCAATGAAAATAAGTCAAAGTTGGTTCCTACAAGGGAGATTGTTTTTCCTGGAAGTGAGTCTGAATACAGCCACCCAGATGGTATTCCTCCCTCAACAGAAGCAAGAAGATCTTTTGTCTTACTTCGTGAACTTGGCAAGCATGACCCAGCTCTCTGCAAGGCAATTCCTGCAAGCACTGGGGTTCATGGCTTCATGTATTTTGATGATCCCATATGCAAGGCTGCATATGAGAAAACTTCAGTGGTACCTCAAGAATCTTTGGTGTCAACACACACAGGACTTAGACTTGATTCTTCCCCTGATTCCCTGTCTACAAATGGAGTTCCTCTGGTGGGTGACAGCCTGTTCTCAGAACAGAGGTCTGCCTTTCTACCCACTGCCTGCCAGCCAGCCAGACAGACTCTCACCACAGACACCTCAGATGTTGCATGGTGGGCTCATCTGGAAGGCAGGGGCATACAGGGGACTTGGAGCACCCAGCAGATTCATCTGCACATAAACTTAAAATAATTGATGGTGGTGTAGCAGGCCTTGCTGGCTTTCAAGGACCTACTCTACCATGGGACTCTGCTGATCAGGACAGACAATACCACAGTCATGTGGTACATCAACAAGTAAGGGAGGACTCACTCTTACCCCTTGTCCAGACAAAGCATGAGACTATGGTCCATAGCAGCATCCATGGGCTTACATCTAATAGCCCAGTATCTTCCAGGGAGGCTGAACTCCTTGGCAGATCATTTGAGCAGACATGTTCTGGATCCTCGTGAGTGGCAACTGAACAAGGACATTTTCCATTGCATCCCTTATCATTGGGACACCCCACAAGTGGATCATTTCTTCTCTCACACCAATCATCTCCTTTCAGCCTTCTGCACCAGGAAGTTTCACAACAAAGCTTGGAGGTTGGACGCGTTGTCCTTCCCATGGACACATCGCTCAGTTTATGCATTCCTCCTCTGCCTCTTCTTCACAGAGTACTGCTAAAGATAAGGGATGAAAAACCAAAGGCTATTCTGATAGCACCAGATTGGCCCTGGCAGCATTGGTATCCCCTCCTTCACAGCCTTTCCCAGGCTCAGCCTTGGCATCCTCCCCTGGTACCAGATATGTTGGTTCAGGGAGGGGGAGAGTTCCTTCATCCTCATCTTCAAACTCTGCATTTAACTGCCTGACTAATACTTTAAATCTTTCCCAACAGGTGGTTGAAGTTCTTCATGAGGCCAGGAGGCCTAGCACCAGAAAATCCTATGCAGATAAATGGAAGAGATTTTGCTCTTGGATGCTGGCTAAAGGAGAAGACTCTTCTCATCCTTCTCTTTCCCTCATTCTTGACTACCTAGCAGGATGTCTTAATGGTGGACTTTCCTTTTCTTCAATCATAATTCACGCTTCAGCAATTTCGACACATTGGGCAGGATTCACAAAGCCTCCATGTAAGAGTTACAAGGCTTACACGGAGGCCACAGTTAAACGGTGTGACGTCAGCATGTCATGCATATGCATGAGGGCATGCTGAATCACACCTAAGGCTAACACGGTCCGTGGAAGACAGTAGGGGGTGTGTCCGTAGGCCGAGCCCTGCAAACGGACACGCCACAAGAAGAGTAAAAGTCCCGAAAGTAAACCCCCATGACAGAGCCCGTGTAAATGTGAATAAACACAACACAACACATGCCCCCCACAGACTACGAACATAAAATGTACAAATGAACATCTTATAATTTTTTTTTAAATTGTAAAGATGTTTGCCCGTGAGTGCGCTCGTTTGTGCGGGCATGCCCGTAGCTTAGCTACAGTTAGCAGTCAGTGGAAAAGCATATAAGAACTAAATATGCAAAGTAAGCCAAGAAGCAATAGCGTAGCGGTAGAGACGTCGGCTGAAAAGCAGGCAGTCATGGTTCGAGCCCCCCCATCATCAATCTTTTATTTTTAGTGAAATAAGCACGAAACAAGTCCCTGACATATATGTACATATATAAAATTATATTTTATGTAAAATGTAATGAAATGGGCCATATATTTTGAAGAAATGTGAGATAATAAAAAAAAAATGTCAGATGTGCCTATAGCTGAGCTACAGTCTAACAAGTTGAGTACATCTGCCCGTAGGTGAGCAGTGGTTTAACAGGTGTAAAATGAGTGCCCGTAGGTGAGCAGTGGTTTAACACGCTGAAACTGTGTTCCCATAGCTGAGCTGAGCGTAATATGCGTGCTGACAGCCAAATGACACGTAAACCAGCGTACCCCGTTTGCGTGGAGCTGCACGCCGCGCCAACAAGCTAACCGACGGGCAACGTTGAGCAAGCTGTAACAAAACTGCCTTTACACAGACACACCTCCTAGCCTGTGTAGACAGTCATAAAATATAAAAAGCAGTGACCAGGTTCGAACCCAGGATGCCATGCACCATAGTCAAGGTACTGAACCACTAAGCCATGACAGTTGCACTTAGAAATGCATTAATAGAATATATATAGGAATGAATAGAAAGAGGAGCATGACAAAGCAGGTTTTGTGAAGCTGATACAATTCCAAAATGGCCAATCACAGATAAGTGCAGGAAAAACAGCATATGTAAGCCACATAGGTGGGAATACACAGCATAACCAATTGTAGAACCGACTTGCAGCCAGAATGTCAGGTGTAGGTGAGGGTAGTTGCTTTCGAGCACAGAGGTGGGGCATTGAGGAGTCCAAATATATGGTTTGGCTCCTTGTCCACAATCGTGAGGCCCAACTCATGCAGGGCCAGGTCCTGTGGGGAGCATATAGGGCTGAGGCGTGGGACCGGTTGGCTCATGATCTCACCAGTGCCACAGGGATACCAAGGACTGGTGAGCAGGTCCGTCACCACCATGCGGACCTGAAGAGACGGAAGCAGGACCAACTGAACCGTTGGATCCAGGAGGCCTGGCAAATGCCCAACGCCCCACTACTGAGTAAGCTACATGTAATTATTTATGTAAGAAATTAACCTAGCTGATATTATGGAGATGTGTATTCCAATATTACTTTATTTATATTACAGCTGCAGGTGTCCGTTCTGCGAACCGTAAAGCCTATGGCGATAGGCTGGCACGGTTGCGCCACCAGGCAGGTCAGTAATTCTCTCCCTGTAACTGTAAATAAATATATAAGTATGATAGTTAGCAAAAGAGTGCAGTGTAGTTACTAATTAATAAAATGTGCAAGTAACAGTGTAAGAGGGTTTGCAAGTATTGCTTGATTACAAAAGTGTGATGCAGCCTGTAATCCAAACATAAAAATGAAACAAGTCTGAAATAAAGATGTCCCACCTGTAATATAATAGTACATAACCTGCAGCAGGCTGAAAAGTACAGCTGCAGAAGCGGAGTAAAACACATGTGTGAAATATATCCCTGTTGAAATACAGAAACAATAAATAGACAATAATGGTGTCACTGTCAAAATATTCCAAACTTATTATAAACACACCAAAAAGTTTATTATAAAGATTTGAGTCTCACACCCTTCATCAGTACAAATAAAATGAGCACATTCAGCATTTAAATAGGAGATTAAAATCAGGTCACATGCTTCAGCCCACCCCTTCGCTCATTCAGCAATCAATTCTTAAAAAGACATACATAAAAATCTTTTAAAACACATTTAAAAATACAAAAATGAAGTATTCACTTATTAAACATTTCTAATACCAATTCACTTGTACAGCAAAACAAATAAATATTAAGCTTTATAATAAACTTTTTGGTGTGTTTATAATAAGTTTGAAATACAGAAACATGACAGAAGTGAGACTGTTGGAAAGGATTGTTAGAACTACAGGTAAAACATGTCAATAAAGCCTAGAATTAAGTACCATCCTGAATTGTAAAAATAAAACAAGTGAGAGAGTGTGAGAAAGAGTTATGAATCCACCAATAAAGTAGTACTAACTCCTGAATAAAGTATACTGCAGTCAGTACAGAATGAAATGAATGTGACAGGCAGAACCAAACACTAACATGTGCTGAAAATGGTACCGCAGCTGGAATGTGTATCCCAAAATCTGGATATGTTGCTCTCAGTCTGCAATATGCAGATAGTATGGTTGTCTGAAATACCAAACATCCACAGTTGTCTATAGCTATATAAAGCAAATGTAGCAGGATGATGTAGCTGAACTGATCCAGATATGAATGTGTATGAATAAAAATGAAAATGTATATTGATGTAGCAGTAACATTCCTATCACCAACTTGAAGTAGTTATCACATAGGAAACTGTAGGCAGAACTGTAGTGTGTATATATCTGCAGCTATTAGAAATGTACAGCATATGTATTGGTATTTGAAGTTGTTAATTAAATTTTCTTCACCCTACCCTATAACCACAAATAATCAATTACACGTGAAATTGGTATGTGCAATCACAATTAACACCCCTGGACATTTGTCCTGTTGGTTCATATATATTTGCATGTATGTTGATGCATCTGCCCTGTTCATACATCCAAACCTGATGGCCTGTTGCCATCAATCAACCCTTCATGTTGTTGGACTGTGTATTGCTGTTCAAAATATGCATGTGTTATGCTTGCTGTTCAATGGTTTGAATATCTGGGTGTTTGGTTAATGGGAATACTAATGCATGCTGTTACAACTAGTTGTGAATGGTATTGTACATTACTAACCCAAACTGTCATGACATAATGCAAAACATACGACGACAGGGAAGGCGGGTTCCAGCGGACCCACCTCTCCCTCCTCAGCTGGCGAGTGCACCTGGCAGTAGTGCCCAGGCCGGACCCTCCTCCGGTGGCCCTGTGCCACCTGTGGGTGGAAGTGCTGCAGGGGATGGGGCTCATCCCCCCTCTGCAAGTGTGGCCAGAGGAGAACATCGACTTACCCTCCATAATGTCCGGACTGTGGAGCGTAGGGAGATCCGGGAAGCTGTTCTTGGGCCCCTACGCCAGCTTGAGGCACGGGTGGCACAACTAATGGGCGTGCCTGCTGCCTGGCCTACATAACCCCCAGCACAGCCCCGTCCTGGGCAGTGAAGGCGCAGTGGCAACTACCCATGTGTGGGGATATCAGTTCCACTGTTGCCATCTGTGGGCACATGGGCTCTAGATATCCAAACATCCGTCCCTGTCAATTGTGTAACCCCCCACATGTGTCATACACCACCCCTGTATGCGTCTTGTCTTGTCTGTTAACCTACCCAACCTACCTCCCCAGCTATACCGACTTCCTGTACCTGACATACCACTCTCAAGTGAAAAAAAAAAAAAAAAAAAAAGGGCACTCTGTACCCACAAAAAAATTACGCCCCATACATAGCTGCCCATTTCGCACACATGTCTGCTGGTCATGGAAACTGTCAATTACAATTAGCTGTACAACAAGTATTATTGTTGTCCTTACACCTCTCTCAGGGGTGGAAGGTTTCAAATGTCACACCAGATTACAAACATATGCACAGCTGTTGCTGATGAAGAAATGGGCAGCTATGGGCCTTACCTACATCTCTCTGCAAAACCTGAGCTTATTTTCCTACTGTCTTGCCCTCTTTGTGACCCCTTTTTCACCACTTTCCTGTCTCCCCATTTTCATTTCTTTCAAAGAAATTACCGTGGGTGTGCGCAAGAGTAAGCACTTTTAAGCAGTTGTAAGCAGGTGTGCGCGGAGCTAAGTGCCAGTGTGCATGCGTTAGCTCCGCGCAAACCAGCGCTAACCTGGTTACAACTGCTTAAAAGTGCCTTAGTCACTCTGAATGACAAGGTCTGTAGTCTGCTAAAATGCAAAATAAAATCCCACTGTCAGTCCCGAACCCAGGAAACAGTAGTCTGCATGACTTACCAATAAGCCATGACTGTTATACAAGAACATTGTGCTACAATAAATATATCGTGTAATAGTAGGAATGAATGTAAAGGGAATATAGGATGTGTAGTACACAAAGCATGTCATGTATATTTACTGTCAAATGTAGTGGATTTCTATAATAGTAGTGTGTGAACAGAAACAGCCATGCTAGTTGGTAGCTAGTAGGTAATAATGTCACTGTAGCACCTTGCAAGTCACACACATACTCACAGCAGGATAATCACTGCCCATATCCCACAACCTCTTACAGCAACACATCCAGACTAAGTAATAAAAAATGTGGAGCAAAGGCCCAAAAACAGGAACACATTCCAAATATTGCTCCAACAAACTTAGACAGTTGAGAGAGTAACAGGTTTTGCATTATGTTGGATGTTTGGAAGGGTATGAAGTCTGAAACTGAAATGTTTGTCACTATAGTCTGACTTGAGCCCAGAGTGATTTGCCAGAAAAAGCTCTTTGTGAGATATGGACCAAAATATGAGGCAAAAATGTGGACATCCTGCAAATATTTGTACACTTGAGAGGTCTGACACTGCCATATTTGAATAGTTAAGAGCCTAGACATAGCAAAAGTGACTGAGTTACAGGGATGGCCCACAGACTCCCTGGGAAATGTACAAACAGTAGGCAGAAAGGTGTTACAACACATGCAATGGTAACTATGAAGTGCTGAAAGTATGCACCAATTGCACGTCGGAAATAGTGTAGTAATACATATGCTCATGCTGACCCACAGTCACAACTGCAGAATACAAGGAAATTTAATGGGTGTACCCCACTGATATGTACCATTCCATGAGGCAGATAAAAGATGCACCTGAGAGTCTCTGGGGCCTGCTCAGCAGCATACTCAAATACCCTAATAGATGTCAAGGCCCACATCATGGCCAGACCACACTGCATGCAGTAACACCCTAGCAGATATAGCAAGCATTCCAAGGTGTGAATGTACATGGAAAATAGGAAAGCCACAGCAACACACTACAGTCAAGACACCTAGCAGGCATACAAGTAGTGAATGTAAAGGGCAAATATTGAAGCCATAGCAACAAAATGCAAGAACCACTGCTATATACCAGTTACACCACATGCCCCACAGGAAAGCACACACACCCACATTAACAGTAGTAGTAGTCTTAGGTGTCAGTGTACATACACACTTAGTACAGGAAACTGGAGACATGAATGGAGAAATGTTAATCTACAACACAGCCAGAAATATGAGAGAGATACTAACCTTTACACTCACAGAACAGTGTCCACAGCATACCAGCATGGTCCCTGCCCTTAAACTCTGAAAGGGCTACGCCTATCTCACATACCTTTTTATAGCACTGTCCTGGAATCACAGTAAGAACTGCAATCAGTACACAACTGGCTGCATGCAATTAGCAAATGATGGCTAACAATTGGTGCAGAGGCCATCACATGGACATATGCAGATACCTACAAATGCATGCTGTACTCCCAGTCCACACATGCAATACTTTCATTGCACCCTCTGGAGGTAGAGAGAGAGAGAGAGAGAGAGAGAGAAAAACATACACAAACAAAAGCACTCATCAAAACCCACTCGAAAGCTGACATCTGCCAACTGGAGCAGCAGCAGGACACCAAACCAAATGGCAACGCAAGCAGCTGTGACAAACACAGGTAATGTAAAGTAATACTTTAAAAGTCTACATACTGTGAACCCTCCATATGTGTCATTGGTCTGTATCCATATGTATATGAAGATGTGCATAGGGCACGGGACATACAGCAACTATCAGTGAAGGCTGTACATACATATGTATGTGAGGGCATCTATGTGAACATATCAATGTAGGTTGAATGTAGGTTGTAGTGAAATGTACAAAGTAGGTTTCACAGTTATGTATGTTTAGCAGTATGTTAGTGTGTGTATACAGTTTTGTAAACAAACATGTTGATATACCTATCTATCATATGGATACGTATGTATGTCAATATATGTATGTATGTATATGTATATATATATATATATATATATATATATATATATATATATATATATATATATATATATATATATATAATATGCATATATGTATACATACATAGAGAGGGATGTAGGAATACATAGACATATATAGATAGATAGAATATGTAGAAACATATATATGTAATACACACATACAGATATAGATATATGTAGATACATATACATAGACAGAGATCTAACTATCTACAGATATGACTGTATATGAATATCTCACACTCCCCCTGTCCCACCCCCTCTGTCACACTCCCCCCATCTCCGTATCTATAGCAATATATGTACATCGATATATATATATGTGTATATGTATACAGACATATATATATATATATATATATATATATATATATATATATATATAGACATATATATATATATATATACATATATATATATACATATATATATATATAGAGAGAGAGAGAGAGATGTATATATATTCTGAGTGAGGCACATGTGTACAGATGTATTGCAACAGGTGCCTGGTGACAAAGGCATGGAGTGAACACCAGTGTCGAAACTGGAGTACCATACCCCATTTCAAATCACCTACACCAGTAACCACCAGATATGTGATTGGCTGCCCACCACTGCATGTGTCAGGGGTGAACAGGGTCATAAATGTGTACAATAGTCCCCCCAATGATAGTCACAGTGGCACACTATTCCTGGAATACCTGCACATGGTATGTGTCAGCAGACATGGTGTGTCAGCTATGGACATGTAGGTCAGTGTACCCCTCCACACCACACAATGGCTGCCATGGTATGTACCTCACATGACAGCTACAGATATGTAGAAGGACACAGTGACATGTACAACACTGTGACAATGCACTCAAACACATTACCAATGCACAGTGACTGACAACACCACAGAGTACACACATACTACCCACATAGAGGTTACCACTCCTGGATTTACATACTTAAGTCACACCCATGACAGATGTCCAACAACCATAGTAACACCTCACACCATCCACAACCTAAATGACTGCTGTGTGTCGTCCTTTCGTCCTTGACACCGCAGTAGAGAGCACATGGCGGAGGTACAGGTTCCTACCCACAGAGAAGACATACCCTGCAATAAACCACACAGCGTTAAGAAGCAAGACTCCCCATGAGTACATGTCACACATACCCCTGCTGAATGTTAGTTAGATAGGTAATATGCCATATGAGTCACCCTGTGTAACTGTTTGACAGGAGCAGGTAACATCACATCACATGTGTCAAAATGGTCAGGGTAGCAGAACAGTATGCTGCTGTAGTCCCAGGGGCAATAGCATATTGTATTGTATTGTATTGTAATGTATTGTATTGTGTTGTATTGTATTGGTATGTAGATGTGCCTCCTTCGTGGAGTGGAACCACAGCTGCTGTACGCCAGTGTACAGGTACATATCCTGTAGTCAGGCTAGTGTTACATAGCACTTCTTTATGTGTGTTTAGCTCTTCTTGGAGTTCATGTAGCATGCAACCGGGGATACCATCAGGTCCCATTGATGCTGTGTTTTCTGCTTTTCTGAGGGCGGCTCTCACCTGGACATCTGTGATGACAGAGAGGTTACATTCAGCTGGGATAAGTATGTCTTAGTTTGGGGGAGAGGGAGGGGGGAACTTGCACTGAACCTGTCTGCCACAATGTTGCCAATATCTGTGGGATCAGTGAATTATTTGTTGTTGTGTACTAACTATGAGCATATTGGAGGGTTTCTGACCAGGTTTCTAACATAACTGAAGAAGGCCTTGTGGTTATCTGTAGTGTCCCCGGTGATTTCCCTCTCAAAGTTGCCCATGGATGTTTGTATGAGAGAAAATAGCTCTTTACTAGTGCTGATCAGACATGCCTTCCCTTTATGGAATTATGCTCTGTCTTGCAGTAGCTTCCATCTTTTGTTATAAATCTGTCTATGGCTGGGGTCCACCAGACAGGATGCTTTCCCTTTGTGGAGAGTGTCTTGGTCTTATATGGGATTGCATGATCCATGCATTCTCGGAGATGTCCGTTTGTGAAGGAGTCAGCATTGTGGGTTGTGTCTTCCACTGGCCCAGTGGGCTTAAAGGATACCATCTCAGTGTTACGAAGTGTAAAGTTTGCATTTGAAATGTTATTCACTGTAGTCATTTGTGCTGGTGGTGGAGGTGGGATATGTATATCCAGGGCAATTAGTTTGTGGTCAGATCACAGTAGTTGATGATGTACCCCATACAGTACCTCGATACAAACCCCCAGAGTGAGGATGTGCTTTGGACCTGAATCAGTGTTCTGACTGCTGGGGTTTGGTAGTATGTCGTATGGAGTGTGCCAGGTACTGTTGCACAGTTGTTGGCTGAGCACTGATACCTGGCCATTTACATGTGTACCCACCAATAGACAGACAGATGCTATATATGTGAGATATGTTGTATCACAACAGTCGAGTAGCATGTGTAGTATGTGTGCCAAATTCTGCTGACATATTTTGCTGATATCATGTTATTTCCTTTTTTAGGACCATGGCTCACCAGCGCAATCCAGCTTACTCTGCAACTGAGGATGAGGAAATACACCAGAGCCTGGTGCGGGATTATGCAATACTCTTTTCCTGCACCAGCCGGAATCAGCAGGAGAGGGCTGCACTGTGGCAAGACCTGGTCCGTCGGGTAAATGACATAGGCACGCATAATAGGACATATGAGCAGGTACGACATCACTGCAGTGATTTAATCAGAAATGTCCGTCAGCATGCGTCGGATATCCACAGGCAACAGGTTGCCACAGGTGGTGGGGCGGCTACACATCCCCCACTCACCAGATTGGAGGGTCTACTCATAAGTGTTGTGGCTCCCACCCACCAACAACAACAACAGCAGCAGACCTGCATTATGATTGAGGCTGGAGCCACACAGCACCAAGACTACGAGCGTGCAGGTAATATGCCATATGTATAGTTGACTGTTGTGTACATTGGTAGTTAATGCATGTGTGAGGTGTGTCCTTGGTTTGTAGCTGTCATCATAGTATTTAATGTGCAAGTGTGATATTCTCAATATCAGCAGCTGACCTGTGAAAGGCAACTGTTGTACTACTGCCCAGTATCATACTCAGTAACAATGGCCTAGTTGTGCCAACTGACATTAATTTCCTCACTTCTGCAGGTCCCTCCGGTGTAACAGCAATGCAGCCTATCCATGCTGGTAAGTGTGTATTACCAATACCTTTAATAGTCTTGATAGTAATAGTAATATTAGGCTCACTTAGTAGTGCTCTGTGTATGCATGCAGGTGTGTCTGTGTGTTGATATCTCGCATACTGAGTAGTGTGCAAGTGTGCAACTGTGTGCAAGTGTGCAACTGTGTGCATGTGTGCACGTGTGCATGTGTGCATGTGTGCATGTGTGCACCTGTGCATGTGTGCATGTGTGCACCTGTGCATGTGTGCACCTGTGCATGTGTGCATGTGTGCACCTGTGCATGTGTGCCTGTGTGCATCACTTGTAACATTGTGTAGACATTGTAAACTGTGTTTCCTGTTTCCCTCCCACAGGTTCTGGTGCTGCTCTGGTGTCATGCAGCATGGAACCTGAATCAGGTGCCACGGGTACTGATAATGATGACATCTGTGTAATGGCACAGGAAGGTGTGCCAGGGTCCGTCATTGGTCATCCAATTGACAGTACACAGCTGTCAACCCCATCAATGCGCACAGTCATCCTGACAATACACCCTTTGTCACCAATGTCCCTAGGTAATGGACAGGATACAATGGGCATTGACCAGGGTAATGTGGTATCTGTGGCACATGCTTCCCCACACAGCAGCCATGGGCATGGCCCTGAGATGGTACCACACAGACAGATGTCCAAGGGTTCTCGTGGGAGCATCCGTGGGTGTACTGCCCCTGTCAGACGTGCCCACAGAGGTCTTACAAACTCAGCTATGTTTTGGGCTGTCATGCAGGCACAGTCACATATGGAACGGTACACCAGACAGGGTTTGAGGGAGCTGACAGCATGTCGCACAGCCATGACTGACAGTATGCGTGACATTGCGGCTGCCATCCGTAATTTCACCGATGTCATAGACAGACGTTGTGGGGACATATTAGACCGGTTCCACAACTATATGCCCATGAGCCAGGGCAATGGTGGATGGGTGAGGCATCGACGTGGGTGTATGCCAGCAACAACAGCAGCTGGCAGTCGTCGCGGACGACAACAGGGCCGCGGCCACCCCAGCAATGCTGGGTCTGTGCTGTCATCAGACCGCCCCAGGAGACCACGTGCACGTGGCTCTGGACAGGCCCAACAGGGATCTGTGTCCAGTCAATGAACATCTGCTTCTGATGACAGTACCCAGTCTGGATTGGTACCGGATACAGTCCGTAGCACCGCTGCAAGGCACAGGTACCGTGTCTGTGGCCAGAGACATTGATCTGTATGACCTGGCAGGTACAGTCTGTGGCTGTCCACAAACACCGGTATATGGCAGCCATGAGGTGGAACTGTGTGCATCCATACACACATGCGGATTGACAACACCTAGGGCTACCGCATACACGCACGCACTGCATCAACATTGCCCCACCTTGTACTGCTGTCCCTCACCAACACACATACACATACATGTCAATTGGTGGTATCAGTGGCAGACTCGGGCATACCAAGTTCACACCCTGTGCATATGATGAAACTGTGCCACCTCCTGCAATCTGTAACATCAGTGCAGGTACAGGTTAACATGTTGCTGATGCACAGGGTGACTACATAGGCGTGTAGTAATAGTATCATGTTGTTAACAGTACTGTGTGCTGATATAATTGTGGGTATATCCCAGCATGCCTGATGCAGTAAGGGTATGATTGTCTTGTACTGTTTTCTACACCCATGGTAAGTATCATAGTGTATCATCTGCACATGTTTGCATACTGGTAGTAAGGATGTCAACAGAAGGCCACATACATAGGTAGCACAGGGGATAAGGTAATGAAAGTATTGATACGCAATGATGGACATGTAAACTGCAAGTGGCATGTTGCCCACACTGGACTCTGCAATGCAGATGTTTGAGGATGTTGATATGTGTGCAGTACTACACGACTTTTACAGGACACACAGGAGCACTCTAGCACTGCAAGCTCACATCTCATACCATGCTAGACAGCCCCAACACACAAAACTAACTTTCACAGGAGGGAGAGTCCCCATAAATATCAGGGATACTGTGGTGGCAGGACAGGTAGCATACATCCTACTAAGTATGGAACCACTGAGTGAAGGCTCAGTGTCTGTTATTTGACATGTGTATTACTGCAGGTATGAGCACCTGGGTTTCCATCCGGTTATTGTACATCCTGATGGTACATGGTCTGTACACTTGTGTGCACTGAGACTGGACCCTGGCCATCTGACCTGTGTATTTCAATGTACATGTGTATAGTGCCTGCATATTTGCACTGTGATCTACTGGAAGTGGTACAGCTTGTTTGTTGTACAATGGACTACATGCAGCCCTGCTTACTGTAGCTTTGTTTGCATGCATGTTTGCTTGCAGTTACCCTGGAACACTGATCCCACCTGCAATGCAGATTTACAGAGCTTCTGTGGACTCCTAGTGACATCTGCATAGTTTACTATATGTATGTCCATGTCTCACTTGACAGAACGTCACTGTTTGTCCTGTTCGCATGTACGTTGCCTGTGACACATTGCATATGACTTTCCTGGCATTTGACCACGTGAGCAGTCATATATGCCAGTGCTAACTAATCACAGGCACTACACCCTCACATACTCACCTTCTGTACCTTGTTCCCCATTGGCCCTGTATGCTGTTAATCACCATGGCAATCACAATACTATGGTAGCATGTGCAAAGGTCACTTGTCAGTCACCTCTATGGTACAGTTGTGGAATATGTGAGTCATGTGGCAATGTCACAGCTGCCACATGTACACAGTCAACCCTCTCCCCTACACATGGATGTACAACACATGTATGAGATGCAACCACATAGCCAAACTGGGGACTAAGCACTCTGAACCCAGTACTGGCATAACCTGTCAGGTGGCATGAAATACTACAGTGACTACAATACCAGTCTGATGTAGACGTACACTGACAGCAATCCAAACACATGAACACACTGGGGCATTCGTGGAGCCTCAGAATAGCATCCTGCCTGAGCATCAGAGACCTCTGCAGCTGGCACACAGGCATATGTTAAGCTGGAACACAGCACATGCAACACATAGCACACAAATCCTGTGTGCCAAACAGTCACAGCCTGTACGGCTAGACAACACACCTGCTACAGTTGTCTTAGGTACCTTTATTGTCTGGTACAGTGAGGTCCCGCTCACCAGGCTTGACGAGGTGAAGGACACAGTGATATGCCCGTGGGGCACTATGGTCTACCACATAACACAAGCATACAGGTCAGTCAGAGGCATGGACACATATGACTCAGTCATTGTCCATGCCACTATGGCTGACCTGTGATGTACCTCCCTGGACTACACGATAGGGAACATAGAAGGGCTCTCTGAGCATGTGGCACAGGCTGGTATGACCCTGACCTTGGTTGGCATCATACCCTCACCAAGAATGCTGAAGTATTACTGAATGCTGATGAATTACTGTAGCTACAACACCCTAGCTGAAAGGTTCCTAGCATGTAGTCACTGCATTGCTATGGAACAACTTGTTACCACTCTCACAACAGGTGAAAACATGCAGCACCTGTTCATCAACAACATGTAGACTATATGCCCCAGACCAGATGTGTATCCCGCGCTGCTAGGATGATACCATATACAACTCACACTGTATATACACATACCACATGCAGCACCCGCACAGAAGACCACAGTCATAATGTTATCCAGTGCAAATACCATGTATTCACATGTGGCAGGCGTCAGACATGAGAACTAATGAAGGTCACAGGTACATATGTGTATTTGGCACACACATACATCATCTGTGTCCATTGCCATTACTGGTTTAATCGATGTCATGCATTATTGTGAACAACAACCCACACACATGGGCATTCTGTGTGACAAAAACACACGTGGCATGTGTGGAATTCAAAGCCATAACTAACTGTGCTATGACAGTAGTGAGAGATGCAGTAGCAGAGTGTGCTATTTGCATTACTGGAAGATTTGCCCTCTTCTGCTGTACTTGTAGGATGCTGACATCATCTCTGTGTAGAGATTGGAATATGCAGCAGCTGGTGTGTTGTACTGGTTGCCAAAAAGGGCAGTTCTTTCACACATCCTACTTCCACCCCCCCCACACACACACACACTTGCAGGATTCAAACCCCTACCTAACTATGAAACTCAAGATGGACGCATTAGCGGAGCGCGCTATTCGCATTATTGGGAGGTTTCCCTTCTCCTGCTGTACTTATAGGGTGCTGACATCATCAGTGTTTAGAAAGGGAAATGTGCATCCTGTAGTGTGTTCTCCTAGTTGCCAAAAGGGACATTTCCCTCACACAGAATTGCACACACACTATCGCCCCTCACCCAAACACACACACTTGCCATTTGCAGGATTCATACCCCTACGTAACTATGCAATGACACTCAAGACGGATGCATTAGCGGAGCATGCTATTCACATTACTGGGAGGTTTCCCTTCTCCTGCTGTACTTATAGGGTGCTGACATCATCGGTGTTTAGAAAGGGAAATGTGCATCCTGTAGTGTGTTCTCCTAGTTGCCAAAAGGGACATTTCCCTTACACAGAATTGCACACACACTAACCCCCCCCCCACCCAAACACACACACTGAGCATTGGCAGGATTCAAACCCATACCTAACTATGTTACGACACTCAAGACAGACGCATTAGCGGAGTGCGCTATTCGCATTACTGGGAGGTTTCCTTTCTCCTGCTGTACTTATAGGGTGCTGACATCATCAGTGTTTCGAAAGGGGAATGTGCATCCTTTAGTGTGTTGTCCTAGTTGCCAAAAGGGATATTTCTCTCAAACAGAATTGCACGCACACCAACCCCGCTCACCCACACACACTCTGAGCATTTGCAGGATTCAAACCCCTACCTAACTATATTATGCCAATTGAGGGAGACGCATTAGCGGAGCGCACTATCCGAATTACTTGGTATTTGTTCTGCACTTGCAGTATTTATAGGGTGCTGACATCATTATTTATACAGAGGTATGTACATCTATTGCTACCTGTCAGGTGGGGGATAGCATATATATGCATTTGCAGCCACCTACTTCAGGGTCAGATATGCACATCAGCACTGGCAGGTTATGTTTTATACCATGCTTCATGACCATAGGACCTGTAACACACAACACAGCCAGTTCAGACCACCCCTCCCACATCCAGGACACACACTTTGCTTCCCTGGGAATAGTGCCAAGATATGAAGGTGTTCACATACACCATTCCAGTTGTTAACGTCAGGTACAGGTATATTGTGTGTGGGAACTACTCAGGCCTCTACAACATTACCCTACAGCCACTACAATTTGTGAGTCCATGTGCTATGGCAGGACCACTCACCACAGCCACAAGGGGGAATACATATTGCACCTGACCATCTGCAACATGGGTACTCACTGTTCCACACCAGAGGTAGTCCACCATTGTTGATATCTGACCATACCCACCTTTCCCTGGACATCCATATCCCATCCCCACCCCCAGGCAAGGTTGTCACTGCAAACAAAGTGTATTTATCAAAAGCAGACTTTGCACTTGTGAAGACTGGGGTGGAAGACTTCAAAGGACTCATGCTGGGAGAGTATACAGGCCACTCTGCATAATCCCTGACAATTGCATTCTATGAGCATGTGGAAGGTTTGCATTGATCATGCTATCCCAAATATACCCATGACTCATCCACAACAGGACACCCTGTCAGGTGTACACCAGCCATATATGAGCTGTCCAACAGACGGAGTGAGCTAATACATTGCAGAGCAGTAGCCCACAGAGGGAGGACATCTCTGAACAGTACTGGCACAAAACTTCAATCCCTCATAATCATCACGACAACGTGTTGACAGTGAAATTGTCCAGACACTGCAGATAAGGCTCCCCTCAGTCTGTTATTGATGCCCACTTACTATTAGAGGTCCTCACCAACCCTCTTCCAGCACACACCAACAACATGGATGTGGAATAGCAAATTCAACTCCTGGGATCTCCACTGTGTCCCTGCTTGACAGAGGCACAGCACACTAGCCTCAAATGGTGCCTTATGTGACCTACTTTACAGTGGCACAGTAGCCTACTGTACTGGGGATGCAGATGCCAAGCACACTCTGGCTAAGCTTTCATTCCCTAGGGCAAACAGCCTCGTATTGACCTCTACACCCATATGTTCAATTGTCAGATTCACAATATTTGTTGCTGATAGGCTGTTTGCAGGTCTTTATTGCCATAGCATTCCCTGTTTCTATGAACAACTTGTGTATCTGTGGAAGATGTTTGAATATGAGGGGGATCCACTATATCACTTATGTCTCTGTAGTCATTTAACTGTGTGCACTGGGCAGATTGCTGTAATGTGGTTGGTTCCTGGAATGACACGTACAAATACCAGATATGTGTGGCCAACTGCTAAACTGAGATATGGCCTAAATGTGTGAGCATGCCCAGTTCAGCCTTTCCATGGCATGTTGTCTGACATATGTCTCATTTATCAAAGTGTGCGAGCATGCCCAGTGTGAGCTTTCCATATGTTGAACTCTGCAGTCCACCGCATATGTGGATGAGTGTGAACTTCAACAATATCTCACGTTTATGGTCGTGTGTTGGGTGTCATGCTGTGTACTTACTGGTCAACTGCTTCATGTCTGAACACAACAGGGATTATACTGTGCCTGCAGGGTTTGCATGGGATACTTTGCATACAGTTGTCAACATCCTTTCATACTGACCTAACACTGTAGTACCATATAGTGTACTGGTTCAGTACTTTCACTGTGGTGGACAGTATCCTGGGCTTTAGTCCTATCACTGCTTTAAATTTTCATAGTGAGCACAACAGACTGTTTAGGGGCCAATTGTGCACATATGACCATGTTGCATTATGTTCAGATATGGACTACTTAAATCAGGCTTGTCCAACATTGGTAGTGTATTCCACAACATAGGTGGACATTGGCAAACACTAACGATGTGCCCTAGGCCATTTCTAATGCTAGTCAGAGAGTGTGTTTGTCCTTCAACACACATTGTAACTGGAGTTTGCCATGACATATATCATGGTTAGTATACTGTGCCTCCGTCTACCTGTGACATAACAGTGATACCCAGGGTAAACCTACCATCTCCCATCCACTCATCAAGATTCCTCTTGAGGAGAGTCGATGGGTGACTCTCTGGCTAACCTGTACTGGGAGTTTACTCAAGAATGGGGGTGGCTTCTGTGTTATGGATCATTCAGTACAGCTTGTCCTATGTATGTCAGTGCTGGGGTTCAGGTCTCTCATGTGCATAGCTCATTGCCATTCAGATTGTACAAGGTGCAGCATGTTCATTGATTCCAGCTTGGACATGGCTTTATACATCAGGCACAGCTTGCCTCTGGGCGGGCAGTATGGCAGTGTGTGGAGCTGCAGTTTGTTTAGTCAGGCAACACATGGCATCTGTTCAAGCTCTTTGATACTCCTGGTGAAGTACTTTTGGGGTCTTTCCAGTTGATGGAGGTGTCTGCTGAGGTACATCCCACAAGGGCCATTGTAGTCAATTGTGACGCTGATGAAGGATGACTGCAGAGCCACAATGACCTCCCCTGATCTAGATCTCACTACCTTCATGATTAGGTGGGTATATGGTATGTTTCTGTAACCACTACAGCCACATGCTTGTCCAATGCAAGATATCTATCAACTTGTGTCCCCAGGTCTCTTATTACATCTTAAGTACTTAATGGGTTAACACCTATGCGGTAATTGGTGGACACTTACTGTATATTCACAGGGGTTGACTATACACTTTTCTGCAATTAGCTTGCTGACATTGCTATGGCACCAGTTGTCTGTTTCTATGTGGCCCTTTTGTGGGATGCTTGTGTCAGCTGGATGGTCAGATATGATGGCCAGTTTGTAGTCCTCTGCAAACTTGTTCAGACACAGTCCTTCCATGTTGGCCTGTACCTATGGGACATATATACCAAACAAGGTAGGTCCCAGGACCGAGCCTTGTGGGATGCCAGTTGTATCTGGTTTGTAGTCTGACATGGCTGCAGCATTTCTGACCATGTCAGTTCTGTCCTTGGTCTGGTTTGCAACCCCTCTAATGACATAGGGGTTTATATTTAAGCTGGTGAGCTTATCTATAATGAACACGTAGGGTATTGTATGGAAGCATTTTGCAAGGTCCAGCTAGGCTGTGTGGATCACATTCCCCTCATTAATAACCTTAATGACTATTTCAAATGAGTCAAACATGTTTAAGGGGCAGGATCTGCACTTAAGAAAGCCACACTGGGTAGGGTCCAGTGTCAGTAGGTCCCCAATATCCTTATGTCTGAGGTACATGCTGATCCTTTCCATAGCTTTGCAGACCAAGCTTGTCAGCATTCTAGGGTGGTAGTTTGCAGTATCCATTCAGGCAACACCTTTGTGGAGAAGGACCACTGTTGTTGTACACTGCTCTTTGTGTACATATCCTGTGGTAAGGCTGACATTGAGCAGTAGTGTTATTTGGCATTCCATTCTTCTTGGAGTCCATGTTGGACTCAGCCCAGGACACCATCTCATACCATTGATGCTGTGTATTTTGCTTTGTAGATGCTGGCTGTTACCTCAGCATCTGCAATGTCAGGGTGCCAGCACTCTGCTGGGATAGATATTTTGCATTTTTTTTTTGGGGGGGGGGGGGTTGCACTGCACCTGTCAGGTTGGATGTTGGCAATATGTGTGTGTGTTTGGTATGTTGTTTGCAATATTTGAGTGACTCAGAGCATATCTGTGAATTCCCAACAAGGTTCCTACCATTTATCCTTAGTGTCCTGTACAATTTGTATCTTCATAGGTTCATAGGTTCATACTAGGCTATCCGCCCTAGGGCATTTCTAAGCCTAGCCAGAGTGTGTGTGGCTTTCGCCACCCCTTGCTATGTGAATATTATGGCCATTTATGATTTACTTTACTGTGCCTCTGTCTGGATGTGACACAGTGAAGACCCCCAGTGTACATCTACGATCATCCATCCACTTGGCAAGATTCCTGTTGAAGAGAGTCAGTGAGGGGCTCTGCCTAACATGGAGTGGGATTCCGTTCCAGGGTGTAGGGAGCCTCTGGGTTATGTATCTGTCCCTCCAGCACATCCTATTTCATTATGTGTTGAGGTTGACATCTCTCACTCTCACAGCTCCGATGGATTTGGGTTTTCTGGGGTGGAGCATGTCCATTACTCCTGTGTTGGACATGGCCTTGTACAACAGGCATGCAACGCCTCTGCATAGGCAGTATGTGACTGCATACAGCTGGGGTGTCTACAGCCAGGCAGCATATGACAAATATTTGAGACCCTTTATCCTCTTGGTGAAGTACCTTTGAGGTCTTTCTAACTGCTACAGGTGTCGGGTAAGGTACATCCCAAATGAGGCATTGTACTAGATTATGGGTCTGATAAGAGAATAGTATAGGGGCACAATGACCTCTGTTGACTTAGATGTGAATCCTTTCATGATACGGTGCCCAATATAGACAGTCTTCCTAGCCATGTTGGCAATGTGAGTGTCACATGACAGGTTACTGTCCACTTGTGTCCCTAGGTCCCTGATTACTCCTTCCATACATAATGGATTACCACCTATGTGGTAATTTGTGAGTACCTTGTTTGGTATTTGGTGAGACATTCATACTGTCCAGTGTCTTCAGGACGGCTGAGTGGGGTTCCAGTGTGTGAGAGTGTAGTCTGTAGCATGCTACAGACTGTACAGCACTTTTGCCTATGGTTAGTTGCACATGGGTGGTCTCCGATGCGTCGTGCATTGTCAATTACCTGGACGTGTGGGTGTCTGTGCTGAATATGGATACTCCCCCTCCTTTTATGTTTTGGTCCAGGTTTTGGGGCCATAACGCATGATATGATGTATAACCTGGTAGTGCTGGTGTGCTGTCAGGAGCCTTGCTGCAGGTTTCTGTCACTGCACGGACATCAATGTTCTCCATACTGGGGAGGGCTTCGGGAGCATGCATGTTGAGGTTTACATGTCTGGCATTGGGCAGCATTACCCTTATGTTTTTTTTTCCACTTATGTTTTCTAGGGAGGTGGGTTAGTCTTTTCAGCCTTGCCTACGAAAGGCTCTATGGAGGTGGCAAGAGCCTTAGCCAATATCCAGATGCCCAGGGGTAACAAGTGCAAGCCATCCCTGGCACAGCAGTGTGGCTTGTCAAGCATGACATCCCAAGCAGACAGACATTGGATCCCCTTGGTATGACACCAGTAATTGTGCAACTTGTTAAAGCTGATCATTCTGTGTTTGTACTGTGGCATCATTCTTGGTGAGGGTAGGATGCTGCACACGGTCAGTGTCATACCGGCCTGGACTAAATAATCGGAGAGCTCATCTATGTCTCTTTTCATGTAGTCTGGGGAGGTACATCTCAGGTCATTCACACCAGCATGGACAATGACTGCATCATATTTCTACTTGCTTTGGGGTGACCTGCGTACTTGTGTTATGTGGCATATTGTAGCAGCCTACAGGCAGCTTACTGTACCCTTTCCCTTGTTCAGTCTGGTGAGCGGGACAGCAGTGTGTCTGACTATGGAGTCACCTATTACAACTTTATCAGGCATGTTGTTTCTCCTTCTGGCCTGTGACTGTTTGGCACACCAGCTTTGTGTACTATGTGTTGCATGTGCTATGTTTGGAGGTAGTGGTTGCTTGGGTGTCTGCTTTGGAGGCCTCTGTTGATGTGGTGTGTTTGTAATTAGGGCCTCCGGGAATGTTTTTCTGTGTTTATGTCTTTGGTTTGCAGTTGTGATAGGTCTATGTGAGACTGGGTTTGTGGTGTGTGTGGTTACCTTCTCCTTATGACTAGTTTTTACATTACTGAGTTGAGAGAACTCAGCCTCCGGTTTGGATAAATGGTTGCATCTCTCCATCTTGCCATCCAGATTTGTTACCTCTGTGTCCCTGAATTTTATCTATTATTACAAAATTAAATTTAGCAGTGGCATGGATGAGTGTATGCTTATATAAGGCATTAGTTGTTCTTTTGTTCCTAATATCACTTAAATGTTTGCTAATTCTATGTTTAAAAGGACATGAGGTTTGGCCCACGTAAAATGCGGAACAAAAACATGTAGCCAAATACACCACCCAGTCACTGCTACAATTACCAAAACATCTAATTTCAAAAATGTGTGGACTGTTTTTACTAGTAAATTCCTTGGTTTTACAAATGTGGGTGCAAAAACTGCAGTGACCACATGGGTAGCAGCCCAATAATTTATCACCAAATAAAATGGCCTATGCAGTCTGCGGGGGTTTAGTATGTTTATAATGGGTCAAAAAGGAGTTTATAGTCCGACCACGTCTATATGAAAAAAGACATTTTGGTGGTAAAACCTCCGCCAATTTGTCATGTGCTAACAATATGTCCCAGTGGTTTTGAATAATATCCCGAAAGATACCTGTATTATTGCCAAATGAGGTGACCAACCGAATGTTGCTAGTATCAGATACCTGGTGTGATGAAGCTTTGTATGCAAGCAATTTGTCCCTATCCTGTTCTGTGGCCCAAAAGCTAGCTGTTTGGCTATGATGGTATTATAACCCCTGTCCATAAAATGCTAAGTTAGATCCTGTTGGTGCTGATTATAGGCCCAATCAGAAGAACAAATATGTTTCATCCTTGAAAAGTGAGATTTGTGAATGTCGCGGATGATGTGGTGGGGTGATGACTAGAGGCATGCAGTAAACTATTAAATTATGGAAATTTCCAAAAAACTTGAGTGTGTAGTGTGTGATCAGCTCGACATGAAATTTGTACGTCCAAAAAGGTAATTTCATTAGTATTGTAGTTCAATGTGAAATGTATGCCCCATTTGTTCTCATTCAAATATGAGACAAATTCTTCAGCATAGCTAGCACCCCGCTCCAGGTAACGTCGCCAAATATCCATATTGTGTATATAGATTGTGATTGGTATCATAAATTAGTTGTTTCTTTATGTAGCCCATGAATAAATCAACATAAATGGGGGCAAATGAAGCCCCCATAGCTGTACCCATCAGCTGCCAGTAGCAATTTTCATGGAAATAGAATACATTTTTTGTTAGGACATGCTCCACTAGGCATACAATGAAGATGTTGAAACCCCGTTTATATAGGGCCACTTTATCTAACCAAAATTGGACCGCTTCCACCCCAGCCCAATGTGGGATATTGGTATAGAGCGATGTGACGTCCAGCATGCAAAAAATCCAACTAGGTTCCAATTGTGTGTCCTTAATAATATTCAAGAATTCCATTGTATCTTTAATTCTGGATCTGATAAATGGAAGAAGAGGTTTTAAATATTGGGTAAGAAAAGCTGATAAAGGTTCAGTCAGGGAACCATGGCCCGAAACAATGGGTCTACTTGGTGGATTGATAGGATCCTTGTGAATTTTGGGAAGCAAATACAAATACTGAGATTTAGGTTCATCCACCATTAGTTCCCTTCTAGTTCTGGAATCAATAATACCTTCTTCCACTGCCAGATCCAGAAATATGTCTATATCATTCTTGAATTTGGATGTTGGGTCCAAAGGCATAAGCATATAAAACTTTTTATTGCCCAGCTGGGTGTGTGCCTCAGCTACATACTTATGCCAATCCATCACTATGACAGCTCCCCCTTTGTCAGCTAATAAAATGACAACTTCTTTATTGTTGCTGAGTTCCTGAAGCGCCAATCTTTCTGATTTGGTTAGATTACAAGATTTAGCCTTTGGAGATTGCATATTGAAATGCAGATCTTTAAGAATGCATTCCCTAAAGATGGAAACATGTCTGTTCATAGGTGGTGCAAACGTGGATTCTTTAAACCTAAACTGAGTAGATCCTTGAGATTGCTTAACATCAGAAAAAATATTTCCAGATTAAGATTCCTACAAAAAGATTCTAAATCATTCACAAAATGATGTTCAGCCACAGAAAAGGACGGGACAAAATTCAAACCTTTATTAAGTATTTTTATTTGACTCTCAGTCAGTTGTATTGAGGAGATATTATGTACATTCTCAACATTACCTATGTCATGTTGTTGAATGTTTGTGACTGTTTCGATGTTTCCTGCCCCCTCGGTGGATTCTATGCCTAAAGGGTCAATACTTGGCTCTCTTTTTGCAGCTGGAGGCTCCTCCAGAGAGGGTAAATCATGATCAGTCCCAGAGGATGAATCGTCACCTGAAGTAGATACTGTGTTTGATGTCCTATTTCTGAGTATGTACCTTGGTCTTTTCTTTTTATTAATATATGTGTTCGTGACTGCTTGAAATCTAGCATTTTTGCTTTGGCCAAATGGTCAACCTTTGGTGTAATCCTCAATGTCCCTTTGGAACTTGTGTTTTACGTTTAACTAATTGTGACTTCAAATTTGATAGTTCCTTAGCTAAGTTATATCTTTCTTATTGTATGCTCTGAACAGTTTCAAATGCCACATGTTAGTTCTTAACGTTTTCATACCCTTAGTCAGTGTTTGGAATTTGCTACTGCATATAGATTCAGGAAAATGCTGATGCAACTTATTAACATCCCCTTCTAGCTGAATCCCAAATACGGTCAAATTATCCCTATCAGCCGAAAGACCTTGTAGTAATGTGTTAAAATTCATCTTTGTATTATAAACAATAATACTGATACAAGGTATTGTTAACAATCTCTGGAATATGAGTAAACTGTATATCCAATATCTACTATAAATAGAACTGTATATAAAAAGTAGAACTATATATAGAAAGTAAAACTATATATAAAAGGTCAAACATATATAGAGCTAGAACACTTTCTGTACCTATTAAGAAGCTATTAATCTAAAACAAGAATAAGAGATACAGTATTGATAGGATACTGCCAGGCAGTGTACTCATAAACTATTCGAAACAAACCACCAAAAGCTATAAACACCTTAATGATGTTGTAAAAACAATAATAGTCCTCGAGTGCACTACCTGAACATCCAATTTATGATGAACAGATCGACATTCGTCTCAATCAGCTCACATATGGGCCAACAGCTTGAAGGAAATGATGTGGCTCAATAACCCTTGGGTAGTATGTTAAAGAGTTAACATATGGCTAAAACCAAAAAGTCACCAATATGTCTGCATAATCCGGTCGACCTACATCTCTACCAGTTATAAGACAATATCCATATAATAAATCAATGTAAATAATAGAATCTGTATTCAGCCACAAAAATATATATCCACATTTGCTTATCAGGGCCACTATTATAATGGTGAATATTACATGTGATGTCTCAGGACGTATAAATAACCCACCAGACCAATAATGAGTATCAGTGCTAAGCAGCCTCCTAAAACACTATATACTCACATATATACCTTGACTGTTCCAATCATACAATGGTACAAAAAATGTTGAAGCCCAAAATCAATTAGCCTAATATTGAAGTAAGATCCAACTTATTCATTGTCTGTCAACCTGGGTTATTTTATAACCATACCCTGGATAAATAGGTGATTCACCTGAAATGAAAAAACTAAGCAGAACAATGTGTTTGACTAACATCCAAATATATGCATATCTCTCATACTTCAATAAATGTCATGATATACCAATATATAAAATGTGACATAATAGTAATATACATGAGGTTATCAATAGTCAGATTATAATAATGGCTGTAAAAGGAAAATTAGCTTATTATAATAATAAGAGCCCGAAATTGGAATACACACAGAAGGATTGATGGAGAACATTCAAAAATAATGTCTCCCAAAATGTTCAACCAAATCCAAGGGATGAAAAATATTCATATCAACTTCTATATGGCATAATAAAAAAATAATGAAATATAAACATGAATTATACAAATGTTCAATGAATAAACTGGACAAATACCAAGATGAAAACAGCAAGCCCTCTCTCAAGATAGATTAATAGTTCAAAAGGCATCCAATCAATAGAGTTGACAAACTATGCACACTGACTGTTTGGATTCAAAAACAGAGGAAAATGTTCCATAGCAAATAATCATTTGCGTTAGAAGCTGTTCCACAGTTAGAAAAATGTAGGAGTCTTAATTGGCTCGACTGCCAACCATGAATTGAAACCAGTTCCAAAAACTGTTACTCCTTGCTGATAATAGTACCAGTCATTGTAAATTGAACACAATGTAAATAAATATATGGCCCAAACCATGCTGTAAAATGTTGCCTCACTTAGGCCAAAATGTGTGTAGTCCAAAATCAGAACATACACACCATATTACTTCCAGAAATGAATGTCATAAACAAAAGACAACCACAGTAACTTTATAACTGTGTGACTTCCATAAAGCTCCAAAAACAACTGGCAAAAAAAAACAGTTCTTCGTATATACACCAACCTAATGATTCCTGTTGCATCGGTAAAGGAATACAGTCCCAAAGATATGTTGATAAACCAAAAGCCTCACTAAAATGTGGCTTATCGTATCAGCTATAAATTAATTCGCATACATTAGCGTACTCCCTCCTTCACAAACTGATAGAAAATGGCTGCCGCCAACTATGGAAAACAATATAGTAGACCACAAATGTGTGGTTACAAATAAAACCAAAAAAAATGTAAATGTCCAAAACTCATAAGTGTTCCCCACAAAAAATGATGTATGGAGACCAGAGGCACAAATGTTAGCATAAACTGTGTCACCAAAAACAAAAACCTCTTAGATGCATATAAGTATTGATGAAAGAAATCCCCATATCTGAAGGAGTCTCCAGTGCGAAAAGAAAGCCAACAAAAGGAATCATCCAAGCACGCAGGGAGACACGGTGCACAGACCAAACTACATCAATTTGAACAGAAAAAATGTCCAGCACCAAACATATGGGGAAAAATAATTATTTATTCAGTTATCACAGCAATGTGTAATAACTATAGTAGCATACCGGTTTTGGCAAAAATACTAAAGCCTTATTCAGTGCATTGGTAACATTCAGTTCAAAATACATATATATATATATATATATATATATATATATATATATATCTACACATACGATAAAGGCACAGCCTACAAAATTTAATTTTGTAATTTTGTTGTATCTTTCGGCTTTTCCCGGTTAGGGGTCGCCACAGCGGAACTCCAGTCCGCTAATAATTGGCAGTAGATTTTTACGTGCCGAGTTGCCAGCTCTGATGCACAACCTTCAACGAAGGTATGCCCATTCACGCATGTCTCCACACAGAAGACGCTTTAGCTGAGAATCGAACAGGACAACGTCTTACTGTGAGATGACAACGCTACCGCAGCACCACCGCAGTATACAATTTAATTTTGTAATAACAGATAAAATTCAGGGACACAGAGGTAACAAATCTGGATGGCATTCCATACTCAACAATAAAGAATTAAGTTGGATTGTTAGACTAGGGGCATTGTTTAAGTCTGGCCTTAATGAATCCGTTTAATGTTTCTAACCAACTTAGAATGTACCAATCAGCATGTAGTAGGATGTGCCTTTATCGTATATATATATATATATATATATATATATATATATATATATATATATATATTTTTTTTTTTAACTGAATGTTACCAATGCACTGAAGAAGGCTTTAGTATTTTTGCTGAAACCAGTATGCTACTATAGTTGTTACACATTGTTGTGATAACTGAATAAATAATTATTTTTCCTCATATGTTTGGTGCTGGACATTTTTTCTGTTCGAATTGATGTAGTTTGGTCCGTGCAGCGTGTCTTCCTGCGTGCTTGGATGATTCCTTTGGGAATCAACCCATATGTGAGGACTACAACAGTGAAACACAAAGAACATAGCACAGTTGTGTACACTTACCATAAATGTAGATGTTTGTGTATTCACTGTTGCAGTCCGGGTTTCCCACACTCCATTCCCCCTTTTTTCCTAAGGCACAGACTATATATTTTTATTTTTTGTATGACATGGGTCTAGGGTAATACCTTCCTGTGTTAGCCTTCTTTTGGGGGCTCCTGTCAGTTAAGGCAAGAAAAACTGAGGAAATGGTGTCGGCTGCCTCCCTTTATACCTGATGTTTTGGCATCAGTTTTACAACCAGTGGCAGCTGACGTCATATACCAAGGATTCTGGTATTCAGGCCGACTGAGGGCTACCGGGAGTCGGATAACTCATATGTGAGGAATGGAACAGTGAATACACTCGAACATCTACATTTATGGTAAGTGTACACAACTGTACTTTCTCATTAGTGGTCTAGAAATATGACTTTTAGGATGATTATAAAAATTAGTAGGCTGTCCAGAATTAATTTATTATTTATTTATTGCCATTTTGATTCCCACGTCCAACTTGATAGGAGCCAATTTTCAGTGGAGGCCCAGGGAGAAATACTCCAGAAAGTATTACAAAACATTTTAAGAACAATAAGTTTACGATCTTCAAAAATAACGCAAAAAACTTCAGTTTAAATAATTATACCAAATTAGACATAAATTGAAAACATTGCTTAAAAATAGATACAAGTTATATGATAACAATTTAATATTTAGTCAAATTTTAGCCAGTTTATGACAAAATTAAAGGTAAGTATAATAAAAACAGGAATTGCAATATGAAGTGTGAAAAAGGTAGGCTTATGGTATAATTACAGATAAATCCAGAGAAGAGAAATTGAGATAAGTAAGGAAATGGGTGAAGAAGGGAGAATAAAGAGGTATAAGGTATGAATAGGTATTTGTTCACATTTAGGGATATAGTTTTTCCTGGAGTTGAGTAAGAACAGAACCAGCTTTTGACTAAAAAGTCTTTCAGAATGATTTTGAAGGATGGGAGGGAGGGTGTTGACCTGATGGATAGAGGTAAGGCATTCCAGGCCTTAGCAACATGGTATGAGTGCAAACAATGCCCAGCCGATTTAATAGGTTTGTGGACAGACAGGAGTTGTTGGTCATTGGATCATAATGACTTACTGGAACTTAGTTTTGTAGAATGTTATTTAGTGATGGACAAGTAGATGGATGCTTGATAATTTTATAGGTGGTAAGAAGCTATGTATACGTTAGTTGATGGGGTAGTTCTAGCCAATTTATTTATATATATTTTTTGTGCTACAGTATTGGGTTCTGAAAGGGGCAGTTGCTGCAAGTTTAGCAACATTGTTATAGCATTGTTCAAGTTTTGATTTTTGTGATGCATGATGTTTAGCAAGGATGGAGCACCATAAAGAAGTGTGGGGAGAAGACAAGTAGTGGCAAGTATAGTTTTATGTGTGTTGGTAAGAAAGTTTTTGTCTCTGTAAAGCATTTCAAGTTTTTGAAGAGTCTTTCGTATGCAATTTTGTATAAGCAGATCACATTTAAGAATATTATTCACTATTATCCCTAATAATTTAGTATGAGCAGTGACTTCAGTGGCTGTATTATCAAGAGGAAAGACTTTACATTTTGTTTTTCATAACAAAGATATTTGGGGGAAAAAGTAGTAGTTTGCTTTTTTTAGGGTTGAGCTTGAGTTGTGAATTACATAAAGCCATGCTTTAGTGGCTGTTAAGGCTTCCAGAGTATTTTTTGTAGGTGTACCATGCTGTCAGATGTGCAAATGAGTGTGGCGTCATCTGCGTACTGTGTCAGTGAGGCCTGTTGTGTGAATGTGTGGAGGCTGTTGGTGAGAATGTTAAAGAGGAGGAGACCAAGGATAGAACCTTGTGGTACACTGGTGGTGACTGGGAGGTAAGGAGAGAGCGTGGAATGCAATTTTACTGACTGATGCCTATTGGACAGGTAGCTTTAAAACCATAGAAGGATGGGCTGAGAGAGGACATTTAATGTAGAAGTTTGCTGTGACAAACTGTGTTGAAGGCTTTAGACAAGTTTAGAAATAAAAAGCAGACTAGTTTGCCTTTATCTCTAACTTTACGATCTGTACAGGTTAGAAGTGCAGTGCTAGTACTATGGGAAGGATGGAAGCCATGTTGTGTGGGGGTTAGGCACCCTTCCTGCAGGAGATAGTTTAGCAATTGTTTTTGAATACATTTTTCAAGTATTTCTTTTGGGGGTGAGATTGCTGTAATTCTAAAGTTAGTAATATCTGTTGAATTTACTCCTTCTTGCAGAGGGAAAATGTGTGACCTTTTCCAGAGACAGGGAATGTGGGATTCCTGGATTGAGATATTTATAAGGATTGAGACCAGATAGGCAATGCTCTTGGCTACTATTTTAAGGTACTGACTTGTTAGATCATCAGCTGAAGTAGAACATTGTGTGAATTTGTTTAAGAGTAGATCTGAAGTAGTTTACTTCATTTGGTCTTCAACCTGTGGGTTACGGATCCGTATCGGATCCGAGCCGGCAACGTTTACTAGCATCAGCTCTGAGCACCAAACTCCTCCCCTTACCCATAATACACCTCCACTGCCTTCCATCCCCAGATCTTGTTTGCCGCAAATTGCTTCAGCATCATGTCTCTTGAGCTCCAACTAGTCAAGTGGGTAAAAACCTTCATGAGTAGCTTTTTCAAAAAACTTTTTGTCAGTTAGTGTTAGTGTAGGTCCCCTTTCTCCTCCCCTCGCTTGGTGCACCTAGTGTTGGTGCTTTAGAATAGTTAGAGTAGTTAGTTCTGTTGTGTAAATTATAGCTTCCCCTCCCCCACTCAGTGTTTTCTGTATATGAGTGTGGTGAGTGTGTGTGTGTGTGAGTGTGTGTGCGTTAGAAAGTAATTGCCGGTTTTTATTAGGCTTTCTTTCTAATAAATAATATGGCTGAAAAGCTTGTTTTCAAGTGTTGCACAGATTGTGGCCATAAGTTATCCCCAGCAGATGGCCACACTCTGTGTGTTTTGTGCTTGGGCATGGCCCATCTTAGTGTGGACTGCAACATATGTGCGGGCTTCAACCCCCGCGCCATAAGAAATAGAAATGCCAAGTTGGCCCTCAAAGGCCTTCTTCCTCTTTCAGACTCTGTTTCCTCGTCTCCGGCTTTGGTCACAGCAGCTGCTGTGGCCGCCTCTCCCTCCTCTCTTCCTCTGGCTTCTCCTCCCTCCCAGGCTGGGACTCAACCTTCTGTATCAAAGCCTGTGGTAGTGGAGCAGAAAAGAGGTAGAGAGAGCGAGAGTGTCAAAGATGAGGGAAAAGAGAAGGAGGTCTCCAGACATTGCTTCTCCTACCAAGACACCAAGGATCCATGACGCCCCTCGGCTCCAATCTCTGAGGTTTTCCACAGAGCTGGAGGAGACATGTCCAGCTTCTTGGGCCTCAGTGCCCCGACCTGCCAGGTCAGAGTCCGTGGCCTTGTCGCGGTCCACCCGGTCCTTGTCTGACATGGATCTGGATAAAATGATGAGGCATTTTATCTGTACACAGATCCAGACGGCGGTCTTACCAGCCCCCCCTCCCTTTTTCCAACCTATATCTCCTTCTCCAATCCGACCTTTGGATTCAGAGTACTCGGATCCGAGGTTGGCTTTGGTCAGGGGGTCGGCGCAGACAGTACCTGCTTCTTCGATGCCGACAGCTGCTTGGAGCTTTTAGGATCTGACCAGCTCGGATCCGAGCTGCTCTTGGAGCTGGAGCTTGGGTGTCGGATCTGAGGGAGTGGAAACTTTTTCATTGGCTCTGACTTTTAGGCCAGGCACCCTCCCTCGGAGCTCCGTCCATCTCGGGCCCGACTCCGATTCTCTCAGACCCAGGGAGACCAGCCTCCATATTGGTTTCTCAGGAGGTTTGCTCTCCTTCAGCATTCAATGTGGTAGAAAGAGTTCTATCTACCAGATCGAGACCCCTGACCACCCCCTCGGACTCCTCCCAGACCCCCTTGGCTCTGTCTACAGTCCCCATCCTTTTACCAGAGGAACAGCCTGTACTGGAAGAGCCCCAGATGGTTCCCCCCGAGGAACAAGTGGCTTGCATGCTCCTCCTGGAGAGCCCCACTGGAGAGGTACCTCGCAAACATATGTGCAAGAGGAGGCACTTGGACTCCCTCGAGTCCCTCACCGAGGACATAGACTTAGATTATAGAGAGGGATCACCTAGGTCACCTCCCGAGGAAGTCTCCTTTGGAGACATCATGGAGATCCTGCGCCAACGGGGAGGTTGGTCTGCCCCCAAACCTTCTTCTGATGAGTCTGTGTTTCTGGAGGCTTTTGGCATGGGCTACTACTTCCTGGGTGTTCCCTCCCATGGAGCCTTTGGTGGATCTGGTCACCCCATGGGCATGGAAGGAGCCAGACACCATGGAGCCTATCCCAAAAAGACCTGACAAGATCCTAACCCCCCCCCCCATAGACAGGCCAGCTTGGAATAAGGGCTCCCCCCATAGACACCATGGTGGTAGCAGCAGCCACTAAGAAGGAACCTGCTCAGGAGAGTTCCTCGGTCCACCCTCCTGACCGAGAGTCATGGATGATGGTCTGCCTAGGGAAGCGGGTGTATGTTTCAGCTACCTTTTCGATTAGGGCAATGAACTACTTGTCCCATGTCACTAGACTCCAGTGCGACCTGGTAAAGGAGCTGGAGGAATCTCCACCCCCAAGTCCATGTCGCAGGAAGACAAGGCTTCGTTCTCCGTGAGGATGGCCACTTTAAAAGCAGTATCTAACACATCTGTGTGACTCCTCTCACATGCTATGGAAGGAGCCGCTAGGGCAGCTGGGTCCGGTGTGTCCATGAGGCACAAAGCCTGGCTCAGGTTATGTTAATTTTCCGAACCCTTCAAGGCATCTTTTGCCAATGCCCCTTATGATGGCTCCACACTCTTTGGTAAGACCGTCAAGGAGACATTAGTCCAGAGTGAGAAGGATGGGAAGAACACTGTCTGCCATCGGGATCCGCTTCTCTAAACTTCAAAGGTCTTTTTCCCAGAACCAGAGAGGGCAAAAGAAGATGTGGTTCCGGAAGTCACGGTATTCCCAGGACACTCAGGGCTCTTCTTCCCCCAGAGCCAGAGGGGGACAGAATTGATGCCGGCCCAGAGACAAAGGGGGGTCCAAGGAACACTAGGTCTCGAGAACCTTTCTCGGACAGACCCGGGCAGCAACTCTGAGGGGTTACCCGACTGCTGTACTCTGGAGGTAGTTTGGGGACGATTGTCCTTGCACCTAGCGGCATGGGATTCCATAACAATGGACTGCTGGGTGCTTCAAATCATATCCAGAGGTTACTCTATCCCCTTCATGGGTTCCCCCAAATCTCCCAGACACCTCCCGGACATACCACCCACGCAAAGGGAGGCAGCAGCACAGGAAATTTCCAAGCTGCTAGGAAAACGAGCCATCAAAACTGTCCTCCCAGATCAGTCCAGATCGGGCTTCTACTCCAGGTTCTTTTTGGTGCCAAAGAAAATGGGGGGACTTAAGGCCCATTCTGGACCTCTCTACCCTGAACCTGTCATTTGCCAAAGTGAAGTTCCGGATGGTCACATTATAGTCTATTATGCTGTACCTGCAAGAGAGCTACTGGATATGCTCGTTAGACCTCCAGGATGCTTACTATCACATAAAAATGCACAGAAGCTCCAGGAGGTTCCTCCACTTCCAGCTAGGAGTCCATCATTACCAGTTTCGGGCCCTACCCTTGGGTCTCACTGGAGCCCCAAGGGTGTTTACCAAAGTGATGGCAGTGGTAGTGGCTCACCTGAGGGATCAGGGGGTTCAGGTCTATCCGTATCCGGACGATTGGCTCCTCACTGCTCCCATCAGGCGTCTATTCTCCCAAACCAGGGATTATTTCCTGACTCTTACCCTGCATTTGGGGATCACAGTCAATGCATCCAAATCTCTCCTAGATCCTGTACAGGTGATAGACTACATTGGTGCCAGGATAGATACTCTTCAGTGCAAAATATACCTGACCTTGGAGAGAGCTCAAAACCTGAGGATGCATGTCTCCCTGATCTACCGTTCTCATCTTCCAATGGTGAAATTGTGTTGAGGGCCTTAGGCACGATGGCGGTGACTATAACTCTTCTCCCATGTGCTCGATTACACATGAGAATTCTACAGGGGACTCTAGCTGTACAATGGTCCCCTGTTGGAACTGCCATTGACATAGCCAATTCAACTCAGTCGAGTCTGTCAGTCATCCCTCATATGGCAGATGAGCTCACTGGACATTTTGGAGGGACGACCTTTTGTTCTAGCCCTGGCCCAAACCACAGTGACCACGGATGCCTCCCAACTCGGGTGGGGGGCATTGTTAGGGCAGGACAGTCCAAGGCCTGTGGTCCCCCATAGAGACCAGCTTGCATATAAATGTCCTAGAGATGAGGGCTGTCCTTCTAGTGTTGCAGACCCTTTATGCCTTTCTTCCTCTGGGGACAATTGCTATTCAGTCAGACAGCATGTCAGTGGTCTGGTATATCAACAAACAGGGAGGGACCAGATCGTACCCCCTTTGTTGTGAGGCCATGAGAGTGTGGGAATGGGCGATCTCCACTGGTTGCTTTCTCATCGCAATGCACATTTCGGGACAGTCCAGCATCCTAGCAACAGGCTAAATCAGACCATTCTGATGCCTTACGAGTGGTCTCTGAATCTGCCAGTAGCAGAACAGATCTTCAGCGAGTGGAGTCAACCTTGCTGCGATCTCTTCGCATCTCCTTCCAATGCGAAGTGCAGCAAGTTTTTTGCTCTGAACCCCCTGCCGGGGGAGTCTCCCAAAGATGCTCTAGTTCATGCTTGGTCTCCCGGTCTTCTGTACGCTAGTATCTCTCATTCCAAGGTTTCTACAGAAAGCTCGTCGACTGGGGAGCAAAGTGATCCTCATTGCCCTGTTCTGGCCTCACCAGGTATGGTTTCCCTTCCTTTGGTTTCACCTTCTGGCTCCTCCTTGGATCCTAGATCCCATTCAGGATTTAATTTCACACCCTTCAGGGTGCCTCATCTGAATCTGAACAGCCTGAAGCTCACAGCTTGGCTACTCCAGTTCCCATGATTGTTAGGTCTCCTGGACTATCTTCCTCAGTTAGATCTATTTTGGTGGCTACTCATAAGTCTTCAACCAGAAAGGTTTATCACAGCAAGTGGAAACGTTTTTCCTTTTGCACCTCTCAAAGGAGTTTCGACCCTTTCATGGCTCCTATATCTGCCATTCTTGATATTTCTAGCTGATATTTGTCAACACAGAGCTAGTTCTTCTCCTGTGAAAGTTCAGTTGGCTGCCATCTCTCATTTTCATGTGGGCGAGAATTCTGCCTCTTTAGCCTCTTCCAGACTGTGTAAAGCCTTTATCAAAGGCATCTTTTTGTTACGCCCCCCGGTCAGAGATCCTGTTCCCCCCATGAGACCTTACTATGGTTCTCCAAGCTCTGGTCACTCCACCTTTCGAGTCTGCTGCAACTGAGAATCTGAAATTTTTATCTTGGAAAACAGCTTTTCTGGTGGCTATTACCTCTACAAAAAGGGTTTCAGAATTACAGGCCTTGTCCATCAAAATTCCTTACATGATTTTTCACAATGATAGGGTTTCCCTTCGAACCAATCCATCCTTTCTTCCTAAGGTAGCATCACCAGTCAATATCAAACAGACCATCAATTTGCCCATGTGTTTTCCTAATTTTACTAACAAGATGGAATACAAATTCCACATGTTGGGTGTTCATAGATAGTTGCGATTCTATTTACACAGGACAAAAAATTTTCGTAAATCTGATTGTTTGTATCCTTCTATAAACCCTTTTTGGGGAAACCTATCTCCAAGGTCACTATAGCTAGATGGATTCCCTCATGCATCCTGCAGGTCTATAAGAACAGAGGCATGTGTCCTCTAGGTCAGGTGAAAGCTCATTCCACTAGGTCAATGGCTACATCTGTGGCCTTTTGGTCTAGAGTGTCTTTAGATTATATTTGTTCTGCAGCTACTTGGTCCTCATCTCGTACGTTTATTTCTCATTACAAATTGGATTTGACTTCCAAAAGGAGAGCGTCCTTTGGTTCCGCGGTGCTCCAGAATATCCTTCCATGAGGGCCTCCCAGGAGTTTTAGTAGCTGGGGACTCTGTCCCACAAGTTGAAGACGAAATGAAGTAAACTACTTCAGATAAAGAAGTTATGCACTCACCATAATGTTCAATCGGAGTAGTTGTACTTCATTTGTCTTCAACTGTCCCTCCCTCTTTCCCCCAGACCTTGGCATATGATCAGCCTGTGGGCTGCTGTATAAGTCACAAGTAAATTTTTTTTGGTCGGGTTCTCAGTATAAGGTTCAGCAAACTCGATCTGGGGATGGAAGGCAGTGGAGGTGTATTATGGGTAAGGGGAGGAGTTTGGAGCTCGGAGCTGATGCTAGTAAAAGTTTCCGGCTCGGATCCGATACGAATCCCTAACCCACAGGTTGAAGACAAAAAGTACAACTACTCAGATGGAACGTTATGGTGAGTACATAACTTCTTTTTTTCTATACAATGTGGGTACAGGTTTAAAGGTGAAAGTGAATGTGGTGATACTTGGTTGATGGGCAAGGTTAGGATTATATGCATGGGAATAGTTAGAGATGTTTTACTAACTATGAAATATGAGTTGAATTTTATTGCAGTTTTGATCGGTGAGTTATTGGGATAGGGTTTATGGGTGAATTTTTGGCTGGGATGCAAGAATTTTTTAATGGCTGTCCAGAATTTTTTAGGGCTAAGTGTTCTATTATTCTGAAATTTATTATAGTATATATTTTTCCTTCAGTCATTTGCTTTTTAGTAGGATTGTGAAGCATTCTGAAGTTGTCAAGATATTGTGGTGTTTTATATTGTTGCATTCTTTACATTTTTTCCTCTATCCTGGAATATCATTCTACTCTTTTTGGATAGCCAAATTGCATTATTTGTGTTATTATCTAACTTGCAGGAAGTGCAAGGCTATTTAGGATATTCAGGAAAGTTGTATTGAATTCATTTACAGTGTTATCTAAGGGGAGGATTTTTAAGAAGTTCCAGTTAATAAGATCATATATTAGTAATGAGCATTTCTTTGTTAAATCTGGAAAGGCTGCACATTTTTTTATAAGCATGCTGTTGAAGTGGGTGTGTGAGATGTCTGGTTGTATAGTTTGGGGGATAATCACTGAGACAGTCAGACATTGTACCTGTGGTGGTGCATTTGCTAGGGTCTTATACGAGGATTGAGTCTAAGACGGAATTTGATGTCTTGCTGTAATGCTTTGGCTTGTTAATTAGTTGTGTGAAACCAAATAAGTTTGTACTAGATGTAGAAGAATTAGAGTTTATGTGCAAACAGTTGAAATTCACATCACCTTGTAGTATTTTTTCGTGTGGAATTGTTATGAATATCCATTGTAGGCTATCTTCCAATATAGCTGTATTGTCACTAAGAGGGATGTAAAGGATAGCAATGCATATTTGTTTATAATTGTTTAATTTCTGGAAAAAAATAAACTCTGCTGAATTGAATTTTGGTATTGGTTTGCTGTAAGGGGAAATGTGGAAGTTGTTGGAAAATATTATAGTGATACCACCACCTTTCCTCTTCATACTGCCATTACAGATGATATTTTAGTTAGTAGGTATAAATACATTGAATTCTTGATTGGCATGTCAGCAGAACAGCGCTTCTTCTTTTCATAAATCTAGAATGTTCCAGACTGCCAATACTAGTCAGAACCTGACCTTCTATGCTCTGTCCTTGTACATGACACACAGTTTAAATTTTAAGTACTAGCACCGTGCTGAAGTCTGAATCAGGCATAATTCCCACTAGTTTTTAACTACGTCGCCATCTGCTGGTGTACTGCTGACTCAGATAAAAATTAAAACTGTTGTGCTATGTGTAGTACTAGCCCCGTGCTGAAGTCTGAATCAGAATTCCCACTAGTTGTTAGACTAGGTCGCCATCTGCAGGTTTACTGGTGACTCAGATAAAAACTAAAGCTGTTGTGCTATATGCATTAATTGAACTGCTGAGGAATTTCTACAGTGTCTTGCTGTGATGTTCACACTTAGTAAAAAGAAAACCCTGATTCAACCCAAGGAAAAAAAAAAAACAAGAAGCTCAGTATGCATATTAAGTTAAAAAGATGGTAATGTATTCAGTTATGCAGTGGTTTCACAGGTTAAGGTACTTGAATGGATATTAAGCCACATGATTAATGATGTGGTGGTGCTGCGGTAGCGTTGTTGCCTCACAGTAAGATGTTGTCCTGTTCGATTCTCAGCTAAAGCATCTTCTGTGTGGAGACATGCATGAATGGGCGTACCTTTGTTGAAGGTTCGGCGTCAGGCCTGGCAAGTCAGTATGTAAAAATCTACTTCCAATCATTAGCAGACCGGAGTTCCACTGTGGCGACCCCTAACCAGGAAAAGCTGGAAGATACAACAACATTAATGATGTTGTTTAGTAGCATCAGTGTTTTTAGATCAGCCATATTACAAATTATATCATTGTTACTAGAAATGAACCATTATTTAACAATCCATAGTTTTATGCAGTTGTCTAATAACACTACTGTTGGCAGGGCTAAAAACTCACCTTATTTTTGCCTTTGACCCACCCCAGGAAAAATGGCATTATATAATAACATACATCCTGATGTGATTTAACTTTTCCTTTATCCCTTTTCAGTTACCCATTATATCTGGGAAAAGCCAGTAGCAGCAGATTCACGTGCTTCTTCCTTTTGCTATGCAGTGAAGATCAGATTAGCTTTAAGTTACTAACCAGCCATTCATTGTTACCTTTCATATGGTAAGCATTTTTCTTAAGTAGTGTGCATTTTGACTGCTTGAAATGATCTATGATCCCTTTTTAATACAGCAGTGTTCTCTTTTAGACTGTAACTTTAAATAGAACACATGCAATATTACATAAACGGTTCTTAAATTTTAGGAAAAGGCTGCTACAAACTGCTACATGCACTTTTTGTGCTGTAAATTATTCTGTAGAGAAATTAATAGTGGCTTATTTTGTAATATGTGGTCTAGTCAGGTCAACTTAAATTGCTAAATGATTTAGCCCAAGCCATTTTATGACAATGCAAATTAACATGACACTTTGTATTTTATTTTGCAATTATAGCAACAATTATAATTTTAACATTCTTTCACGTCATCTTTTGAGCATAATAGGTTGATAAGTATTAATAACCTCAGTAATAGTTATGAAAAGTCATATAACTACCCACTGAATTAGAACAGTTCAACCTAATTTTTGTTTTACACCTGCATGTGCAGAAATAAATAGTCTGTATTATCCCTTGCTTGCTTCATAGCTGACCCATACCTTGCAACTGTACAGATTTTCACAGACTGTCAAGATTTTTGCCTCATATTTTGGCCCATTTTTCATAAAGCTGTAGTTTTCCTGCAAATTAGTAGCAAGTCATTAAAGACTGAAGTTAGAAAGTAATGACAGACCTTTGATTTTCAGACTTCATACCCTTCAGAAAATTCATGCTAATGCAAAACCTGTTATTCTGTCAACTTTCTAAGTTTGTAAGAGCAATATTTAAAAAGTCTCCCAATTTTTGGGTCTTTGTCCCACTTTTATTTATGTGTTTGTCCTATGGTTGCCACCTTTTCAGATGGCCAAAGTGGGACAATTGTGGTACAAACATCAGATTTTAAAGGCCAAAACATACCCACGGCCAGTACAAGTGACAGAACTTCACTTTTTTGCCTAAATAAAAGCTTATTCTTGTAGCATTTTAGTTGCTTATTCTGTTTCTTATAACATTTAGGTGTTTCAGATACAGAATAACTGTTTTATGCAACTATTACATAAAATATAGGAAATAATTTTGCCCTAATATTTCAGGACAGTTGCCATTCTTACAATATTTTTGCAGGACACAACTGCCCAAAGAGGGACTGTCGAGTGCAAAGTCGGCCAGGTGGTAACCCTAGTTTGTCCAGATTTTCAACCTGAGCTGTTAAGACTAAATTATTTTGCTTTTTAAAATGAATTTAAAAATATTTCTTTCTGTATTCTGCCACCCAGTGGTAAGTTATGGTATAGCTACTCAGGAACAGCAAGCATCTGTTGACAATGGAAAACAATGTATTTTTATGTCGAATTCTATCATAGGTTCATAGAAGGTAACTAGGCTAATGGTCCTAGAGCCTTTACAAGCATAGCCATATTTATCCTGAGTTTCCCCAGTTTTCAGTGGCTAAGTGAGTGCAGCTTACAGAAGTAAGGGTCTATGGCAGTTAATACCCACTTTCATTGTCCAGAAGGGACATGAGCACCACCCCAGGAGTGAATTTGCGGTCATCAATTCATTTATCTAGGTTGCGTTTGAAGAAGGCCAGGGAGGGGCTCTGTTTCACGTGAACTGGTAGTTTGTTCCAGAAAAGTGTCAGTCTTTGGAAGATGTATCTATCTCTCCAGCATGACATGCTCATGTCAGAGACTAGGTTAGAATCCCTGGAGTGAGTGACCATCATGCAGTTTGATTTACGAATGTGTAGGATTTCCATCAGAGCCGGGTCAGAGACTGTGCGCTGTAAGTCATGCACAGGTCACCCCTTAGCAACCTGTAGGAGACAGAATACAGTGACAGGGCTTTCAGTCTTTCCCAGTAAGAGTTGTTTTGTGTACCATGTAATTTCTTGGTGAGAAATCTCTGTGGTCTCCCTGATTGCTGCAGGTGTCTGGTGAGGTACATCAGATGGGAGCATTGTACTCAATTATTGGTCTGATGAGAGCCAAGTATAATGGAATTATAACATCCTTAGATCTAGATGTGATGCCTTTACTTATAAGATGTGCCACATAGAAGGATTTACTTGCTACTGTGGATACGTGATGGTCAGAGTTTGGATTACTCTCAACCGGAGTACCCAGATCATGTACCACTAGGTCTACTTTTAGGGGGTGCTGTCTAGAATGTAATTAGTAGGAATGTTAGCTTTTCCAAAAGGTATAATAATGCATTTTTTAAATTTAGCTTTAATCCGTGGCATTGGGATCAGTCCTTCAACAAAGTTAACCCTGCTTGTAGTATATTAACATCTTTGGAGAGCTTAATTGCTCCCAATTTGCAGTCGTCAGCCTGGACGTCTGAGAAATAAATTCTGAACAGTAAACGGTCCAGCACAGAACCATGTGGTATGCCATTGGTGACTGGTCTTCTACTATAGGTGAAGTCATCCACTTTGACTGTATGTGTCTTGTCGGTGAGCCACTTGGCTACCCATTTCCAAAATATTTGAACTCTGCCACACTATGTTAGTGCATGCACTACTGTCTCCTCTGCATTGCATATTGCATAGTCTTTTATTCTGCTGTTTGTACTTTGCCTGCCCTGTAATAGGTAATCTATTCGACACTACATAAAAAAAAAAAAATCTGCTGTTTCCCAATTATGTTGAACCTTGATTAACAATGTAGTAGGAGTGACATTGGAGTTCTCTAATGATTGACTTCAATGGCAGAAATCTCATAGGTCATGTGATGACTGGCACTGCACAATATAGGTCACTTGCAGTAGCACGCACACGATGATTATTGTTCAAATGCATATTGACACCACTATAAGTATGTCTGAGAGCCCTGTTAAGGGCTGCACAGTGAAGTCCTTACTGTTTTATTTCTGTAAATGGAAAGAAATGCACAGAAGGACACATAGAAGAGAAGAGTGGGATGGGGCAGGGAAGCAGGGGTCTAATTTGGGTGGACTTGCTCATTTTTCAGTTTCTCAAGAAGGGTAAATTGGGAGGGTAGAAAGGGGAAGTTGTGGACAGGAGAGATGGTATAAAGATGGTAGTAGTAGCAGACAAACAATTTGAAGAGACAGACAAAGACCAACAGGTGAGGTACTGATACAAGTGAGGCAACACAAAGGAGAGATACAGATAGAAAGAAGGAGGGAAGTAGGTAATGAGGACGCATCATTGTGAAACTGTGTAGGAAACTGAAACACAAGGAGGGGAAGCAACATAATGAGGGATAGGGTGTGGTGATGGCTGAGTGCTGTGTTGCCCAGTGACCACCCCCCATGGCTTAGCTCACCTACTGGTGGGTAGTCAGGTGTGCAGATCTTCCAGTTGCACAAGGGCATGTTACAGGTGGCCAGTGGAGATACACAGCCACCAGTCCACCGAGACCATTATAAGGTTCTCCATGTCCTGCCAGGTGACCTATTTTGACCTACCTAAAGTACCTTCAGATTGGGATCCTACACTCCCAACAAGGAGACAGGCTACCAAAGAGCACCAGGAAACCCTCCAGTTTGGAGCCTGAAGAAAATTTGAGACCCAGCAAGAGACAACAACACAGGTGGAGAGTGAGGAGGCCCTGTATAAAATATTAACATAAATGGAGAAAAAGAAAACTATAAATGACAAAATATAAAAAAAGGTTAGGAGTAAAGAGAGAGAGAGACTGAAAGAGACAAAAACCAAAGCAATTATCACTGACGTGTGCTGCACTGTGTGGCAGAACAGTCCCCTGCTGACTAAAATGCTGTTAATTATACAGTGGCTAATAAAATACATTATAACTGCTAGACCAAAGGATACTTCATTAGTAGTATGTCACAAGTGCTGAAATTAAATGCTGTCCAGCCAGTCCCCCTGTGTGTATGTCATATGAGCAGTGTATGCTTTTCACGAATTGAACACAGGGGCCACAGAAGATGGTTAGAACTACCTCAGGAGCCAGAAGTATTGGGCCCATAAGAGCTATCTGATCAGGTGCCAAACTCAGCCTACATGGCAGTGGCCTGCATAGCACCCTTAACAGTAGTTAAGATTTTAAAAGAAGACGCAGTAAGAGAATAGTTCAAGATACTGCACATATATTATCAGTGTACGTGATGTTAGGTACATATATTGCTACTTTACAAAGCAGACAGAACATGTTTGACAAGGAGCACCTATCTGGTGATGTGCCAGGGAAGAATTTTCAGAAGTGGTCATTTTCATAAAAAAGATCAGCATTCTATGTTAAAGATGTTAAAAGGCTATAGTACCTGTTGGAACTATTTATTTGTATGAAAGTAGAAACTGGAGAAGGAAATTATAATATATGCAGCATATATACTTCATTCAGAAGTAAAGATAGGAGAGAAGCTTATAACAAGAGTAATTCACATTTAACGACTCAAAATGTAAGGGTATGGATAAGAGTGTTTAACTATAAGTTATACAGAAACTTTATAGAAAACGACAGCATTCTTAAGGTAGAAAAATAAAATAAAAAAAACAGTATACATAGGTTCATAGGCTGATACTAGGCTATCTGCCCTAGGGCATTTATAAGCCTATCCAGAGTATTTTTGGCTTTCGCCACCCTTTTAGATTAGTTGACTGTGCCTCTGTGTAGTAGGTCACAGAAGGTAGCCCTTTTAAGGTTTGTTTATTGTACCTCTGTCAAGCAGCGACACAGAAGAGATCCCAGGGGTAAACTTATGATCTCCCATCCATTCGTCAAGATTTCTCTTGAAGAGGGTCAGTGAGGGGCTCTGCCTGACATGGATTGGGATTTTATTCCAGAGTGAGGGGAGCCTCTGGGATATGAATCTGTTCCTCCAGCATATCCTATTTATTTCTGAGCTGAGGTTCAGGTCCCTGGAGCATGTAGCTCTAAGGGATTTAGATTTCCTAAGGTGAAGCATGAACATTAATTCTGGGTTGGACATGGCTTTATACATCAGACACAGATCGCCTCTGACTAGGCGGTACGCAACTGAGTAGAGCTGGAGTTTCTTTAGCCGAACTGCATAGGGCATCTGTTTGAGCCCCTTGATCCTCTTGGTGAGATACTTTTGGGGTCTTTCCAGTTGCTGTAGTTGTCGGGTAAGGTACATCCCAAAAGGGGCATTGTACTCAATTATGGGCCTAATAAGTGATGAGTAGAGAGGCACAATGACCTCTCTTGATCTAGATGTGAACCCTTTCATGATAAGGTGGGCTATATAGAAGGTCTTTCTAACCACTTTGGCAACATGATTGTCAAAGGAAAGATTGCTGTCTACTTGGGTCCCCAAGTCCCTAATTACTTCTTCCATACTTAATGGATTACCACCTATGTGATAATTTGTGGCCACTTTGTTTTTTCCAAAGGGGATGACTATGCACTTTTTGGCATTTAGTTTTAGGCCATGGCTCTGGCACCAGTTATCCATCTCTGTGAGACCCTTTTGGAGGATGCTTGTGTCAGTCAGAGAGTCAATTATAGCACCCAGTTTGCAGTCATCTGCGAACTTGGTCAGCCATAGTCCACCCATGTTAACCTGTACCTCGGAGAAATATATACCGAACAAGAGAGGTCCCAGGACTGAGCCTTGTGGGACACCACCTGTAACTGGTTTAGAGTCTGACATGGCACCTGCTATTCTGACCATGTGGGTTCTATCCCTGAGCCAGTTTGCAACCCATCTTGTGACATAGGGGTTGATATTTAAGCTGGTTAGCTTATTTATGATGCCCGAGTGGGGTATTGTGTCAAAGGCCTTTGCGAGGTCCCGGTAGACTGTGTGGACTACCTTCCCTTCATCTATGGCTTTGGTAACTGTTTCAAAGAAGTTGACCAGGTTCAAGAGGCTAGATCTGCCCTTAACAAAGCCGAATTGGGTAGGATCCAGTGTCTGGAGGTTCCCTGTGTCTTTGTTTATGATTTCTATGATGATACGTTCCATAGCTTTGCAGACCAGGCTAGTCAGGCTTATAGGGCGATAGTTTCTGGGGTCTGTTGTGGCACCACCTTTGTGGAGTGGGACCACTGTTGCTGTACGCCATTCCTTGGGAATATATCCTGTATTAAGGCTGAGATTGAACAGTGACTTTATATGAGGGTTTAGTTCTTCTTGGAGCTCATGTAAGACGCAGCCCGGGACACCGTCTGGTCCCATTGATGCTGTGTTTTTAGCTTTGGACAGGGCAGCTCTCACCTGTGCATCTGTGATCTCAGGAAGGCTACATTCTGTTGGGATAGACATTTGCTCTTTTGGGGGGGAAGGGGGGGAGAAGTTTGCACTGAACCTTTCTGCCAGGATGTTGGCAATGTCTGTGGGTTCAGTGAATTTTTTGTCATTTTGCACTAACTCAGAGGATATCTGGGAGTTGCCTCCCAGGTTTCTGACATAACTAAAGAAGGCCTTGTCATTATCTTTAGTGTCTTGTGAAATTTTTCTTTCAAAGCTGGCCTTAGAAGATTTTATGAGGGAACGTAGTTTCTTGCTAGTACTGATCAGTGACGCCTTCCCTTTTTGGGATTTTGCTCTGTCATGTAGGAGCTTTCTCCTTCTGTTGTATAGCTTATTCATGGCCAGGGTCCACCAGACAGGTCTCCTGCCTTTGAAGGAGTGAGTCTTGGTTTTATTTGGAATAGCATGCTCCATGCATTCCTGTAGGTGTCCATAGAATGCTTTTGTAAAGGATTCTGCATTTTGGGCTGTATTGTCCACTGGCCCGGGGGCTTTGAAGGATTCCACCTCAGTTTTGAGAAGTGTGAAGTTTGCTTTTGAGAAGTTCTTCACCGTGGTTTCCTTGGCTAGGGGTGGGGACGGAATATGGATGTCCAGTGAGATTTGTTTATGGTCTGATCTTACCAATGAGGGGTATACCTCTGGTGTGGAACATAGAGACCCCATGTTGGTGATGACTAGATCCAGTATGCTTTCCCCTCTTGTGGGAGTGGTGACCAGTTGTTCCATAGCATTTGAGTTTATAAATTCTAGGAACCGTTGGGTGAGGGTTTTTGGGCTTGAGTAGTTTTCCCAATCTATGTTTGGGTAGTTGAAGTCACCCAATATAATAGTGTTTGGAGAGACCTTCATATCCTCCAGTGTTCTCAGGAAAGCCAAGTGAGGTTCCTTTGTTTGGGTGGGTGGTCTGTAGCAGGCTACAAACTGAAAGGCAGTTTTGCCCACTGTTAGTTGCACATGGATGGTCTCCGAAGCTTCGTGCAGTGCCACTAGCCTGGAGGTGTGGGTATCTTTGATAAATATGGATACTCCCCCTCCTTTTGTGGTTCGGTCTGAGTTTTGGGACCGGAAAGCATGGTATGAAGTATAGCCTGGTAGTGCTGGGGTGCTCTCGGGAGCCTTGAACCAGGTTTCTGTTACTGCACAGATATCGATATTCTCCATACTGAGGAGAGTCTAGAGTGCATGCATCTTGAGGTTTAGACTTCTGGCATTGAGCAGCATTACCCTTAGTTTTTTTTTTCTTTGTGTTGACTATAGGGGTGGGTTTGTCTTTTGAGCCTTGCCTAAAAAAGGCACTATGGGGGAGGCAAGAGCCTTAGCAAGTATTCGAAAACCCAGGGGTGATAGGTGCAAGCCATCCCTAGTGAAGCAACGTGGCTTGTCGAGCATGTCATACCAGGCTGACACACTGGATCCCCTTTGAATGACACCAATACTTTAGCCAACTGTTAAAATTGATCATTTTGTCTTTATACTGTGGCATCATTCTTGGTGTGGGTAAGATGCTACTCAAGGTCAGGGTCATACCGGCCTGGGCTACATGATCAAAGAGCTCCTGTACGTCTTTTTTCATGTAGTCCAGGGAGGTACGTCTCAGGTCATTCACACCAGCATGGACAATGACGGAGTCATACTTGTACTTGCTTTGGAATGACCCGATTGCTTGAATTTTGATAATCTCAGAAATGAAGGTACGATGTAAAAAACATGAAATTTATGTATGTCGTTAGACTTTGCAAAACAGAACAAGCCATTTGTAGAGACAGATGCAGTGTGACTCTTATTTTTATCACAATGTATGTAAGTTATAAGAAAACAGAAAAAAAATAGGACCAAGGTATCTGATGGTGGGTTTTGAGGAAATGAAGAGGGAAATTAAATATTTATTGTAGTTTTGGAAGGAACGTAAAGCAGTGAAAAAATGTTTGTATCAAGATGAGAATGGTGATTTTAGATAATTCTAAAAATGAATGAAAGGAAAGAACACAGATTAACTGTAAAAGAAATCATGATATGTTATGAAAGGAGAGTATGAAATACAATGGGAGACCTATGGAAATTCTTGAAAAAGAAAACGGTACAGTAGTATGACAGGTATAAGAAAATAAGAGTTAAATTAAAAGCTTAGAAAATGGTTGCATTTCATGAAGGGGAAACTAGAACAAGAAAATTAGTATAAAAGAAATGACCAAAGCACTGAAGAAGAGCAGAAATGACACTGGGAGATTATGGGTTTTGCTTTTAACAAAAACATAGAAAAGTGTCTTTAAAGAATGGTGTGATAAGAAAGTTAAATGAATGAGTGAAATGTATGAAGGCCTGGTTAAACTGTGCAGAAAGAGAAATATGACTTGTAAAGACATCTTGTTAAACTGGAGACCAATCAGTTTGCTAAGCCACAATTTCAAGCATTTAACAAAGGTGATTAAACTGAGACTATATGACTCCAGAAAAATAAATAGTGTGTGTGATAATAGCCAGATAAGGATGAATAAGCAGGAATATGTAGGAATTTATTTCTGGTTAAAGACTGCATAGAAAGTATAAGGCAGAAAACAGATGTGTAATGGTGGAATTCAGAGTACTATAGGTAGAGCTTAATTTAATTATTTTTGTAATACTCTTTGCTGTCTGTAGAGTGTCAGCCGTCCTTTGACTGAAAAAAATCATATTATTTTCTCTTCAGGGCAAGAATCAGTCACTTGAGTTCATTGTATATGCAGTCAATATTTTTTATTTATTTATTTTTTATGTTCTGTAACCTATGATTTTCTGCAGAAGCTGACAGGTTTGACTCACAATACCAGCCTAATGGACACATGCACATGCATACCTCACTCTGGGTACAATGTGTATTGCTTGGACATAGGCAGTACTTGTGCATAGCTCACTCTGGGTACAGTGTGTATTGCTTGGACATAGGCAGTACTTGTGCATAGCTCACTCTGGGTACAGTGTGTATTGCTTGGACATAGGCAGTACTTGTGCATACCTCACTCTGGGTACAGTGTGTATTGCTTGGACATAGGCAGTACTTGTGCATAGCTCACTCTGGGTACAATGTGTATTGCTTGGACATAGGCAGTACTTGTGCATAGCTCACTCTGGGTACAATGTGTATTGCTTGGACATAGGCAGTACTTGTGCATAGCTCACTCTGGGTACAGTGTGTATTGCTTGGACATAGGCAGTACTTCTGCATAGCTCACTCTGGGTACAGTGTGTATTGCTGGAGTGCATGCTGTGGTCATGACCCATTTGTTGTTGTTATCTCTGATAGGTGTTAGTATGGTAGGGGGCTTAGCTGCTTCACTTCCATCTTGGACATGTGAGCCACCAGTGGCAGTTGACTCCTACCATCCCTTATCAGGTTGCCCAGCACTTGGATCATTAATCAGTGTCCCTTCCCTGCATCTTTCCTACTCCCTGATAATTATGGGATTGATTCCAAAAGTCTTGCTGGCTACTTACGCTACGAGAAGATGTTTTGGAATCTGGCCCCCTGGTGTAAGCCTTTGTATAGATAGGCCTCAAAACAAAGTAAGTCACGTACACTGAGAGCAAGTCTTTCAGAATCAGGCCAGACTTACACTGAGAGCCACTCTTTTGGAATGTGGCCCAATATATACCAACAGCAGGATAACTCTACAGTGGGGAAAGGGAACATTTTCCCAATCCCCACTGTTTGAGATCTCATGTAGAAAAACAGACAGCTATGTTTGATCAGCTGATTTTTGATCACTTGTGCCAGCTTTTTTTCTGTGTGATGATCTCACAATTTGATCTCCTGTATAGTACTCATATTTTAATACACACACACATATATATATATATATATATATATATATATATATATATATATATATATATTGTGTATGTATCTCTCTTTCTATATATTTATATGTATAAATATGTATAATATCTGTTCACCTATGTGTATATAGACAGATATAGATATATGGATGCAGTTGAAAGGGAATGCTTACGAGTGAATGCTTTTTACTACTGTAAAAAAAAGTGAATGCTCATGTGAGTAAACATTCTGTCAGTTGGAGTTTCTGCTGAGAGCCTTTGGCATGGGATCGCACATCAGCGAGTTAAGGGAATTTACCCTTACCCCAATAATGTGCAATCTTGGAGTTACTATATATAATTAGCAAGGGGTATGGGAGTGCAGTTAGTCTTGTCCCACTGCAAAATTTTTTTTTTGTTTCGTAGACATTCAATCATTTTACAGTTCAATGTGAAATAATCTCTGTCTGTGTTTGTTATTATGATGGCTAATGGCCCTGGAGCCAATATAAGCCTAGCCCAAGAATATTCGCAGTCATCCTGCTGCCGAAAGTTAGATGTTCTTTGTGTTTCACTGTTGCAGTCATTACATTTTGGGTAATCCTGCTGGCAGGTTGCCCTCAGTTGGCCTGAATTCCAAAGTCCTGGGTCCTGCATCGGCTGTCGTCGTCCCTTCCCTGACGTCAGGTTGTCAGGGGCATAAAAGAAGCAGCCAACACCATTTTCTTTAGTCTTTCTTGCCGCGTGGTGCCCAAAGCAGAAGCAGTTAGCAAGTGCCGGTCGGCCAACTCCTGAAATTTTCGAGTTCGAATTTGAGATGCAAAGTCTTCTATAAAGCTAAGTACCCCACTGGGGAAACTTTTTTCTTGCTCCAGAACCGATGTCAGAAAAAGTTAATAATTGCATTTCTTGTGGGAAGCAAATACCTCATAAGGACTTTCATTCTTACTGTATTCCTTGCCTAGGGCCCGATCATAACTTTCTGGGTTGTCGGTTTTGTGCTAGATTTAACCAACGCACTATTAAGCATCGGTATGATTTTGCTTTAAACTACTTTGGACGCAGGTTTAATTATCCAGAAATGTCATTGGAAAGCCATCCGACTACCAGAGTTCACAAAAAACGCAAAGAAAAAGAAAGACACCCGAGGCCCAAAATCGATGACGAAGCTTCTCCTAAGCCAGCCGCCAGTTCGCCGGTTCTCAGTGAGGTGCTTTCGCAGCCCCTGATGACCGCTACTTTAGAGTCGCAGGGCGCTACCGACTCCCACGTGGAGTCAGCCATGCCGCTGGAAACTCAAGGTATTGAAGCCTCAGACGCTAATCCTTTAGATGGGTCCGGAGCCGCTGAGCAGGCACCGGCTTCTGAGGGTGTATTCAGACCCGAACATCTGTGCATTAAACTGATTTCAAAGGCAAAGACTAAAGCACCTTCAAAGGCAAAGAAACAAACTCAAGAGCCTCATGGACAGGTCTCCGTGCCCAAAAAACAGATGCTCAAAATGGCTGAAGACTTGATTACCTTGATCAGGGGTTCCCATCCCCCTCCTGATAAGAGGCCTAGGCAGGAGACTGACTATGAACCTTCAGATCAGGTTTCCATTTCTTCTGATTCCTCTTCTGATCAGGAATATTCTTTTCCCCCCTATGAGGATTCTGATGCTGAAGAATCCATACCTTCAGCTTCTCCTCCTGAGGACTATTCCTTTAGGGAAACCTTACATACCACGAGGGAGCATTTCCACTGAGAAAGCCAAGATTTTTCAAAATCTAAAAAGAGGCTCAGGGATTTCCTGTTACCTCAGCACAAGTCACTTGCCATCCCCCCTGTGTTAGACATTGTAGATGATGTGTTTTCGGAGTCTAGCCTTACCCCTGACTATTTACCTCCAGCTCCTGTTAAGCCTGACAGATATTCCAGGGTTCCTGACTCACATAAATTCCTTTTTAAAAACCCTGCTGCAGACCCAGAAACTATTTCTCAGGGTCCCAAGGGAGTTAAGGCTTCCCCTACAAAAAACCCTACCTCTTCTGACAGGGATTCTAGGGCACTGGAAAGATGGGGAAAAAAGGTTTGCACATCTACTACCTTGGCTATAAGGGTCTTAAACTGTCAGTTTCATATGCTCAAATATCAGCAACATGTCATGGCATTGCTTACACAGAAATTGTTGTTAAACTCTGAATGTGCAGAAAACAAGGAAATTCAGGATATATTGCATGCAGCTGAACAAGTTGGAAAGCATACTTTGCAATGTGGTTTGGATTCTTTAGAGACCTCCTGCAGGGCCGCAGTTACAGGCTCTGTAATTAGAAGGTATGCTTGGTTAAAGGAACAAAATCTGCCTGATCATGTTAAAGTTAAATTATTAGATGCACCTTTACAGCATGATACTTTGTTTGGTGTTAAGGCAGAAGAGGTGTTAAAGAAAATGGAGGACAAGGCTAAATCTATGCAAATGGCCAAAGATTTTTTACAAGTACAGCCACCTAGGTTTAGTAGACACTGGCCAACAAAGAATCGGTCCTTTCCTGTGTCAGAAAGACCTCAAAGGGGCAGACCCAGATGCCCTAGAGGCAGATCCCAGGCGCAAGGTTCATACAGGTCAAAGCAATGTAGTGCTTCTACCTCCAAAGGTGGAGAAGACAAATCACAACCTTACAGGAAACAGTCCCAATGACTTCCCCCTGCCTGCACCAAGCACTTATTTCCTGGCAGCACCCTTAGGGAGGAAATTAGCACTTTTTTCTCAAAATTGGCACATTATAACCCAGGACAAGTGGGTTCTAAATATCATGTCACAAGACTACAAGTTCCATTTCCATACCCTGCCAAAGACAAACGGCTGACCAGATCTGCCAAAAAATCAGTGGGCAGAGGCACAAAAACAAGTCTCATCCATCATGGACATGAGGGCCATTCAACAAGTGCCAGAGCAAGAGCGGGGGCAAGGATTTTACTCAAGACTGTTCTTGGTACCCAGAAAGGACAAGGCCTGGAGGCCAATACTAGACGTATCAATTCTGAACACATACCTGGATATACCAAAATCCAAAATGTTGACTTTGCAGCAGCTTCTGCCCATGCTCGACAAGAATGCTTGGCTTGTAACTTTAGACATAAAAGAGGCATACCTGCATGTCCCAATCAGACAAATATGCAGAAGATACCTCAGATTCAAGACTGGCTCAATGCATTACCAATTCTCTGCACTGCCCTTTGGCTTATCTACTGCGCCCAGGGTCTTTACAAAGTGCCTGGCACCAGTAATTGCATTCTGCAGACAAAGAGGAATACAAATATACCCTTACTTGGACGACTGTCTAATTCAAGCAGAGAACAAGGACATCCTTTTACAGCATCTGGCATTTGTGAAAAAAACTTCTAACATGCCTAGGGTACACAGTCAACGAAAAGAAATCAAAACTAGTACCCTCTCAAGAGATAATATTCCTGGGTGCAAGCTTAAATACAACTGCCCAGATGACTTTTCTCATGCCAGACAAACAAAGGCAACTGACTACCTATTTCAAAATGTTAGCAACAAAGGCCCAGTAATCTGCAAGAAAAATTCTGCAGGCTTTGGGCTTCATGGTATCCGGCATCCTATTAATTATATATGCAAGACTGCATATGAGGAAACTTCAATGGTACCTAAAAGTTTTTGGACTCAACATTGCCACAGCCTGGAAACCGTAATTACTCTTATTCCCTGCCTGCATCAGAAGTTTCGATGGTGGGCAAAGGCTTGTCACCAAAACAAGGGACAGCCATTCACATTACCCCAAGCCAGGCAGACACTAACAATAGATGCATCAGATTATGCCTGGGGGGCCCACATGGCAGGAAGATGCATTCAGGGAACATGGACCTCAAACCAAATGCATCTACATATCAATCCAAAAGAGATGCTAGCTGTTCAAAATGCCCTGACAGCCTTCAAGGACCTACTTCATCCAGGACAACTACTGATAAAAACAGACAACACCACAGTCATGTGGTTCATAAACAAGCAGGGGGGCACACATTCTTACCCTCTTTGCAGACTAGCTATGACTTTGTGGGACACAGCATTGACTTACCAAGTACATCTGCAGGCACAATTCCTGCCAGGAAGGAAAAATACTCTGGCAGACAAACTAAGCAGAAACCTCATGGATCCCCACGAGTAGAGGCTGGATCCACAAGTCTTCAACATGATAGCAAGGAAATGGAGATGCCCGGACATAGATCAGTTTTCCTCCCCTCACAACTACCAACTAAAGAGATTATGCACAAGGATTTATCACAGACAAGCATGGAAAGTGGATGCCCTATTCTTCAGCTGGAAAAACCTATCAGTATATGCATCTCCCCCTCTGCCTCTCCTCCCCAAGGTACTCCTAAAGGTCAGACAGGAGAAGCCAAAGATGATACTGATTGCACCAGACTGACCCCGCCAGCACTGGTACCCAGTATTAAGGAGCTTGTCTCAATGCCCAACTTGGACCTTACCTCAAGTACTGCATCTACTATCCCAACAAAACAATCAGATCCTGCACAGCCAGCTCAGAACTTTAAACCTGGCAGCATGGTGAATAATGTAGTCATACAAAACACACCTCTCAGCAAAGCTGTGATGGATGTCATTTTGGAAGCCAGAAGGCCTAGTACTAGAAAATATTATGCTGGAAAATGGAAGAGATTCTGTGCTTGGAACCAGGCACAAGGAACAGATACAGCTGTGCCAAATATTCCTCAGATTTTACAATACTTAACTGAGATGCTGGACAAAGGCCTATCTTTCTCATCTATTAAAATACATGCCTCTGCCATTTTGGCCCATTGCAATGCAGAGCCACCATTCTTTTCTCATCCCTTATTAAAACAGTACCTCAGAGGAGCCAAACATTTAAGGCCTCCAAGGAGATCACCAATGCCTGCATAGGACCTCAACTACTTATTGGAAAAACTCACCCTGCCTCCCTTTGAGCCAGCTGCTACTGCGGATATAAAGTTTTTATCTTGGAAAACAGCTCTGCTTTTAGCAATAACTTCTGCAAAATGAGTTTCAGAGCTACAGCAAAAAAATCAAAATAAATGTTTAACATCAAGATATAGGCATACGACATCTGGGAGATATATTTCCATAAGAACAAGATATCTGATTAAGGTGAGAAACAAAAAATATGGAAGAGAGGTCAAACTACAACTTTGAAAACTGAAATAAACAATCTGGAAAAAGAGGTTAAGCATAGTGTGAGACAAAGTAAAATTGAAGAAAATGTATATAAAGATACTGAGCATAATATTGAGCATAATAGGAAACCTTTTTACAAATACATAAGATGTAGAAGGAGTAAAGACATACAAATTTATAAACTGTGTGCAAATTCTGAAATTTCTTCTCAGATACAACAGAGTTTAGATATATTTACAAAATGTTATGCAAAACATAATCACCTTTAATCATAAGAGGTGATACGTTGCCCTAGTGACATCCAAGTAACCTCAGATACTGGAATCAAATTAGATTATATTGAAAAATAACTGTACAAACTGGATCCAAACAAAGCACAGGGATGAGACTGAATTAGCAACAATGAATTGAGAACACTTCAGCAAGAACCTATGGTACCAATATATCTATTATTCACTAGGTCATATAAATATGGGGATATTCTTCAAGAATGGAGACATGCACTTATTAAACCTGTCTTTAAGGGAAAGGGGAGTAGGATAAACCCAGAGTCATATCGACCCTTAAATCTACTTTCATGTTGTGGAAAAATAATGGAGAAGGTAATATTGGATTCATTATTGTCAGAATTGGATAAGTTGGGACTTGAAACCATATATCAGCATGCATATGTTGAAAATAGATCTATTACCACCTGTAACATGATGTTCTATAACAACATAATAACAGCTATGAATAAAAAATTGTGCTGTGATATAATTCATATAGATTTAACTTCAGCATTTGACAGGGTCATGCACAAAATACTGATCAATAAATTAGAACAACTAGCTATTGATGTACTCTTGATAAGATGGATAGATGCATGGCTTACATATAAGACATGGCAAGTATCATACAACAACTTGGCAGGTGAATCCCTTGGTTACAGTTAAGGTGTACCACAGGGCTCTGTCCTAGGCCTTACTTCTTCAGATTGTATCTTTCAGACTTAATTTTTCATCTAAGGTGTTCTACAGTCTACATGCAGACCTGAAATTGGGTAAACTGATTACATGTGTTACAGTTAAGGCATGTCTGCAAAATAACTTGACTAAATTGACCATTTGGGCAAGGAGAATAATATGCTGATACATGCATCAAAAACTAAGCCTATGAGATTTGAGAGACATAAATTGAAAGGTGAATATTTAATCCAAAAACACTACTCCATGAACCAACTCACCAAAAAAAAAACACATTGAACAACTGGAGAAATGGTCACCATCCCCTTTTACTGTGTTCCTAGGACTAAGCCTTGATGCCAAAATACTAGGAATACAGTAAAAGTAGATGGTGACCGTTTCTCCAGTTGTTCAGTGTGTTTTTTTCTTTTTAGGTGAATATTTAATACAGCACACAGTGATTGAAATTGTAGACTCATTTAAGGACCAGGGTATATGGGTAGATTCAGATATGAGTTTTTTTATTCATATCAACCAATTGGTTATAGAACTATAGGTTGTATAAAAGGATTTATAAAGTCTGGGTAATCAAAAATTATGAAGTCATTGTTTGTTAGTTACATTAGACCCAAACTTAAATATGGAATAATGATATGGAAACACTATAAGAAAACAACCATGACTAAACTGGAAAGAGTACAGTGGAAATATACCAAGGGCATCCATGGATGTAAAAATTTAAGTTATTATGAAAGACTAAAATATCTGAACTTGTACAGTGTCTCTTACAAATATCTAAGAGAAGATCTTATTCAGGTATATAGGGCATTTGGAGACAACTACCTCTGAGAATGTTTGGGATTATCAAAAAGTACCAGAGAATCATCAGACAACCTATGTAGAAGATTCTATAGGAATGAGAAGTGTACTAACTGGTTCTATGACAAAGTAGCTGATGCATGGAACAGACTACCAAATTACATTAAAGCAAGTACTAGTTTAGATATTTTAAGAACAGCCCGGACACCTGTTATGGTAGCAAATGTTTTGGTATATTGTCAGGTTACAAGGGCATTAATGCCCTTACTTGAAATATCTGTATGTATGTATGTATGTATTTTTGTATTATAAATGTAAAAGAAATTGGAGCATAGGGCAAGTAGAAAGGGAGAAGAGCAAGCAGAGAGGCACATATAAAGGCAAGGGAAGAATAGTATGGGGAGGGAGGCAAGGGTCATTTTTATTTTATTTATTTATTTTTTGTGGTACATGCCCATTTCATTGTAAATTTAAGAAGGGCTGAGGAGAAGATAGCATGGAGAATGTAAGGTAGAGATGGCAGCAGAAGCAAACAAACCAACAAAAAAGACTGACAAAGATTGACATGGAAAATTCTGTCACACAAATGCTAGAGAACAAAAATGGGTGGGGGGTGACACAAAGGAGATGGCTAGCATGGGCAAGGGGTGATGGGGTAGAGTGGACTAAAACTTCAGGAGAGAAATAAGACACAAGGAATGGGAATACTATACTATGACATATGACAGCAAACATATGAAGCATCACCTCACAGCCTGTTAGTTGATGCCTATGGTATATAAGGTGTAAATGGCACAGATAGGTAAAGATGAATTGCTGTGTAAGAGTAAGGCATGGCAGGCTAACAAGGGTTTGATGACCCAGCACTGGACCAGTAATTAAGGAGCCTTAATCCTCACCAGTGGGGGTTGTACAATGAGGTGATGACTAGTACACACACAGTATTTCCAGATGCAGCTCTTTGCATCAAGTGTAGTTTCCCTTAAGAGCACGCAGAGACCACAGTCAGTCCATGACTGGTTTCTCCTTCTTTCTCTAGATCCTCAGTAAGACACCCCAATGGCACAGCTATAAATCTGAGATCTTAGCATAGTGGCCAAACCAAGACTTCCAGCACCCTCTCTGTCCAACCAGTGCTTGGTGTTCCTGCCCACGTAGCTGACACACACACACACTCTTTGAGGTTTGATTTATACACACACACCTGGGAAAGGCTAGCATGGATTTACTAGCTATGCCCCCTTTTGCCCAGACTATAAGGTAGTTTTCACTGCCACCAGCCAGCTCCTTATCAGCTTATTTAAGGCCCTTAACAAAGGGTGTCCAATATTACTGTGTGATGTTAATATTAATACAAATGGTAGGTTGACCAAGAGCAAGGCTGTTAGGAGTGGCCTACACAGTGTTAAATATGCAAGTACTCTGAGAACTAATATATCTCTACATATTTAATAATAAATAATAAAAGAACAAGAAAATACTAAATATATAGTCACGGTGACATCAGAGTTCAAAACCACAGGAAATATTTTTAAACAACACCGCAGGGCAGTCTCAAATAAATAAGGAAAAACATCTAAACTGTGCTTCATTATATTCCTGACTGAATCTAATAGAATTACTATACCCTAGTTAACTTACTTAAGAGCAAAACACGAAAAACCACTGGAAGCACTTAAAAGTTGACCAACAAATAACGAACAAAGTGCTGTAAGCCAAGGAAAACTGTAAAACCATAAATCCACTTCGAAGCTTTTAATGAACCAAACTCCACAGACCATTCACATATTCTTTGCGAGAACACTCAAATTTATTCTTCGCATAAACATCTTAGTGTCTAAAATTGTGGTGGTGGTGTCACCCTTTGAACTAGGAATAAATTTGAAACCTTTGCTGAGTAATTTAAAATGATTTGCCTTAATATCAAAATTACCATAATTGTAGATGGAAAAGTCCTTATACGTATAAATCACATTATTTACAACATTGATATTATGTACTTCATCTCTTTCCAAAATCGGGCTAAATGAAGAGTGGGTGTTTATCAAAACCTCCCCCTCCCCCTTCTCCCCCCCCTCCTGTAAAAATTTTCCCTATAATTATGAGGCCTGTATTCCTCTTCTGTTTCCCTTACTAAAGGAGGGAAATCTTGGTCATATAGATAGTCATTCTGAAAATCAGAATGACTATAAGTGGGTTTATTCCATTTCCTATTATTAACAAAATTATTGGTATTCTTTTTAGACATGGTGGGTTCTGGATAATTAGTCCCATTTTCATATTCCATAATGTCCCTGTGTAATTTACCTAATTTACGTTGCATAACCACTTTGCATTTATCATCTATTTCATGCCTAATATTATAATATTGTTGCCTCTCTTCCTTAATACCAAAAATTAGGTCATTTTTAATAGCTCCATCCATTTCATCAATATCTTTACTCAAACACTTTATTTTTCTCTCATTTTCTTCTATTATTAACTTAATAACATCCAAACCACATTGATTAAATACTTTGAGCAAATTTTTATGAAAAATGGAACCACAGGTGACATTATTTGGATACTTGCAAATACAAAGTCCTTTTGGGACAATTTCCTTTTTTAAGCATTCTAATAAATATGTGTTTTCTATATTTAAAGTTTTAAACCTGGTCATAAGACCTTTAAGTTTGTCAATTTTGACCACATAAGTCTCTCCTTCCTGTTTGTCCAAACCAGCGTGTGTATCCACGCCAAAATCTATATTTCTGTTCAACCAGTCTCTAGTGCTGATGTTATTAGTACAATCAGTACCTTTGCTTATGTCCGTGGAAGTCGGTTTCTTACGTTGAGCCCCTGCAGCTGCTCCCCGACGCTCATTTCTCTCTACAGCCCCTTTGGATTCAACACCCAGAATGTTAGGAGTTAATAGAGGATTAAAATTAGTCGCTGAGCCCTCGGAAAAGTCGCCGGCGTCGTCCTCTTCGCCCATAAGCTGCCTCTTCCGTTTGCTTCTGTTATTAGGCTGTTGTACGTCTTCAAACACATGTTCTTCACAACCTAGCTTAGTTTGACTCACTAACATCTTGTGGCAAAGGGGTGTGAGTAAATCTATGAGCTCGGTCAACTGCCCAATCAGTTTCCTTGATTGGCCGAGCTCCTCCATCGCTTCCGAACTCATTGCTGTCCGTGTTCCTTCTAAATAAGTTTCCTTGGCCCAGAACAAGTCACAAAACACGAAAAACCACTGGAAGCACTTAAAAGTTGACCAATAAATAACGAACAAAGTGCTGTAAGCCAAGGAAAACTGTAAAACCATAAATCCACTTCGAAGCTTTTAATGAACCAAACTCCACAGACCATTCACATATTCTTTGCGAGAACACTCAAATTTATTCTTCGCATAAACATCTTAGTGTCTAAAATTGTGGTGGTGGTGTTGTCACCCTTTGAACTAGGAATAAATTTGAAACCTTTGCTGAGTAATTTAAAATGATTTGCCTTAATATCAAAATTACCATAATTGTAGATGGAAAAGTCCTTATACGTATAAATCACATTATTTACAACATTGATATTATGTACTTCATCTCTTTCCAAAATCGGGCTAAATGAAGAGTGGGTAGTGTTCTCGCAAAGAATATGTGAATGGTCTGTGGAGTTTGGTTCATTAAAAGCTTCGAAGTGGATTTATGGTTTTACAGTTTTCCTTGGCTTACAGCACTTTGTTCGTTATTTGTTACTTAAGAGCAACACAGATGTGGTGAATAGATCTTCGAGTTGTTGTCAGGTGCAAAACAGAATACAGAATGCTCTGTCTCTCTCGGAAATTTCTCAAATGAATATCTCCAATATTACCGCTGGGCTAACTTGCAGAATAACATCATTTTTTGTCATCTGTCTCTATCCAGGTGAAACCCTCACTGCTGGAAGATGGCAGTATTTAGCATCTACCTGTGAAAATACATTGACCTCAGAACTTTAGCATATGCTGGAAGTCATAAAACAATTACCTTCCGTCACATTCAAAACTAGTAATTATTTCACCTTAAAGACAATAGAGAGAGATTCCTATTATACAAAGAAGCACCACCACAAACCAAGTTGGATGCACTCACTCAATTTAATTAACGAATAAAACACATAAACGCAAAGCACATGTAAGAAACGTTTCCGTCTTCAACTTCTTCAGATCTAATAGATTCCTATTATAGACATCTGTCTCTAGCTGCCATAAAGTAATTTAATTTCACCTGTTTTCTGAAGATAACTTCCAGTATTCCAGTTTCCACTGTTACACTTTTGTAACTCTTTAAATGTACATATTTTATGTACATTTCTGTTTTCTTCCAGCAGAGCACACTCTGGATACATTTTTAAGCTCAGTACTTTGAAAAATACATTTTTAACACATGCCTGTACAGACCAGTTTGATATACACATGACATATAATTATCTACAAAATTCCAGATGGCTGTGCTGACAGTATTTCCTTTCATGACAGAGGTCCCTAATATAGACATTCTGTCTATAGCTGCCATAAAGTAATTTAATTTCAGCTATTTTTTAAGTTAAACTCATGTTCCAGTTTCCACTGTTAAAATATATACATTTAAACAGTTACAATAGTGTATGTACATTTCTGTTCTCTTCCAGCAGGGCACACTCTGGATCCAGCTTTAAGCTCAGTACTTTACAAAATACCTTTTTTAGCACACGTCTGTACAGAGCAGTTTTGATATTCGCATGACATACAGTTCTAATAGATTTGTGACATAAACATCTTGAATAGATCAAGTTGATATTCACAAATGACATATCATTTTTTACAAAATTCCAGATAGCTGTGCTGGCAGTATCTCCTTTCATGACACTTCTTCCCCCCCTCAAAGACTCAAGCTAGTTTTCCAACTGATGAGCCTATCTGTGAATACCTTACCCATTCCCTGTCTTGAGATTCCAGCTGAATTTGCATTGCTGATCCCATTGCAGTGTTGGATTGTCATATTATATACCTGCAACCCTAGGCTCCACCATAGTAACTTGGGATTTTGCTGCCTGGCTCCCTGTAGCCATAGATCCCCCTCAGACTCCTGCTGCCTTCTACTGCAAATACTTAGCACCAGGGCCTCCCTATCATGGTAAGGTTTCATCATGTTCACATGGTACAGTTAGTGCTTCTGCCTCCATGTAGTTAACATCACTGACCTTCCTTACCACTTTGAAGGGTCCCTCCCAAGCTTCCTGCAGCGTGTTGTGCCTGACAGGAATGAGAACCATAACCTGCTACCCCACAACATACTCTAGCTTGGGCATTCCTGACATACCAGCCCTTTTTCTGCTGTTAGGCTTCTGCCAGGTTCTCCTTGGCCATGCACATGAGTTCCTTGAGCCTTGTCCTGAGGTTTAAAACATATGCCACAACAGACTCTTTGTGGGATACACACACACCCTCACACTCATCACAAATCAAATCTAGAGGTCCCTCATCCTATGTTCATAGAGCAACTCATAGGGTGAAAACCCATGTGGATTCCTGTGGCACCTCTCTTTAAGAAAACAACAGATGAGGCAAATATTTGTCCCACTCCCTCTTGAACTGGTCTGCAAATGTCCATAGCATGATCTTTAGTGTAGAGTTTAACCTCTCCACCAGACCATTAGTCTAGGAATGGTAGTGGGTGGTCTTTAGGTGCTTCACCCTACAGCGCTCCCACAGACAAGCCAGCAGATCTGACATGAAATTGGCACCTCTGTCAGTCACTATTTCGTTTGGGAAACCTAACCTGCTAAATATCTCTAACAAAGCATCTGCCACATTTTCTGCCTCAGTGGAGGGCAGAGCCACCACCTCAGGGTATCTGGTATCATAATCTACTACCACTAGGATATACTTCCTCCCTGTGGAACTTGGGGTACTCAGAGGGTCCACAATATCCATAGCTACCCTATGAAACAGTTCCTCAATCACAAGCAAAGGCATTGATGGAGCTTTCATCTTGTCTCCTTTTTGACTACCTTTTGCCATTGCTCACAGATCATGCAGTGCTGTTACATCCCCTGGAAATCCCAGGCTAATAACAGTTCTGCCTAAAATGTCTCTTGGTATGGTTTATGCCCATATGACCTTCAAAGGGAATGTCATGGGCTATGGCTAGAAGTGCCAGACAGTAGGTTGTGAACACTACTAACTGTTGTATTCTCTCACCCTCTAGTCCTCCCTCAGGGGCCCATTCTCTATATACTAACCCTTTGTCCCAGTATGCAGATTCCCCTTTTTCTTAAGAATCATTCACCTCTGTGGCTTCCTCCCTTAAGCCCTGTAATGTAGGGTCTGAGAGCTGAGCCTGTCTCAACTCTCTCTTTGTAACCCTTCCCAGCTCCCCTTCCACAGGAAGTCTGGTATCCTCTGACAGTGGTGCCTCATTGTCAGCCTGGGTACTACTACTCACCTCTGCCCTTGCAGTCACTCTGTGCAAGGGAACATCAGTACCCACAAGCAGCTGTTGCTCACCTTCAGTCTCTCTGCTGCAGGGTAGCTCCCTCCCTGAGGTAGACACCTCACCAGTCCTGGCTTCAAGTGTGCAGTCTGCCTGGTTCCCACCCCAGCTACCAGGCTCACATGCTTGTCTCCAAGCCTGACTGTGTGTAACTGCATGCACACACAAGGTACTGCATTATCAAAGTCATTCCTGTCAGGACATCTGCTGGGATATTCTCAAACACACCTACTCCCTTGCTTCCTTTCCCACTTTCTCAGTCAAGGTGAACCCTACACAAAGGCATTTGGAATATAGTTCCTCCTAAAGCTCTGAATGAACTAGACTGCCCAAGCAAATAGTGCTCCTTTTTAACCATTGCAGACTTCAAAATGGTTAGGTTAGAGGCTGTGTCTCTCTTAGCAGTGGCCTGTTTCCCATCTACTAAGCTAGGGTATAACCCCTTGTTGTAGTTAGGTACCCTTGTTGTCTCCAGACAACTTATCACTAGCATTCTGTCATTCCCACGTACTGACTCTCCCACCTTTTGTTCCCCACCTTGCCTCCATGTACATCTATATGCTACATGGCTCCACTGGTTATATTTAACACATTTAACCCTTGATCCTTGTCATGTCCTTGAACTAGTGGCTTCCCCTGCTACAGGTGGGCTCTGTAGGGGCAGTTTAAGCTGCCCACCATGAGTTCTGTTAGATCCGTGTGCAACACTGGTTATCCCTTTTCTATGCAGTGATGCCATTCTTGCTAGGTATGGGTCTCCCTTTTTCCCTACTCATCTGCAGTATTGCATTCCCTATCTGCTAACAAGATTCTCTTGTCCTTAGGCAAAATGTTAAGGGCTTGTTCCCTCACCAAAATGTCTGCCAACCCTTCAGAAGTGGTGACCTGACACCCATTGACCCACCTATAAAAATAAGCCTTGCATCTATGCTCACGAAACTTTTTCCTATAAGCTTCAGGTGTTAATTTAAAACACTCTATAAACAATTTTTTAACAGTATTATAATTCAAACAGTCAGTATCAGACAATTTAGAAGTGGCAGTTACAGCTTTACCATGGAATAAGGGGTGCAGGAACCGTACCCAGAGACCTTGGTCAACATTATACATTATTACAAACCCTTTCAAACATATGATTAAGCTATCAAAATGATCACCCACTGTAAATTATGGAAGAAATTTACTGACCTTTATTGCTTCTGTGGGTTCTGTTGTTCCCTTCCTCCTTACTTCCTTGACCTTGGTGAAGAGTTAGCATCTCCTTTTTGTTGTGCCTCTGCCTCTCATTTTCTTCATCTTCCAGACATCTCAGTCTCTCAGCTGACTCTAATGCCATTTGTTTCTCCATTTCTTCAGCCTCCAAATGCCGCAGTCTCTGCTAATTCTAGTTCCAACCATTTGGTCTCCAGTTCAAGTCTGTTGAACTCAGATGGAGTTTTAAGTCCACCGAGGCAAAGTTGAACTGTAGGATTTCTGAGAGTTGTACATCCCCAAGGCCAGTCTGGTTGTCTTCCTGGTTGCTGGTCTGTGATGTAGCTGTGGCTATGGTTGCAATCATTTCTGCTTTAGTCAGGTCGGCATCTTGGCACATCTCAGCCAACTGGCTCCTTGCCAGCTTACTATACTCCTCTGCTGACATCCTTGCCTGCTCTCCCTAATGAAGATAATGCAACATAAATAAAACTATTTTGATATGAACCTCTGAATGTCTACTGTGTGGCTGCTTGAGAGTACAAACACCTTCCCTAGTGACCATTCTTTACAGGCTATAGGAGTTCAATATCCAAACCACTGAATCCCAATATGTGATGTGGTGATCCCACAACTGCCACCAACAAGTGTGAAGAACCAGCACTGGACCAGTAATCAAGGTGCTTCAGTCCTCACCACTAGCACCAGTGGGTGACATACACTGAGGGGATAACAAGTGCACACACAATGTTTCCAGAGGCAGCTCTCTGCATCACGTGCAATTTCCCTTAATAACATAGAGACCACAGTCAGTCTGGGGCTACTTTCTCCCTCATTCTTCAGATCCCCAATAAGACTCCTCACTAACACAGCTGTAGAGTTGAGATCTCAGCTGAGTGGCCGAGCCAAGACATGTGGCACCCTCTCTGTCCAACCAGCGCTTTGTGTCCCTGCCCAAGTAGCTGACGCACACACTCATTGAGGTTTGATTTACACACACACACACACACACACACACACACACACACACACACACACACACACACACACACACACACACACACTCCTGAAAAAGGCTGGCTCAGGTTTACTAGCTATGCCCCCTTTTTTCAGACTATAAGGTAGTTATCACTGCAACCAGTGAACTCCTTATCAGCTACTTTAAGTCCCTTAACAAAGGGTGTCCAATCTTACTGTGTAATGTTAATATTAATACAAATGATAGTTTGACCAAGAGCAAGGCTATTATGAGTGGTCTACACAGTGTCACCAAATAAATATCCAAGTACTCTCAGAACTTAAATATCTCTACACAGATCAGCTGCAATGAAAGGTTTAAATATATTTAATAATAAGTAATAAAAGAACAAGAAAATAGTATATATTCACAGTGACAATAGTTTAAAAGCACAGGAAGTATTCAAAACAACATTACAGGACAGTCTCAAATAAATAAAGAAAACATGTAAACTATGCTTCACTGAATTCCTGACTAAGTCTAAGAGAATTATTATACCCTAGTTAACTTAGTTAAGAGCAAGGCAGATGTGGTGAATGGATCTTCTAGTTGTTGTCAAGTACAAGACAGAATACACAATGCTCTGTCTCTCTCAAATGTTTCTCAAATTAATATCTCAAATATTACTGCTGAGATAGCTTGCAGAATAGCATCATTTCCTGCCATCTGACTCTATCCTAGGTGAACCCTACACTGCTGGAAGTTGGCAGTATTTAGCATCTACCTGTGAAAATATATTGACCTGAGATCTTTAGCAGATACTGGAAGTCATAAAGCAATTACCTTCCTTCACATTAATAACTAGTAATTATTTCACCTTAAAGACAATACAGAGATCTCCCTAGTGTAGCTGCCATAAAGTAATTTAATTTCAGCTCTTTTTCTGAAGTTAACCCCTGTATTCCCATTTTCACTGTAAAAATATGTACATTTAAAAAGTTGCAATAGTATATGTACATCTGTTCTCTTCCAGCAGGGCACACTGTGGATACATCTTTAAGCTTTAGTACTTTACTTTACAAAATACCTTTTTAACACATGTTTGTACAGACTAGTTTCATAGACACATGTCATACAGTTCTAATACATGTATAACACAAGCATCTTATATAGATCATGTTGATATCCACAAATGACAAATAATTATTTGCAAAATTCCAGATAGCTGTGCTGACAGTATCTCCTTTTGTGACAAAGGGCATTGTGTAATAATGGTAGGGTAGATGGATATGGATACTGCAGTGAATGCAACCAACCAGTCAGGTCCAGGTGACACTCAGGATGGTGGTGACATCCACTGTTAACCCAGTGTACAACATCATAATATTGTTGGGAATCCCTAGCAGTAGGATGTGTAGTAGAAAACTTTTATCTGGAGTTCCAAGGGGTGTGAAACACAAAGCAAAACAGTGCTTTAAACAATGGTATAAATAAGTAGCAGCAATATAAACATGGCAGTGAAGCATAGGCCTAATAAATGTGCTATCACATCAATTCCATATACATACCCCTACACCTGGACAGATAAACTTGCCTCTTCTGACATATCAGCTAGTTTTCATCTATCTCACCAGCTGTTGAAAAATAGAAAAAAATGAACATTCCCATTCACACCAATGACTGAATATAGCTGACTACCTACATATCCCCAATCAGCCACCAATTACTACTACTCACTACAGAAATCTGTCTTCCTCATTTTAACAACTTCTTCCTATTGGCTAAAGAGCTCATGGAAGTACTTGTTCATGTCACTGGAATGATGTTGGCAGTGCTCACCAGTGTGGGTGATACCTATGACATGACTCACTGCCCTGGCAAGGTAGTTCCAAGTATCCATCTTGTATCTGTGGAGAGGGGCTCATAGGAGTTCATCAGCAGACACTCATGATGGTAGTGATGATTCATGAGGTACAGAAATACTGCTGTGTTCTTCATGCAGCATGTGAGAGCCCTAGAAATATCATCCCCTTTAGAAGCCATGGTTACTTCACAGATTGGTATCAAGAGGAAGATGTTAACAGATTCACATTAATAGACTTTGTAGGGGCCAAATGCTGCACATCCATGGACAACATGGCAAAGTGGCATAACCCAATGCCACTACATAGTCTTGCATTGGCAACCATGCTTCCTAGGTGTAAACCAGAAGCATTGGACACAAGGATTTGGGCATGTAAATAACAAGCTAATGTTTACGGTGGTGGACTAGCAACCCTAGGAGCCACAACATGAATGTTAAGAAGCCCACAGCCTTGTGGCAGTCACGGGCCCACCTATGCATGCTCATACCTCATCCCAGTTATTGGTGCATGTTCATGGCAGGCATAAACCTCACTACACAGTGTAGGACTGGTACATTTTGCACTAAATGTGATTCAGAAACATTTACCCAAAATTCCCACATTATCATAATTCTCATAGTACAAGCATGAAACAGCATGATATAAACAGCCACCACCTCTGTGGTGCTCAATATGCATTTTAATTTTTGTCTGTAACAGTGAGTGTAACCAGAAAGAAATAATGTTCTGTAGTTCTATCTCGCCTTCACTCTTACATATAGATTCGGAGCCGAGGCTCGGCCGATTACAAAGCTTGAAGTCTCTCAGTTGGCTCGTGGCAAGGTAGGTATCCCATAGTGCACTTGTAAGAATCCCCAGATCTCGTTTTCTGTGTCTGCGAGTTCAGAAGTGCCCTCTTTCTTGGCCATGGCTAGGTTGGAATTTCTTCATCATTCACCTTCTATAGTGATCGTTTTTTGATTATAATAGTAGTTTAGTATAAATAGCTTAACTGTTGTTATCTATCGGTAAATTAGTGTGTTTTTTTTTTTTTAATTATTGCAATTGTTGTTGCAAACTTGTTGGCCTTTGCTTCCACAGGCCCGTTTCTTCTTAGTGGTATCCCTTCTTCTGTGTGCTAGTTTTTGCTAATTTTTTTCTCTTAGGCGTAGGTCTCGGTTTTAGTTAGGACCTATTTTAGCCTTTGTTTGACTATAATAGTAGTTTTAAATTAATAGCTTAACACTTATTTTCTATTTCTAATTTAGTTAGTGTGTTTGTTGAATTTATTGCAATTGTTGACTGTCGCTTACTCTTTTGTTTAGGGCTAGGCCCGTTTAAGTTAGAGGACCTAGTCCTCTATTGCCTTCCCTCTGGTGTGTTTTTTCCTCAGCAGGGCTAGGCCCATTTAAGTTAGAGGACCTAGTCCTCTGTTTTTGCTTGTCTCTTGTGTGTTGTTTCTTGAACAGGACTAGGCCCGTTTAAGTTATTGGACCTTGTCCTCTCCTCCTGTTTTTCTCTACATATACCTCTTGTGATTATTTTTGACAATATGTCTAAAGAATCAAAAGATCATAAACCTTTGGGTTTTAAAAAGTGTCTTAAATGTTCTCCAAAAATGTCCCTGACTGACGGACATAGTATTTGTGTTTATTACCTGGGAGCCATACATCTTCAGGAGACATGTTCCTTTTGCCACTCCTTTAGTTCTTGGGTTCTTCAGGAAAGGAAGAACAAACTGATCCTGAAAGGTCTCCTTAAACCTTCCTTTGAGGAGGACTTAGCCAGCTCTCCATCATCTCATTCCAGGTCCCTTCTTCTAAAAAAGAGAAAGTCAGGTCAGTCAAAAGACAGTCTCCCACACCGACTGTTTTATCTGGACCTCCACAAAAAAATATCAAACGGGGCAAACCTTCTATCTCTTTGGCTCCTCTACCTTCTGAGCCAGTCAAGGTTATTGACATTGACACTCCAGTATCAGCCCCAAGTATTTTGGAGCCGACTACTGAACTCTTACCTCGGAGCTGGTCTAGAGATTTATTACCGGTTTCCCCAACACTCAGATCTCCAATTTTACAAAGATCTTGATCACCTACCTTGTCTTCCAGATCCTCCAAGAGGCTTTCTGAAGAGGATGTAGAGAGAGTAGTGCTTAGACTTTTGAAGTCGTCAGTGCTAGCAAATTTGTTGCTGGCTCTGACCCATTCAGTCCCGGAGCCGTCTAAGGCTATATTACCTGCTTCAGTTCCTCCTCCAAGCCATGTCGGTCTTTTGGAGCCAGAGCTATCGGTGCCGCTTGTTGTGGAACCATCAGTTCCAGCACCCCTACTGTCTGCCTCGGAGCCGAGGTCTGCTCCGACAACTTCGGTGCCATCTTGGTGTCTATGAGCCGAAGCTCACCAGTTGGCCCTGACGGGAACACTTGGACCCGAACTTCTTCAGTTCTGAACCTACCTCTCAGTGTGTCAGCTTGGCTGAGCCTGGATCCTACAACTATCTCGGAACCGATCGCTTTGGAGCTGAGGGCTGCTTCTGCTTCCTCGGAACCGGGGGTATCCTCGGAGTCGGAGAAATCTGCCTTCAAGATGATGAGGAGTATGCTGTCTAGGTCTTCAGCTCCACTCAAGGGTACCGATGCTCTTCCCCACTCAAGCTCCGACCTCTGTCTCAGCACCATCTCTCTCTCTCTCTCTCTCTTGACAGCACAGACCCACAACCTCAGAAGCCCCCATTAGGTGGCTCCCAGTTTTCCGAGACCTCCCCAGAATACCCTTCTGAGGACCTTCCTTGGAAGATAACTTGCAAGAGGAAGCTTGTAGACTCCCCTGATGAGTCCATCACCTCTGACACTGACCTTGTGGAGTCAGAAGGGTCCCCTAAGTTATCCTCTGATGATATCTCCTTCGTAGATATCCTAGAGATCCTGAAACAGAGAGGCGGCTGGCTCACTGTCACCCCTTCTGATGAGTAGTCAGTGTACCTGAAGGCTTTCGGGTCTCAACCTTCAGCTGCTGGGGTGTCTCCACCTTTCGATGAGCTGTTAGATTTAGTTAGTCGAAAGGTGGGGGAAACTTCTAATACCATGAAACCAGTCCCTCCAACAAATTTCTTTCAGCCCCCAAAGAGAAAGAGTTTTTGACTAAAGATGTGCCTGTAGATGCCATGGTGGTGGCAGCAGCCATAATAAAGGAACTAGCAGAAACGTCCTCATCTGTCCATCCACCGAACAAGGAGTCTTGAACGATGGACAGGTACAGAAAGCGTATCTTCTCTTCAGCAGCTTTTACACTTAGATCGCTGAATTACCTCACCCATTTCACTAGGGTTCAAAGAGATCTCCTAAAGGAGCTAGGAGATACTCTCCAAGGTACTTTAACTGAAGGAGCCCCTGAGAAGGTTACTTCTCAGTTGTCTACCTTAAACTCCATTGTTAACTCCTCCATGAGGCTGATATCTTATGCAGCAGATGGAGCGAACAGGGCAGCGGGTTCAGGAGTTTCCCATTAGTTGACATTCCTGGATACGCTTATGTAATTTTGTGGAGCCCTTTAAATCTACATTTACTAACCCCCTTTGATGGTTCCTCTCTGTTTGGACCAAAGGTAAAAAACACACCAGATGCGAGCAGGAAGGAAGACTCTCTCTGCAGTGGAAGTATGTTTTTACATCCTTTCTAGACCATACATAAAGGATCATAGAGGTGGGAAAATGTGGTTCAAGAAATCTCAGAGATTTTTCCCGGACACACAAGGTGATTCCTTCTCCAGAGGCAAAGGAGGAGGAAGTAATGGTAGATGTCACCATAGAGGCAGGAGTGAGTCCACAAAACCAAGGTGGCCACGATTCCTTCTGTGCTTGTCCCTATCAGCGCTCCTGAAGTGGGGCCCGACTGTGCTTTTCTGGACCCATTCGGGGGTCACTTATCTTTGTATCCAGAAGCCTGGTATGACATCACACAAGACAAGTGGGTACAAAGAATAATTTCCAGAGGATACTCCATACCCTTCTCTTTTCCATCTCATCCCACCAAGAAAATCCCAGATGTTTCACCCAATCACAGGGATCAAGCAACTATAGAAGTCCAAAAGTTGCTTCAAAAGGGAATCATCCAACCCAACCCTGCAGACCAGATAGGATTTAGAACTTACTCCAGATTCTTTTTAGTGCCAAAATGAACAGGAGACTGGAGGCCCATCTTGGATCTCAGCAAGTTAAACAAATCAGTAAAGAAGTCCAAGTTCCGAATGGTAACACTGTAGTCTATACTCCCTCTGTCAGGGAAAGACAATTGGATGTGCTCCATAGACCTCCAAGATGCGTATCACCAAATAAAAATGGACAGCGCATTAAGGAGTCATTTGCACTTCCGGCTGGGAGCCAGTCATCACCAATTTCATGCTCTGCCCTTTGGACTCACCACAGCCCCCAGGGTGTTCACCAAATGCATGGCGGTAGTAACAACTCACTTGAGACATCTTGGATTCCAAGTGTTTCTATACCTGGATGACTGGCTCCGTGACTGCCACCACCAGGCACCTACTTCTACAAACCAGGGATTCAACCATCCAAGTCTGCACTCAGCTAGGGATTACTATAAATTGGGAAAAGTCTGCCTTGTCACCCTCTCAATATGTGACTTTTATAGGCACAGAAATAGATACAGTTGCAGTGATGGCTTGCCTTCCTTCAGACAGAATACAAACTATAAGACAACAAATATGCAGCCTGCTTTCCCAACACAAAGTCAAAGCGAAGACAGTGCTCAAACTTCTAGGAACCATGGCCTCTACTATAACTCTAATTCCGCTAGCCAGACTACATATGAGAATTCTACAATGGCTACTGTTTTCCCAGTGGTCTCTTCAACAACTGCCTCTGTCTCATCCCATTTTAATAACAGAATCTTGCAAAAAGGACCTTCGTTGGTGGATCCAGTCCAATCAACTAACGATAGGGACGCCATTCATTCCTTGCTAACCTGTTGCTACTGTGACCATGGATGCCTACCAGACAGGGTGGGGGGGGTCATTATCTAGGAAAGACAGTCCAAGGCACATGGCAAGAACATGAGGCTCACTTGCATATCAGTGTCCTAGAGATGAGAGCAGTGCTACTAGTGTTGCAAGCACCTCATGACTTTCTTCCTTTAGGAACAATAGCAATCCAATCAGACAATATGTGAGTGGTATGGTATATAAACAAACAAGGGGGAACCAGATTCTGCCCCCTATGTCGAGAGGCTCTTCATGTTTGGCAGTGGGAGATATCTTCCCAACACTTTCTAGTTGCAATGCATATCCCAGGGACAACCAACTAGCTCAGCAGGGCAAACTTGATGCCTCACGAGTGGTCTCTGAATCAGAAAGTCGCGGAACAGATTTTCCGTAAATGGGGACAGCCTTGCTGCGATCTGTTTGCCAGCCCCATGAACGTCAAATGCAGTATTTACTTCTCCCTTATCCCTGCCCGGGGGAGACACTGAGAGACGCACTTGTCCACAATTGGCCCTCGGGACTTTTATATGGCTTTCCTCCCTTTCCGCTAGTATCGAAAGTGATCCAGAAAGCAAAGACCTTGGGAAGCTGAATGATTTTTATCACTCCTTACTGGCCTCATCAGATTTGGTTCCCCTTTCTTGGGCCTCACCTTCTGGATGGTCCATGGACTCTGGAACCAGTACCAGACCTTCTGACTTATATGTCAGCCATGTTCCATTCCTGTCTCCACACCCTCAACTTGACAGTGTGGCTGCTCCACTTCCATCCCTAGTCATTTCATGATTTCTCCCCTGCAGTTACACATATTCTGACATCTTCTCACAAACCTTCTACAAGAAAACTGTGTGCTAGCAAATGGAAAAGATTTTATCTCTTGGCACGAGCTAAAAACATAGACCCATACACAACCTCCATTCCCTTAGTGTTGGAATTTCTAACCAAACTTTTTCATCTGGGATTAGCTGCTGCTACAATCAAAGTTCAATTAGCAGCTGTCTCCAATTTTCATTTCGGACAACATGAACCTAATCTGATGGCTCACAGATTGTGTAAATCATTTTTAAAAGGCACTACCTTGCTAAGACCTCCTTTTCAAGAACCTGTATCTCCCTGGGATCTACATTTTGTTCTTTCTAAATTAACTTGCCACCTTTTGAACATTCACATACTTGTGATTTAAAGTTCCTGTCATGGAAGACCATTTTTTTAGTCGCCATTACATCTGCCAGAAGAGTGTCAGAGCTGCAAGCACTTTCAGTCAAACCTCCTTACTTGATTTTTCATAGAGACAGAGTTTCCCTTCATACAAATCCATCCTTCATCCCCAAGGTTTGTTCTCAATCTAATATGAATCAAACTATTGAACTGCCAGTCTTTTTTCCTAATCATTCAAACAAAGTGGAATATAAGTTCCATCAACTTGATGTACACAGACAGTTTAGGTTCTATCTGCATAGAACCAAAGAGTTTAGGACATCAGACCAATTGTTTGTATCTTTTTTTGGAGATGAGAAAAGGTATGCCAGTCTCCAAGATAACTTTATCAAACTGGATATGAAATTGTATATGTTTTATTTACTCTTCTAATGGCAAAGATCTCCATTTAAAATTAAATCTCATTCTGCCAGATCTGTATCCACATCGGCTGCTTTTCAAGCCAGAATTCCAATGGACAGTATATTTGCAGCAGCAACTTGGGCTACCCCTCATACTTTCATTACTCATTACAAATTGGATTTAGCCTCCAGGGGCAGAGCCTCCTTTGGTTTCACGGTTCTTAGGAGTATATTCCTGTGAGCCACCCGAGAAAAAGGTGCAAGGGACGCTGTCCCATATATAAGAATGAAGGCGAGATAGGACTACAGAACATAAAGAAGTTATGTACTCACCATAACATTCCATGTTTGTAGTCCATCTCGCCCTTCATTCTTACGAACCCTCCCACCTACCCCTGTCCATGTATCCTTGGAGGATCTGGAGACAAGATAGTGTCTATCTTCCCTAGGGTTGGAGACCTTTCATCTTTGTTTTTCCTTGTGGAAATACCTTCTATCACATTATAGACAGCAGGAAACAAGATCTGGGGATTCTTACTAGTGCACTATGGGATACCTACCTTGCCATGAGCCAAATGAGAGACTTTGAGCTTTGTAATCGATCCTCGGCTCTGAACCCATATGTAAGAATGAAGGGCGAGATGGACTACAAACATGGAACGTTATGGTGAGTACAGAATTTCTTTTTTTATTGGTGTACAGAATAAAAAATGTTCTACATTTGTTGTAGTAAATGTACACAAGCCTTTGGCCGGTGGGGAAAATGACTCAATAAAAGTAAGATTTTTCTTCTTGGGGGGGGTTGATCCACAGCAGTCTGCTGACAAGGGGATGAGACTCGCAGGAAGGGTTGATATGATGAATGCAAGGCATGAGTGCAGGTTGCAGTAACTCCCCATCTGTAAGGTTGGGGGCTATGTGAGGTGAACTGTGTCCTGTGGTAAGCATGTCAGATGGAGAGGGATGTGTTGCAATGTACAAATTCTGTGTCTGTAATTAGATATGGTTTATTGTGTTTGTGGTGGATGGGGGATGCACACTGGATAACTGATAAAGGAGCTTAAATGAAGATGAGGAGGTGGTGTGCATGTCCCAACATAGCCCATCCCTGTGCTGCCCTACTGGACCACTAAGGTATGGTTTACATGGTACCTTGTATTAGTGCAGCTGCCACATGGGTGTATGGCTGGTAGAGATGAAGTAGCACATATGTTTGCATGCTCACTGCCCCCTGGGTGTATGTCCACATTTATATTTTTACACATGGGTATCTAAAGAGTGGAAGTGCCTACAGAAGTATTCCCAGGCAGAGACTGAGGTGCTACTGGTGGCTGTCTGTGAACACAGACAGTGGATACGCAACACAGACAAGACCAACTAGGCCATCTGGGAGTCTGTGTGGTGTGAGTTGGTTGTGAATTTTAATGCAGTCAGTGGTCACATCAGGGCAGCCTATTTGGTCTGCCACAGGGTCACTGATATAACCCTGCATAACTGCAGCAAGGTCCATGTGAAGATATGTGAAGGCTGCCAGCCTATCCAGGTAGAATTTTGTAGATAATTCTGTCATTTGTAAATATTAATGTAAGCCACAACTTGTTCTCTTAAATGTGAAAAAACTGCATTGAATGTTGAACTGCAAAAATGTAACAACAGTGCACTCTGCTGTAAGAAAGCTGATAATTTAAGCATTGTGAAATTATTTGATCTAAAACTCAGAGTCGAGACGTCTAAAGGGAGGCATTCTGCTTATTGTTTTGATGCCAGAGTTAATGGCTAGAATTTACATGTATAATTTCTTTTATTGCTCTGGCTTCCTGACCAGCTGCAACATCAAAAGGGCTATTAACCTCTGAGTTTCTGTTAGCCTGGGAACCACAAAGAAATGACGTAATCTGAAATGAATGAGTGGTACTGTGTTATCAATTTAAGGACAGAAAGAATGAGGGCATTGAGCATTTGTCTTGAGAACATCCAACTCACCAGCACTGTCTTGCTCTATATGTAAGTTTATTTTAGAACTGTGTTTTCTCTTAGATATAACTAGGAACTTGGTAGATTAGATTAGTTTTTTTTTCTGTGTTGATGTCAAAACTTTTCTACTCAATTATTTTAAGTATTTCTCTATGAACTCCGAACTCTGACTAGCACTGTCTAGTGAGAAGTATTGTCTTGTGTTTTTATTATTTATTAAATATTTTTAAACCTTTCAACTGTGGCTGTTTTGTGTAAAAATAATTTAAGCTCTAAGAGTACATTGCATGTATTTAGTGATATTGTACAAAGCCACTCTAGTAGCCTTGCTGTTCAGTCATACTTACCATTTGGATAATAATATTGCACAGTATAATTGGACACCCTTTCATAAGGGCCTTTTAGTAGCTGATAAATATTAGTGGGTGGGGGCAAGTGGTACTACTGTATAGTCTGGGTAAAAGGAGAACCTGTGCCAGCCTTCCCCAGGAGTGTCTGTCTGGTTGTATATAACTCATCTCAAAGTGTGTGTGTGTGTCAGCTACTGTGGCAGGGACATGAAGCACTGGCTGGACAGAGAGGGTGCTGGAGGTTTTAGCTTTCCCACTAGGCTGCGATATGGACCCTGTTGCTGTGCCAGTGGGGAGGCTTATTGTAGACCTAGAGGGAAAAGGAGAAACCAGCCCTAGACTGACTGTGATCTTTGCGTGCTCTTAAGGGAAATTGTACTTTACTGTGCTTGTATTTATTATCCTTTCCCTATATGGATGCCCCTCACTGGTGTTAGTGTCGAGGACTGAGGCTTCTTGATTGCTGAGCCAGTGCATGGGTGTCACAGTCCATGCCATTGCATAAGTGTAAATGACCACAGATAAAGATTAGCAGTACCAAAGTGCACTCATCACAATGGAGGAGTTTATGGTACCCCATCTGGGGAAAATTAAAGTATCTTCTGACATGGTTCAGGGCTGAATGTTGAAGATGATCAGGATTCACCATCCTGTGTCTCTGGTGGGGGTGTACCAGGGTAGTATTTACATCTACTAGAAACATGTTTTATTGCCTTGTCAGTGCCATGAGCATAGGGCTGCCCAATATCTCCTTATTTCCTCATCTCCTCTACAGGTATAACTGGCTACCAGGCAAAAAGGCATAGCATACAAGGCACATTTGTTTACATTATGTGAATAACTGTTATCTTTTCGATTGTTACAGCAATGGGAAGTAGGAATGTCACATATTAACAGTGGTACAAATTAATTTTTATCTTTCCAATTTACATGTGCTATGGTCATGGGGACCACCTGTAACTATGTTTAAAGGATGTCGGAGCTACATTAGAAAAAGATAACTATAAAGATAACATAACACTTACACAGTATAATGGCATAGTACCACTTTCAAGAACAGTATGAGTGGAGGGCTCAGAACTACCCATGTCCCATGACACAACACTGTTGCCCATGGAAGCCACTTCCACTTATAAAGAGCCTATGGAAGGTCAGGTCATTGCCAACTCCTCTACACAGGGAGCACCTTTATTCCCAGCCCACACACCAGCAGTGGGCAGTGACACTACTGTGGAACATGAGGACAAGCATCATAAGCACATGGCTGGTGGCTGTCCATGCCACGGCTCCCACTCATTATCCAATGAGGGTGCCACAAAGAACATCAGACAACAGATGTGCAGGGCAGTCATGCAGGCAGACAGATGCCACCACTGCTGAGCAGAGGTGATAGCTGAATTAAGAGGTCTGTGTGAAGACATACGTGAGGGCTTCATCCAATTGATTGGTGTATTGGACAGGCACATGGGTTCAATTCTGCATTCAAATCAAAAGAGAAGGATGCCCTAAGAGTGGCCAGAGCAAATCTAAATAGATGTATAAATGAGGCTAAGAGGACCTATGGATGTAAAATTCAGGAACACCTCTTTGACCAAAGAGACTCTAGACACCTCTGGCAAGACATTCACATCATAACTGACTACAGGCCTGCATCCTCCCCATATGATGACAATACAGAATTTCTGAAGAAACTAAACACCTACTTCAGCAGATTTGATATGGACAACACTTTGAACCAAAAAGAACACGTGTTACCCAGAGAACAGCAGGAACACTTTATTATATATATATATTAAATATATTTTATATTTATAAAAAATTGAGTGCTTTCATCCCTCTACCTGGGGACGTCATCAGAATAAAACAACAACTAGTACAAAACAGTTTTAAAATACCCTTAATGTCCATGACATTGGTTAACATATTACCAATAAAATTTATGAAAGATAGTCACCTGACATTTGTTTCACATCGTTCACACACACTTTTATGACTTAACAACAACATAAATCAATAAACTGTATATATTTTTAAAATAATGCATAAATAACCAATCAAAATAAGTGAATTAAATAAAACTAAAAAAAAAGTAGCTCATCATTTTCATGTAGCACATGGTGGATCTGAGGCAAGCCTGTTTTACAGTGTTCTAGCTAAACCCAGTCATGTACAAGGGGATGACTTTATTGTTAATCTATTACATTTGGATTATTATCAGTTATGACACCCTGTATCCCAAGGGCATGAATTTAGAATTAATGTGCATGATGGGATGGGCTTTCATATTTTGGATGGAAGTTTTATTAGTTTTATGCACATGTATTAGTACCTTGCAGGCAGGTTGAACATTTTCATACAAAATATTTTTTGTATTAGTTCATGCACTAGTATTTTAAGGTTAATTGAAGGTAATCAAAAGGTTTTGTATATGAATGACTGCATTTGGTGTAAGCAATTATCCCATGTAGACAGTAGCAGAGGCACCAATAAAGTTGTGGCAGTCAGCGTTGGCTCTGTGCATTTCTTTGTTTAGTTTTATTTTTCAAAATAAAAAAACCTTTAAAAAGTTTTAGTAAAAAAGTTGTTAAAATATATGTAATGCAAAAAAAAATCAAAGAGCATAACAAGGGCCAACGAACCCAAACAGGATAATATACCATCCTATAACCTGTCAGCTCTTTCCTTTAAGACTGGCATTAAAGACACATAATCATTCAGTCTTTGAGGGAGATGGGCAGCCAATCTCAGCTGCCATTGCAGTTCCCTTTTACTTAAATGTTTCCAGTCCCCCCCCCCGGAGTTTGTATGTAGTGTTTCCAATATGCCAAAATTAAATTTGACAAATATGTGACAAACAATAGAATGTTTGTATAAGGCATTGGTGTCTTTCTTATTCTGAATTTCGTGAACATGCTCATAAATTTTAGTTTTAAAAGCTCTTTCTGTTTTACCAACATAGAAACTGTTGCATGATTCACACATAGCCAGATACATTACCCTACTGGTGAAGCAATTCCCTTTCTTTAAGGTAATTTTGCTGTGCATATAATTGGCCAAATTAACATTTTCACTTTTGGCAATATAGGGACATTGACTACACCTGCAAGGTCTCGTACCAACACAAACAGATGAATCTTTATTGTTGTTCTTGTTTTCTATTATTTTTTTAAGATTGTTGCCCATTTTACTAATGAATAATAGTTTCACCCCCACTACAACGTTCACATCATTGTTAGCTTTGGATATATTCCAATTTCTGTTAATAATGTTCCTCAGTTCCCACAAAATCGGGCTCTGATGAACAATGCATGCTTTCTCAAATTTAGTAATTAAAGGAGATGTACTGGAGTTGTGGGAATTTGTTAAACCTACCCCCAGTAGAGGTTTGTATTTTTCCCCCATTCATTGTATACATCTTCAAGGATCTCATCCACCATCCTATGTGGGTAATCTCTCTCCAGGAACATCTCTTTCAATTGTAAACATTTCCCACTGACTTCCTCAAAATGAGAGGTCATCTGAACAATTCTTATTGCCTATCCTTTAATCAAACTGTTTTTCTGTGCAAGTGGATGGCAACCAGAAGAGGGAAGGTGTGGGTTGCAAAATGTAGTTTTTCAAAATATATTGGATTAAAAACCATCTTGGGTATGTGAAATGGTGGTATCTAAATAGTGTACCTTGTTATCATTGTATTCATGGGTAAACTCCAAAGAATTGGTGGTATTGTTCAAATATGCAATAAACATGGGTATCAAGTCTACCTTACCATTCCATAAAATGAATGTATCATCCATATGCCTAATATACAATTGTACATTACTTCAAAACTCACTACAAAAGACATGTTTGAGCTCCCATCCCAAAAGTACTATGTAGGCATAGGTGGGGGCACAGGCTGCCCCCATAGCTATACCCCTAATTTGCTGAAAATATTGCCCCTCAAAATGGATATAGTTATTCTCCTAAAGCAGGGCCATTAGTTCACATACCAATTTAATTTGATCTTGATGTAAACCAGAATGTGAATGGAGGGTTTCTTCAAAACGTTCTAACCCTTCCATTTTTGGAGTAGAGGAAAAAGGTCTTTAACATCAACAGTTAAAAAAATCAGGTCTTTGGCCATGGACAACACTATGCCACATAAGCTCCCTGTTGAGGGTGAGGAGGTGCTATGTCTAAGAAGATCTGATGTTCTCAAGACCCTGAGGTGTGTAAACCCAAGAAAAGCTGCTGGTCCTGACAATATTATGGGAAGGGTTCTAAGAGACTGTGCTACTCAACTGTCCTCTGTACTAATTGATATATTCAACATATCCCTGCAACTAGCCATTGTACCCAGTTGCTTCAGAAATATGACAATCATTCATTTACCCAAAAAATCCCAGCCAACAAGCCTAAATGATTACCAGCCAGTTGCTCTTACATCAACAGTAATGAAGTGTTTTGAGCAGTTGATCAAGAACCATATCTCTTCAAGCCTACCTGCAACACTGGATACATTACAGTTTGCTTATAGATCTAACTGCTGCATGGCTAATGCAATAGCTATAGCACTTCATGAATCCTTGGTACATCTAGAGAACAAGAATTGATATGTCAAAATGCTGTTCATCGATTTTAGTTCCACCTTTAACACTGTCATCCCACAGAATCTGATACTGAAGCTGATCCAGCTAGGCATCAGCATCACTTTATGTAACTGGATACTGGAATTTCTCATCAACAGACCCCAAAAAGTATGTGTGAGAAATAAGAGTTCAATCAGTATTACATTGAGCATGGGTGTCCCTCAAGGCTGTGTCCTGAGTCCTCTGCTGTTCAGCTTGTTGATGCACAACTGCATTGCCAAGCATGAATCCAGCAAAATCAACAAGTCCATAGATGATACCACTGTTGTAGGTTTTGTCAGAAAGGGTGAGGAAACAGCCTACAGGGATGAAGTGGAGCATCTGATAGGCTGGTGTGACAGCAACAATGTAAGCAAGACTAAAGAATTAATAGTGGACTTTAGGAGGACTCGGGACATACATCAACATCTGGAAATTAAGGGGGTTGCAGTGGAAAGAGTCAAAAACATCAAGTTCCTGGGGGTGCACATCTCAGATGACCTATCCTGGTTGAATCATATTAGCCAAACATTGAAGATGGCACAACAATGTCTGCACTTCCTACAGAAACTGAGGAAGGCAAACCTGTCTCAGTCCGTCCTCTAAGCCTTCTTCAAGGGGACCATTGAGATTATCCTCTCGAATAACACCATAGTTTGGTATGCTAACTGCAAAGCATCTGACCGCAAGGCTTTACTGAAGACAGTGGAAAAAGTCATTGGTTCCTCAGTCTCATCCATGGATGATCTGCATGAGACTCGGTGTGTGGGAAGGGCAAGCAAGGTAATCAACAATCCCACTCACTCTGCCCATAACATGCACTTCCACCTTTCCTCAGGCAGATGGTATCGCAGCTTACACTGCAAAGCATCTAGACTGAACAGGAGTTTCTTCCCTCTATCCATAAGGCTGCTGAAGTTGAATGCCAGGCAAGACAGCAAATAATTGGATAAATATGTGATTTGCTATGAAATATCAGCCATAGTAATCACTCTGGCAAATTGCTTCAATAACTGGTACAGTTATCCTGATTTCTTATACTATTACTTCCTGAACGTGCAATAGTCAGGAGTGAGTCACCACTCCACACATGTGCAATATGAACATCAGAATATATCATACTACAACTGATGAAGTGCAATATTCTAAGCAATCACAATGTGAAGTCATAATATTGCAATACCTACTAGTATATTGATGTTTAATGTCTTCCTGTCCAATTGTGGTAATTTATTGTGTTAGTATTTTAGTTATTACTGTATGAGCATTACTCTTACTGTCATTCAAACTATGTGTTCATTGTTATGTCTTGCACGGGGACCAAGGCAATGACATTTTATTTCAGCTTGCACTCCTGCATATATCTGATTGACAATAAAGTGTACAACAATAAAGTGTACTTTGACTTTCTCCTTCTCTGCATCCATGGAGTCATCTGACTCTACATACCAGGACTGATGCTATTCTTGTGGCTGCTAGCCATCTGACTCCATTGCGAGTACACCCCACAGGGCTTGTAGGTTAGAGTCATATAATGCTATCTCCTCCCCACCACCCCCAAGTGGTGAGGCTAGTGCAGCACAGCAAGGCTACACATGCAGACACATTCCATATGGCAGTTAGATACATAGCACTGTCAGACACTAACTGTCTTGCAGTTTGTCCTTGTTGGTGGGTGTTAGTGCCTATGTCAATTCTCTGAGTAAACACAACTGTGCAGCCAATTCCCGTGATGGCTTATTTGGTACCTTCTTCACTGAAGGCTCCAATAGAGGAATCTAAGTGGTGAGCCTTCAGCAGTCCAAACAGATACTTCACAGTGTTGAAGGTCTGCAAAAGTGCTGTGCTGTAGTATATCTCAACTGTGCTCTGTGGGGTTCATATCACTGTCATGAGTCATGGCTCCAGGGTATACTCAGCACTGCCAATAAGATGTTTGTCTGGGAAATCACCCTGCACAAATCAGTGGTATTGATTGGACATGTGCAAGATGTGGGAATCGTGAAAAATGCCTGGATGTACACAGATGTATTGTATATAATTTCCCGTGAGTTACATACCACCTGACAATTTATAGCATAAAATCCCTTCTGGTTGATTTAATGGTATCCATGTGGACCAGGCAGGACCTTGATGACGACAATAAGAATGAAATCAATGGCCTTTGGAGACTCAGGAAAATGTGGTGTATCTCTCCTGTGTGGGCTGGGAGTACCATATATGCTCTTTGACTTGCTGCAGCATTACATCAAGGAAGTGGTGTAGTATTGGTGAGGCAGATCCCTATAATACACCCACTGTGTCCCCTGAGAACTGCTGAAAGGTCTGTGTAGCAAGAACAGTCAGTTCTAAAAACATACTCACATTTCTGTATGGTGTCTCTGTACACACAATTGCATTCAGCTATGACTGTCATGGAGGAAATGCCATATCATGTGCAGTAAGATCCTTCTGTAATGGTGAAGGCAATGATATGCATGAAACACTGGTTGTGAGAACGGCCTCTAACATGTACTGTTCGGCTTATATGGCTGCTACTGCTAGTACTGCAATGTGGTCCCTCTGTTCACCAAGAAATTGTCTCAAATCATCAGATAATTTTTATACATTTCTGATTCACTCTGCCATGATGTCTACCTTCATTTGTATTTGCAATTGGGTACATTGCTGTAATGTTGCTCATGTCTGTTATATACCATTAGCATATGATGCAAACTGTGCACTTTTGTAAGCTTGTATCTCAATCTGCCCTGCCCTGCTCATCACCAGTCATCTCAAAAGTTTGCCTAACACATTGTGCTAATCTGTTCTGAATCCAGGACATTACCTAATAAGCGTAATTTGTGTACTGTAATATTTGCATTTGCCTGTCTTACTGTATCTGCATATGTCTGTCTGTCTTTCTTTCTTTATCTCTCACTGCAACTTTTCATTTATGTCAAAGACCCAGCAGAATTAACAGAACATTTGGAATATCTTTCACGCTTGTGTCAAAGACCCAGGCACAAATAATAAAAAGTTGGAGCACATTTCAATATCTGAAAGGAATGACAATGTACGTTTTTTCCATGTTTTAACCCAAGCAGCAGTGTTATTCCAAATGGATCTCTGATCAGTGTTACAATGCTTGCAAACGTGCCCTTTAATTTAGTAAGATAATACAAAAATAAACATGCCTAGGCAGGAATTTGTTATGCTTGTTTATTATTTAACATGAGTTAGAAATTGCAAAATATGTCTTGATATAGTCAAGCTAATGGCACAGAGGCAGTGTGTCTATTTGCACCAACAGTGACACAGGTTCAGGAACAGACTCAAACAGCTAGTAGGGCTGGTTATCAACAGAATGAAGCAGCCAATGGCTAGTTGTCTGGACTGAAGGAAAGGTTTAGGGAAGCTTGATCACTGTGAGACCTCACGTGAGTACCGGAAGCTTTGTGGGACATTTCAGATTAACACAGGCGGCAGTCATGATATCCTGATGTTATTTCACTAGCTGCTCCCCATGTTAGGGACTATGGGTGACTACCATGAGAATGATAGCTCACAGCTCTGCACAATCATCTCTCCTTGGGATCCTTCATTCACTGAGCCTAACGAAGACTCGCCAAGTTGTTGCCCTCCCCAAGGAGATGGAGGTCAGCTGGTGAAAGGTCACAACTAGGATAATGCACTAGAAGCAACTGGGTACTCTGACGTTAGGCAAGTACAAGATGAGAGTATAGCGACAACTTGTACAGGGTCAGGAGTAGGTATATATAAAGTTAATATTACAGGTGTTTTTATTATTATTGTTAGTATTATTATTAGTATTATTATTATTATAGCTTGAAATCACTTGCTTTTATATTGCATTTTTTAAAAGTTATATAAGAATTGTTTGTTATATGTAATTTTGTTTAATTAAGTACAGAAAAACTTGAAGGACCAAAGCTCTGACAAGTTCAAATGTATTTGAATGTTGCTGCCATTCCCCCACTCTGCTGTTTTTTGTGTCTGCATGTATATGTGTATGTGCATATATACATATATAATATATACATGTATAGGCAAGCTGCTGTAATTCACATTCTGTCGACTCACATATGATCGACAAATGTTAATTTTTCTTAAAACATTGACATTTGCTCATGTTCTTGGACATAATCCTGAAACATGCAAACAAATTACAATCATTTTTTCAGGGGGGCAAACCCCTCTGCACCCCACAACATTACTTATTTATTTATACATATATATATATATATATATATATATATATATATATATATATATATATATATATATA